>NC_090448.1:777614375-777918084 GCF_031143425.1 Pleurodeles waltl | reverse complement strand
AGATGTCTAAAGGGAAAGTCCTGGGCAAACTACATTGAATGACTCTTTTAGACTTTATCTAGCACCAACTAGTTTAATACATCCTTCAGCTGGTGTTGAGGGAATAATTCCCAGAATAGTGATTACTGATTATCTGAGTTTAACCGTTAGGTACTTACCTCTTCCTCTACTTTGTCCACTGGAAAAGCATATAGAAAGGTACCTAGTAGAGGGGTGCTTCAAGCCTAGTGGCTGTAAGGATTTGCTGGTGTTCTATTCTCCTTCACCTGTTTAACCAGTTCTTTAAGACAAGGTCCAAAGATGTGTTGGCAGAGAAAGGGTAATCACAAGAGAAGAGATTTTTGACCCTGGTACCCCTTCCAATGTCCAAGTCATGGATTTCCTTATTGCAGCCCCTTCTGAAACTGCACCCGATGAAGAAACTTTAATGTATCAAAAGCAATATCTGAAATCAGTTGCAGCTGCTTCTATAACATGCCACAGAGATTGTAATTATAATTTAATTCCGCCAAATCAGGTACTGAAAAACCTTGGATAAAGATTGAGACAAATAAGTAGCATTGGTATGTGCTTGAATGGAGAGGATTGTAGCCTCATGCTCTCTCTTAAGGAAAGACTCCAGTTTCTTATAGATAGCATCAGCAGGAGCTAAATCTTCTGAAACAATACAAGAGAGACCAAACAGACATGGCAAAATAGGGTCTATTATGAGAGAATCCACAGAGCTGTTTCAAAATCGTCCAATGAATACAATTTTTCCCAGTCCCTAACAATAGAGTCATTTCAGGCCCTTTTATGTATTGTAACATGATCTATTTTATATCTGGGTGACAAGGAAGAGATCTTGATGTTGGTGGGTGGTAACAAGCGAAAACAGTATAGTCAAATGTGTTGCCCAAAGACAGAGGCCAAATCAGGAAATCCCATTTTTTCACTAAAATGAACCACCACCTCCCCCATTATTTCCTATTTAATGCACCTCATTCATGTATCAGACGTATTCTGAGTGGTCAGTTGTGCAACATGTACGTAGGTAAAAAAGAAAATACTGTTGGTTCAGCTAAGTTACCTGTCAGGTTTGGTTGGCAGGCTTTGAGTCTGATAATGCCAGAGGTGTGCATATTCTTGGACGTTGACATGTTTAAGCCTCAGGAGCTCTGCAGACCTTTTATGTGAGTTGTAAATGGGTGCAAAGTTTTGTCAAACTTGGTGACTCTGTTGTGAACTAGTGCTGTAAGTTTTTCCATTGTGAAAACTGACCACAGGCTGAGTTACGTCGCCTGAGGTGACTTCCACAGTTGGGCAATGCACAGCCGAGCAGTTGAAAGGAAGAGAGAGAACAGCTGTTACAACCAGAAAATGCCCTTCGGTCTGACGTTATTAGTGAACAAGGATTCGATTTGTTGCTTTTCCCTCTGAAGTGCCCTCCTTGCCTGGTCACTCCCCGCCCAGTGCAGAGCTTGTGTGAGTTTATGAGTATCCTGCTTAATTAGGGCAAAGTGCTTGATTATCTCCTCCTTCGAACGTAAGTCTTCTCCATTATAGAATTCCCAAAATATGGTGACTGGCCTGCGTTCCACCAGTGTAACCCCAGGTCCAACAGTCCTGGTGGGGAATCTGGACTCTAAATTAAAGTGGGGAGGGAAATGGATAGGACAGGAATGCATTGGTGCCAATATATGGTGCCAATAGGCCAGTAGTGTGGATGTTAAAGGTAGAAGGGGTAGGAAGCAGGGCCAGTCCCCTCTGGCAGCCACAGTATGTCTTTGAGTGGCATGGTTGAAAACTCTCGTTTGGCCTGTAGCCATGGCTTACTTTCAGGGTGACAGCTCCAGTCAAGGAAGGGGCAGAGCTGGGCTCCTAGTAGGTATGTGGATAGATCAGTGAACCTAGGCCCCCTTCATGAACAGACTTTGGCAAGGCCACTTGCATCCCGAGGGTGTTTGCATCCCCCAGACCAAAACTAAGCATTCTTCAACTGAGTAGTTGTTGAGTTGCGTGTGGGAGATTAGGGGGAGGGTCTGTAAAACATACAAAAGGTGAGGCATGAAGCTCATTTTAAGGCTGTTCAATTTGCCCATCCTGGAAATTTCCAATTTCCCCCATCTGTAAAGATCCTTAAATAATGTTGTGATCAATGGTGGGATATTGCAGTCAAATAGTGCCCAAGAATGGTTAGGCAAGTTCATCTCCAGATATCGGATGGTAGATTCTACCCAGGTATAACCTGCTTTGCACATGGGACCGCGAAGTTAGCCTTGTGGGTCTGCCACCACAACACCTTAGGATTTGGAGTAGTTGATTTGGAAGCCAGATACTATGACATAGCAGTACAGTTCTGCCTGGAGTGCCAGCAGGGTGATATCAGGGTCGGTGACAAGGCAGAGGATGTCATCCGCGAATAGAGATAACTCCTGATCTCTGTCCCCCACTCGCATGCCATGGATAGTAGGATTATTCTGGATTTTGTAAACAAGGGGTTCCATGGTCCGGGCAAATGGCGTACAAAGAGCAGCCCTACCTTCTCCCTCTTAATAATGGCATTTCCGTGGTATATTCTCCATTGACCTTAAGTTTGGTGGTAGGATGTTTGTGGTTGGCTAGAACGAACACCTTCACTTTGGGGCCAGGTTGAGTTTTATCCAGCACCTTTGACAGGTATGGCCAGTCGGGCCTGCCGAAAGCCTTCTCTGCCTAAAGGGAAAGAAGGGCCATGGGTTGTCTCCAATGTTCTACCACCTCCATAAGCACTACTGCCAATCTTGTGTTATAATTGACCTCCCTGGGTTTGATAAAGCCTAATTATATAAAGGCATTAAGGCATATTAAGTGTGGCCAAACATGGAGGTGAATATTTTAACATTATAATTTAAGAGTGGAATGCGATGATACCAAGGGCAGCACCTCAGGCTTTTGTCGGCCTTCAAGGGGAAAACCAGATGAGAGCCTCTCATGGAATCTGTCACCACTGACTCTAGGAAACGGTTGAAGACCTTTATTAGGGGCTCAACTAGCAAAGAGGTGTAAGTCTTGAAGAAGGAAGTGGGAAACCTGTTGAACCCAGTGCTTTTCTAGAAGGCAAGCCATTAATGGCTGCCCGGACTTCATCGTGGGGGATCTCGTCCTCCAGACGATGCAAATATGCTTCTAGGTCGGGGGGCATAAAGCCTTGGAAATACTCATCTTGAAAACGCTCGTCCAAGGCTTGCACCTGAAAAAGGCAGAGCAGTATTATTTGAATACAGAAAGAATCTCTGCTGTGAAGACTCACTGACCCTCGTCTAGCACCCCTTGCTGCCACTTTCCTCCTGGTGTTCGCTGCCTGCAGTAGTCCTCTGCAGCCAGCGCTTAGGATTAGACAGCTGCTCTCCTTACCGGCGAAGGAGGCTGGTGTAGGAAAGTACCATCTTGCCAGGCATGTTACCCCCATTTTTACAGTATGTATGTTTGTTTTTGCCTATGTGTCACTGGGATCCTGCTAGTCAGGACCCCATTGCTCATAAAGTATGCCCCGTATGTGTTCCCTGTGTGGTGCCTAACTGCATCACTGAGGTTCTGCTAACCAGAACCTCAGTGTTTATGCTCTCTCTGCTTTTGAAATTGTCACTGCAGGCTAGTGACTAATTTTACCAATTCTCATTGGTACACTGGAACACCCTTATAATTCCCTTGTATATGGTACCTAGGTACCCAGGGTATTGGGGTTCAAGGAGATCCCTATGAGCTGCAGCATTTCTTTCGCCACCCATAGGGAGCTCAGGCAATTCTTACACAGGACTGCCACTGCAGCCTGAGTGAAATAACATCCACGTTATTTCCCAGCCATTTTACACTGCACATAAGTAACTTATAAGTCACCTATATGTCTAACCCTCACTTGGTGAAGGTTAGGTGCAAAGTTACTTAGTGTGTGGGCACCCTGGCACTAGCCAAGGTGCCCCCACATTGTTCAGGGCAAATTCCTCTGACTTTGTGAGCGGGGGACACCATTCCACGCGTGCACTACATATAGGTCAATACCTATATGTAGCGTCACAATAGTAACTCCGAACATGGCCATGTAACATGTCTAGGACTTTTGCAAGACTTCCTTTGTGCACAGTCTAGCCCAGGTCCCCAGCACTCCATCCTGCATTGCCCAACTCCCTGAGTTGGACTCCGATTTCGTGGAACCCTCCTTTGAGACTCTGAGTCGACTGCTGTCCTCAGGTCTTCTAAGTGCCTGTTCAGGTACTTCTGCGGGTGCTGCCTGCTTCTGCATGGGCTTTCTGTGTTGCTGAGCGCCCCCACTGTCTCCTCCTCCAAGAGGCGACCCCCTGGTCCTTCCTGGGCCCTAGGAGCACCCAAAATCCTCAACTGCGACTCTTGCAGCTAGCAAGGCTTGTTTGCGGTCCTTCTGCGTGGAAACAACTCTGTTTCCTCCAACAAGCCGTGGGACATCTTCTGACCAAAGGAGAAGTTCCTGGCACCTTCCGTTGTTGCAGAATCTTTGGCTTCTTTCACCCGGAGGCTGCCCTTTTTCACCTTCATCCGGGGTTTAGTGGGCTCCTGCCACCCTGGACACTTGCGTGACTCTCTGACTTGGTCCCCTTCCTTTACAGGTCCTCGGGTCCAGGAATCCGTCTTCAGTGTTTTGCTGTCAGTTGTTGTCCTTGCAGAATTCCCTATCTCGGCTTTACTGTCTTTCTGGGTAGTATGGTAACTTTACTCCTACTTTTCAGGGTCTTGGGGTGGGGTATCTTGGACACCCTTAGTGTTTTCTGACACCCCCAGCGACCCTCTACACACTACACTAGGCCTGGGGTCTACTCGTGGTTTGCATTCCACTTTTGGAGTAAATGGTTAGTGTTGCCCCTAGGCCTATTTCTCCCTATTGCATTTTACATTGTATGCCCTACTTTTCTAACTGTTACTTACCTGATTTTGGTTTGTGTGCATATAATTTGTGTATATTACTCACCTTCTAAGGGAGTATATCCTCTGAGATACTTTTGGCATATTGTCACTAAAATAAAGTACCTTTATTTTTAGTAACTCTGAGTATTGTGTTTTCTTATGATATAGTGCTATGTGATGTAAGTGTTATAGTAGGAGCTTTGCATGTCTTCTAGTTCAGCCTAAGCTGCTATGCTATAGCTACCTCTATCAGCCTAAGCTGCTAGAACACCTCTAATCTACTAATAAGGGATAACTGGACCTGGCACAAGGTGTAAGTACCACAAGGTACCCACTATAAGCCAGGCCAACCTCCTACAGCGGGCGCATCCACAGTCCATGCAATCCACCCAGGGGACAGCCAGTTCATAATTAGGCTCTCTTCTCCTTTCTTCTCGGCTGTTTTGCCTCCACCAGATGCCACCTCACAGCGTCCAGGCTTCTCCTCAGTGGGGACAGACCTCAGGCTCTCCTATGGGTTTGGGCAGTCGCCCCAGTCAGACAAGACTCAGGAGCACGCACCCTTAGCCCTCATCGGGCGCGGCCCGTCCTTTAGGGTGGGAGGGCCACCCCCCCCCACCTTTTGTCCCTCATGAAGAGTGTCTGTCAGCCTGAACAAAGGTCAGCCTGACAGACACTCTTCATTTTCAGCTCAGACAGCCAGGAGGGAGACATGTGCGATTTGCGCAGACTCCTGGCTGCCTGAGCTGAACTTTGCTGGGCTGAGGAAGTCACATCTCCTATGGGCGTGACCTCCTCAGCTCAGCAAAGGTGCCTCGAGGCCCTCCCCTGGGTAACGAGGAAAGCGTCACCCATTGACTTCGACCTAGGTGCTTCAGGTTTAAGCCCTGAAGCGCCCAGGGCGAGTGTCAATCAGTGACACTTTGTTACAGAGTGGGTTGGGGTCAGTGAGACTCACTGACCCCACCCCACTCTGTGACGAAGTTAGGACTGCTGCCTTCCCTCATTGGCTGACCTGAAGTGACCTGAAGTCAGCCAATGAGGGAAGGCAGCAGTACCAACCCTCCTGAGACCTCGAGGCTGAAGGTAAATGTGTGTGTGTGATGTTTTCAAATGAATGTTTGGTGCGTGCTTGCATGTTTGAATGTTATGAGTGTTGTTAATGTGCGTGCATGCGTGCGTGTGTGTGTGAAAGAATGAGTGTGTGTGATCTTTTAAAATGAATGTTTGGTGCATGCGTGCATGTTTGAATGTTATGAGTGTTAATGGATGTGTGTGCGTGCGTGCGTGTGTGAAAGAATGAGTGTGTGTGTGTGATGTTTTAAAATGAATGTTTGATGCGTGCGTGCATGTTTGAATGTTATGAGTGTTGTTAATGGATGTGCGTGCGTGCGTCTCTGTGTGTGAAAGAATGAGTGTGTGTGTGTGTGTGTGTGTGTGTGTGTGTATGTGTGTGTGTGTGTGTGCTTCCCGCCCGCCCCCCTCCTTCCTAAAGCTGCCGCCGCCACTGGCTCTCATGCTCTTTCCGTCATTTCTAGCCAGTAGCAGTCTTCCGCTGGCTGTGCTGGGAAACGGACGGCAGCCCACATAAACACATAAATTACCCTCATTATGTATAGAGGAGCGGCTGCACATCATTAACTCTATTTACTTTAAGATAATTAATACGAAAAAGGAAATCAGTACAACAGTACCCAAATCAGAAATCCATAAAGATCAGGAAACGGCAACAGGAACCTGCCTCTCTCAAAGACAGAATAAAATAGCAGGTGTAGTATAGGTCTGATGTCTTATTCCCTTTGTATAGGAGGAGTTTAAAATTATTTTAACCAGAGCTTACATGTGCCTGGCTGGGAGACTGGATATCATCATTGGTTAGGAGCAGGAAAAGAAAAGTAACAAAGCAGTAGTATTTATCACAGATATATGTCACATGATGACCTTCACATTTGTTCTTGATTTTCTTATACGTACAGCTTACAGTATCAATACTCATGGCAGAAGGTGGCCTCCCTACACTCAACTCTAAGTAGGTCCTAGCTTGCTATTTCCCCATCTGAACTTCTAGTCTCTTAGAAACTAATACACCTTATAATGCATCCACTTCTAGAGCCACATAAACTTTCACTTAGAAACGAATACACTTTATAATGCATCTATTATTCCAACGTCATCATCCTCAGAATCATCAAACTGCCAAGACACCTTTCCACCTAAACTCAACACTGGATGAAAAATGACATACACCCTATCTAACCCATACAAATGACACAATTCTTGACCTCATCTCTATTCTCACGAAGATACTCACCTGCCACTACATAACAATGCTTTTATAGTCTGAGCATTGCATAACCCTTCCATAGCACTTGGCATTCAAGCACCATGACCAACAAAATCTTACCAAATTAAAGTTCAGGTCCTTTCACTGATATACCATGCAACGGGGCAGACGTTTGCACCTTCATTTTGAATACGTCTACCATTTCACTCCTCAAACCTGCCTCTAGCCTCTTTCTGTCCTTGAGAGACAACCAACCCTGCTGTACCTCCAACTCTGCACCATCCATCCTCCTACTACCATTCTCTTCTCAGCCTCGACATCTTCCTGCACAATTAAATCACTGACCACATCTCATTTTCTTTTAACAACCCTCAGTTCCCCACATGACCTTTCCCCTCACTACTGACATGAATGTGAATGTTGCTGCTCCTTTGCGGACTCTGAAGGTGGGAAACTCCAGTACTCAGCACACCTACTCGCCTATACTCTTTCTTGAATTTGTTGTTTATTAACCTTGACTTGATGATTCGGGAGTCTTTCTAAATTTCTGTGATCTTTTGTAGTGTATCTCTTTAAAAGTAAATGTAAAACAGCATCCTTTTTTAAGGCATACGAAATTTATGTCCTAAATGATGTGAGGAACAGGGTAGGGCAGTGAGGGGGCGCTATTATCAAGGGCATGGTATTATAACAGTAAAACCTGCTGCAAACTCACTTTGTGGCATGGGATACTTAGCAGGACTCCATGAAGAGGTTACTTTAAAAAGCTTTCAATTCTTAAATGTACTTATTGTGTTCTCACCATACAGGTGGATTATCTAGTGAAGAAGAATATCCATACAAGGAGAAGAAAGGGCGTTGCAAAGAAAGAAAAGGGAATGCGGCTGCCAGGATCCATGATTTTGCAATGGTTGAGAAGGATGAAACAAGTGAGTATCAAGGAGGGCATGTAGAGTTATATCAGGCCATGTAATCCAAGGAAATTGCTATACAAACCTGAACCACTGTGAGACCCATTACCTCCTCAGTCATCTTAGTGATTAGCCAAGAAAAACTTAACCAACCCACCAGAAGAAAGGGGAGACAGGAAAGCAAAACAAGAGAAGTAAGGAGTGAAACTCTGAGCCCTCCTTAGGCAAAGCGTAGGTACCAGTAGCTTACTGTGTAGGAAAAATAAGACCAAAAGGGTATTTAAAAAATATTAGGATAAGTTTATACTAGTGTTTAAATAACAAGTAAATGTGTAACTCATTCTGCTTTGGTCTAAATGGAAACCATGACTGAAATGAGCCTCTGAAGGTCCACAGGAGCGCTCTTTAAGGAGAATGTAGATGGAAGGAGAAGGAAGAGGAGAAGCAACAACCGATCACAGAGGAAACAAGCATTTGCAATGCAATAGGCCTCGCATTTGCTTGAGTTAGAGATCTTAGCTTGTAAATTCATAACTAGACTTTTCTTTCCACATAACGGCTGCGCATGAATACCTCCCGTAGACACCTTCAACAAATGACCTTGTGAAACAGAGTTACAACCAGATTGTACTTAGTTTAAAAGCACACAATTCGTGCCGTGCATAGGTGTGTCTGCAAGCGGTGTGTTATTATGCACCGGTACTTTTCCCATCATGCTTTGCAGCTGGTTATATACAACACCAATAGGGTCGAGTCAATAAACACAGCTGAGGAATACTATTTTCTCCGTTTTCATAAAGTTGTGTTTCGCTCGCAGGACAAAACAAAGCCTCTGGTGTGATGTTTCTAAGGTGAACAAACAGTTTACATAAGCCGAAGCACTTCAGTATTTAAAATGTTACCACGTTTACTGTTGTAATAGAGACAAAGTTCATGCATCCTCCATGGACACCAATGTGGAGATTTATTAACAAATGTAATACACTATTGTCTCTCACTTCTGCCGAGACTGAGGTGTGTAGCTGGAGAAAAATGAAGCTACAGCCAGTCAGACTTTTTGTCTGTACACGCCAGTACTGGCACCCAATAGATATCCATGTACATTCTCGTGTTTAGCGAGGAAATAACTGAATGTCAACAGTGTCAGTGGTATAATAACCATTTCCCAACTGACTTGCAGGCCTCAGAAAATGTGATTACGGCTGCCTTCGTTTTTCTTGTCTTTCCTGAGTTTCATGCAGTGGGATGCAGCAGCATGGACGTCTTCTGCATCCACAGGAGAAACACTCCATGTTCTGCCACGCAGTCCCTTCACTGCGAGGAAGACGCGAACTCTTGCCCCGTCAAAAATGCACTGACGAGACATTTTTTTTGTTCCATACATGCTCATATTATAATTTTTCTTATTAATATTCAAGGGAAGGGAGGGTTCACGCAACGCCAGTATCTAACCTCTCGCATTTGCACAAGTGCCACTCCACTCGCACAAACACATTTAGCACATAAATATTCATAAATCATTTGATCCTTAAAATTTCTCTCGCCCATTTGCATTTCCGTGATGCAACTGTATTCCAGGCTGTGTGTGCAGTGGGAACAGCAGAGTAATTTAAAAAAGATTTTGTTACAGATGCAAAGAAGGAAATAAATACATTAGATGCAATACTGAAGACTTTCTCTATTGGCGTTGTAAAGCCACTTGTCACTTGCACAGGCCTTCTAGACATGGGGCCTCCTCACCTGACTTGTACACTTTTCAGGACTGAACGCAGTGCATATCCTTACAAAGCGCTTCACATTTTCAGTGTCGCATAGGCATTTAAAGTTTGTCATATGCTTCAATGTAGTCAGTTTCAGAGCTTGTGTGCTCAGGCCCGCAAAGATGTTTATTTGTACACCTCTGGTGCGGCGTGGGGGAAAACACGCTGGGAATGCGTAGGTAGTGACAGAAGGTTTTCAAGTAAGGCATATATCTAAGAATTGTTAGCAGATATGAGCCGCTTTGCAGTTTGACAGGCGAAGGGAGAAAATATTAATGGGTGACATATGTCTGTATGTTAAAACAGTAATCAAGAGCAATCAAGTGCAGAAATATAGGGGCAAATATTACAGACTGGCACAACATCCTGACAGTGCAGCCGGCGAGAAGACTAAAGAGTCTTGAAATTCACTGATGGCCAGTCACTCAGGCTTCACCCTTCCCTCTGCTAACAAACCTCTCCAGCAAGCATTAAGCAGGGGAAGGGATGTTTTCGAAATCACTGAGGCTCGACAATACACACGCCGCACACAGAGGATAAACGAGAAAAGTCCGGTTAGGAGTTTACAACGCTAATAGCTCTAACTCGAGCAAATGCGAGACCAGTTGCATTGAAAGGGAGAGATGCACAGGAAATGTATGCAGAGTCCGAGAGCATCTAGATGCCCTGAATGCGCCTAGATGCCCTGAATGCGCCCAAGCCAGCAGCTGCTTATTGATATAACCAGGGCAAGGGGTGGGGACTTCTTTTGCAGCCCCATGACTGAACAGTGAAGGTGGTGACTCTCCGGCCCATATTTATACTTTTTTAGCGCCGCATTTGCGCCGCTTTTTGACGTAAAAGTGGCACAAACTTAAAAAATACAATTGCGGCGCTATAGAAGTATAATTATGGGCCCCGTATCCACAGCAATAAACCACCACAAAATCTACAACCACATGAATGCATATCTCTCACACGTAACCCTTGTAAAAATAAACAAGAAATATTACTGCACCACTTCACTGTATGATTATGTAGCCCTGTAGATTAAACAGACCTCAGTGGAAAGCAGGCTCGGTTGCTTTCCATAATGGCGAGTCGATCTGTCAGCCTTGAAATATTACGCTTACATTAAAGCCCTTTGGATTGAAGACAGGCATCGTTATTACTGCGCTTAAGAAAACTCCTCGTGGGCACTACATGTTCACATGAAAGCGTTATAGATACAAGCATTTGGAATGCAATGGTCTCTTGTTTGCTCGAGTTAGAGCTCTCAAATTACTGACTGGACTTTTCTTGCCACACAGCCTGAAAGTAACAAGAGGAAGAGCGGAGAGTGAGCTGGCCCTGGAAAAGCCTCCCACTTCTGTTGATTTATATTTACAGAGGGAGCTGGTGGGGAGGAGGGACTGAACACACACCCACAGTATAAGACAAACAGGGAAATACTAGGAAAAAAAATCCCTTACAGAAGAGATAAGCAGGACATAGCGTAATTATACAGTGCTTTGAGATGCTTCCAAAGAGACAAAGGCAGGACAAAGAGGCAGAACTGACCACTAGCAAGCAAGGATTTTTGAGGGACACTGCAACAAACAAATCAAATTGCTTTGTACCACAGTATAAGTATACTAAAAATATACAGCAGGTCTAACGCTAACACTCGACCTAATAAGGGGAACCGATGGAATGACAAAAACAACAAAGTTGCACAACTTAGGAAGGGCTGGTGTAAACTTAGTTGAAGCTAAAGAACCAACCTACTTGCAATTTTGCAACAAAGTTTCACCGATAATGCTGCTTGTAAATACATATACTGTCTGGAAGTGAAAGAGAGTAATAGGAAGTACTTAACAACAGACTGACATGAGAAGCAAATAAAAGCATTGAACTCTTCACAAAACAAGATGGTCACCACCAAGAGAAAATAGACATAGTTTGAGAAAAGTCCTTTTATCTCCTTAAAGATATCTGCTGTGTGTTTAAGGCAGCTTCCTTCCAGAATTTTTCAAGATATGGGGAACACACTTCCAACCACCACCAGGCTGGAAACAACACCAACTCCCACACCCCAGTATGGGCCAACCCTTCGAGAACATCAGGTAAAGCCTCCAGCATCGGGTAGTGCAATCTTGAGGGAGAGATCCCATTACCTCCCGTCCCTCCCTCGCTTTCCTTAATGTCAAATGATGCCCCTTTGCCTCACCTAGACCCATCTCCTCTCTTTTTAAAAGGACCCCCCCACCCCCGCCCATTCCTGTTTTCTTTGTCTACTCACCATTTTAGAGTTACCTTTCTCTCCTCCTTGGCGTGGCAGAGGGGTTTGTTGTCTTTTTCCTCAGAGCTGGTCACAGTGCCTTTGGTGCCCTTTTCCCTCGCTGGGCGACGGTAATGTAGAGGTGTGAATGGTTTCCCTGCAGCGTCGTCTGACGTGGTCGGCCAGCCCTGCTGTGACTGGGGCTGTGCTTCTGGGTTGAAGTGTCGTGGAGCACATCGAACACCCAGCAGCATGATTTCTACCTTTCAGTGCCGTAAGGCGGGCGTTTGGGCCTGCGTTTCTTATATTTTACATGGGTTTTCCTGATTGGGGGGCCTATTACGGATTATTTTTTGATTGGTGGTCTGAGAGGGCGTTTTAGCCCTTTTTAAGCTCGGAAAGGTAGAGTTGGGCATTTCTTATGTTCCATCATGTCGGGGCTGAAGGGTGTGAAATGAAGGAGCGTTATTTCTTCCTCTTCCTCTTCTGAGGAGGGGGTGAGGTTCCTGTGCCATTGCAGTTTACTAGAGTGGCCAGGGGTGATGTGGCTGGTGCTACTCCTCTTGTGTCTCGTGAGGAGGTTCAAGATTTCATTGAGGGGGCAGTTTGAAGAGCTCTCCAGGCTGGGGCTGTCCGGTCGAGTCGTCCCTCTGCTGCTCCCACCTCCATGGAGGATGCTGGTTCATCTTTATCAGAGGAGGATGGTCCTTCTACTTCTTCTGGGGGCAAATATGTGTCTCGTGAGGAGATGTGGAGCATTCTGGCTCACATACGGGAGAATCTGTGTTTTCCTGCTTTTCAGCCTGCAGGGGATGAGTCTACCTTATTTCCTAAATATGTTACTCCTTCTCGGTTTGCTATGCCTTTCCTGGGGCCTGTAAAGGACATGGTTTTCTGGGAATGGAAGGAGGTTGACAAAGTCCAGGTTCCGCATTTTCTCCAGAAATTGTATTTGCTGGAAGGAGAGGATGCTCTGCCTCCTTCTGCGCGTTTAGATTCCATGCTGGCTACTTTGATTGGTAAAACAGCTGTCAATTCTGAAGACTGTACTCTTTCTGATGCCACCGACCGGAAGGTGGACTCTGGTATGAAGAGGGCTTTTTCTGCTGGAAATTTGACTCTTCTGGCTGGAATTTTTTCAGCTTATTCTGCGCAGTCCTGGTTCAGGACTTTGACAAACTTGCTGTGGCTGTGCAGGATGGGTTAGAATGTTCTGAATTACTGTCCGTTATGGAACAACAGGCCCGTCTATTAGCTGATTTTTCTTCGGATATTATCCGCTCTTCAGCTATGGAACGGGGTAGTGATTGGAGCGCGCAAGTCTCTTTGGTTGCCGCAATGGAAGGCTGATCCTGGGGAGAAGGCGGCTCTCCTGAGACTTCCTTTTGAGGGTCAGACTCTGTTTGGTGATCAATTGCCTGCAATGATTTCTAAAGCCTTTAAGGACCGCATGCATGCATTGCCTTATAAGGGAAGTTCCTCATCGGGCAAGGGGTGGAAGTCACACTCCAGGTCCTCGCCCAAGTTTGTTTCTCGGTCCTCTTCTTCCAGGAAGAGTAAATTTCAGCCTAGGTTTTCACCTAAGAGGTCAGTTCCTTGGCGAAGGGGGCTCTCAAGGAGGGCTCCTGACAATCAAGGTTTTGAAGAGTGGCCAGTGGGAGGAAGACAGAGGCATTTTCTGTCCGAATGGAGAAAGCATGTCACTGATCAGTTGGTCCTGAACATTGTAGAGAAAGGATACTCCTTATACACATAGAGTTCGATCTTGCTCCTCCAGACACGGATTCGTCCGACTCCTTTACCTGTGGAAGAAGGCAGGCGAGGGGCTTTGGTGGAAGGAGTCCAAACTTTGCTGTTCAAAGGAGCCATTAGCAGGGTGCTGTTGGAGGAATGGAGAAAGGGGGCTTATTCTGTTCTGTTCCTTGTTCCAAAACTGACAGGGGATTTCGTCCTGTCTTGAATCGCAAATTTGTGAATTGTTGGATCAAGACTGTGCACTTCCAGATGTTGACCATTCAGGATATTCTTCCTCTGAATTTTCCATGGGGTCTCTGGATCTTCAGGATGCTTACCACCACGTGCCTGTCGCAGTTTCTTCTCAGAGGTTTCTACGCTTTTCAATAGGCCCTGACCATTTTCAGTTTTGTGTTCTTCCCTTTGGCCTGAAGTCCACTCCTAGGGTGTTCGCGAAAGTGCTGGCTCCTCTTGTGGCGCTTCTGCATGTGGAAGGGGTGTTCATGCATCCTTTCCTGGACGATCTGTTGATCCAGGCTCCAGACGCAAATCTCATGAGGTTTCATGTGGAAAGGGTCTTGGGGGTCCTCCAGGGTTACGGTTTCTTAATCAATTTGGTGAAATCAGATTTGGTGCCTTCCCAGGACCTGGTGTTTATCGGGGCTCAATTTCTGACTCTGAGGGGGTTGGTAATTGTGTCAGAAAGGAGGTGGAAGGGTCTTTAGGATCAGGTGAACGCTGTGCTGTCTCAGGTGGCTCCCAGGGTGCTTCAGTGGTTGTGGCAGCAGGGTCACTTGGCTTCAGTGATATTCTTGGTTCCTTGGGCAAAGTTTCATCTTCTTTGTCTGGTAAATTGGTTGCTTTCCCGGTGGTCTCCGGAACCTTGCAATCTTCGGACCCCCATTCCTGTGTTGGATTACATTTGCCGGGAGTTTGGTTGGTGGATGGTGCTGAATCCTCTACAGATTGGGGTTCCTTTGTCTCCTCCGGTACCTGTGGTGCTGACGTCTGATGCCAGTCTCTCGGGGTTGGGGGGCATGGCTGGGGTCAGAGCAGATTCAGGGGTTTTGGTCTCTGAGAGAATCAGGGAGGTCCTTGAATTGGAGGGTGTTGACTGCGGTCCGGCTAGCTCTGGGGAATTTTCAAGCACTCTTGCGAGGGGAGGCGGTATTAGTCCAGACGGACAACTTGGTGACCAAGTCTTATATCAACAGGCAGGGGAGGACCAGGTCCTGCTCTCTGAATCGGATTGCTCAGGCCATTTTTTTATGGGCTCAGCATTCGGTTCTGTCTCTTCGGGCCACCTACATTCAGGGGGCGGACAATGTTCTGGCAGATCAATTGAGCAGGGTCATTCCTTCCTCTTGGGATTTCTCCCTTCGTGTGTCTCAATTCTGTTGTCTGGTGCAGAAATGGGGTCGTCCGGTTGTGGACTTGTTTGCATCCCCGCAAAATGTGAAGTTGGGGAAGTTCTGCTCCAAGTCTCGGTGTCCTCAAGCATGGGCAATGGACGGTATGACGTGTCAGTGGCTGCAGGATCTTCTTTATGTGTTTCCCCCTTTTCAGTTGATCCGATCCTTTCTTGTCTGGGTCAGACAGGTGGAGGCTTGGGTGATTTTGATCGCTCCCCGTTGGCCTCGTGCAAATTGGTTTCCTCTGCTTCAGCGGTTGGCCTCTGGGACGGAGTGGGTTTTTCCTCTCCATCCATCTCCTCTGGTGTTTCCTTGTCTCTCCCGGGGATCCTTGCAGAGGCTGCACTTGACGGCTTGGAGCTTGAACCGGACTGGGGGTTCCTGGTCCTTTGACTGTGACTTTGCAGGCTGATAGGCGTAAATCCACATTACATTCCTATGGACGTCAGTGTTAGGTTTTTTCTTCGTGGTGTTTGCGGCAGCATATTGACCCTACGGTGGCTTCTCTGTTTATGATCGTGCAGTTTTTACAGAATGGGCTACGTATGGAGTTGTCCGTGGCTATGTTGCGAGTACAGTGGGTGGCGATCCAAGCCTTTCGGGATCCTTGGCGAAATTTGGATGATGAAGGTCATTTGAAGCCCACATTTTTTCAGGGTCTGGTGAATTTATTTCCGAGACCTGTGCGATCTTTTCCTGTCTGGAATCTCCAGTTGGTGTTAGATGTGTTGGTGGACTCCCCCTTTCGAACCTTTGGGGGACATTGATTTAAAACATTTGACGTTGAGGACTTGTTTTTTTTGGTAGCTATTACTTCGGCCAGGCATTTCGGGGAGTTGGGTTCGTTATCTTGCTCTTTTCCTTTTTGCTAAGTTTTTCCTGATTGGGTTGTGCTGGTTCCGGTTCCCTCTTTTGTGCCTAAGGTTAATTCAGCTTTTCATCATCGACAAGAGGTGATTCTTCCTGCATTTTGTTCTGACCCTTCCCCGAAGAAGGTCAGATTACATGCTTTGGATGTGTGGCGGGTCTTGTTGTGTTATTTGAAGGTGGTTGCTCCATTTTGTAAAGGGGATTCTTTGTTTGTAAATTTTGTCCTGCTCGGAAAGGGAAGAAGCCTTCTACTGCTTCCCTGAGTCGTTGGATCTGGTTGATGGTGCTGTTGGCCTATGATTTCATAGGGGTGGTGCCTCCTTCTGGGATTCAGGGTCCTTCCACTCGGGCATGGCTGCTACTGTAGCTGAGTTGCAGGGCGCTTCGGTGGTGGAGATTTGTAGAGCCGCTACTTGGGCGTCTCCGCCCACTTTTGTGAGACACTGGCGTATTGCTGAATTGGAGTGTTTGGAGGCTGTTTAGGGGCACAGGGCTTTGTCCTCTATGAACTAATAGGGGTCTTTCCGTGTCTGGACTGGTTGTAATTAAATATGTTTTTTTGTGCATTGCAACTCAGTTGTCTGTCCTTGTTTTTCTTGCTATGTCTCATTGGTCATTGAGGAAGGCGAGGAAGGGACGGGAGGTAATGCATCCATTACTTATTGTTAATGGCATTACTCCTAGTCCTACTCCCTCACCTTCCTTACAGTTCCCTCCCTGCCTCCCAGTACAGGACAACTGAGTTGCCTTTGCGTTGTTTCTATACAGAAGTGGACGGGGCGGGGGTCCTTTTAAAAAGAGAGAGGAAGGATCTAGGTGAGGCAAAGGGGCCTCATTGGTCATTAAAGAAGGCAAGGGAGTAGGACTAGGAGTAATGCCATTAACGATAAGTAATGGACGCATTTTTCCACCCACCACCCTGCTCTGATCCCAGTCCCTCACAATTTACAATACTTCCATTATCAAGGGGCAGTGGGGAAAGACAGAGATAAAGGAACTTCCACTTCCCTGGGGCACGCTGCTTAATAGTAACATTTGATTTTTTCCTAGCTGGTGCCCATCATTCACTGTGTACACGCCAATGGTAAAGTCAACGCATCACAAATTTACAAAACTCAGGTCTACTATGGAGTACCCGTCAACCATACAAACTCTGACCGCAAAATCAGGGTCATCATAGCTAATCCTGTTATCTTTCAGATCCAATGTAGCATTATTAAAGATGACATCTCACCTTGGGAAATACATATCTTATTATTTGAAGCCCTGCATTTAGTAAACGTTGATTAGCGTATCACACAGTGCAGTGGCCAAGCATTCACAAGTTGTTCTTTATTAGTCTGTCAGTCAATCAAAAATGTTTATTCATATTATATATCCATATTAGAAACGAAAATAAGAAATAACATAACTGTATAAAAATATAAACATCTAAAATTCCATTGTAAAGGGATATCCACAAATTCATTATTCATAAAAAAGCAGATTAAGTAAGTGGCAAGGTGGCTAGTAAAGAGATGTAATACTTCTATCCTGATAATCTTCACAATCTCAAATTTTCATCTTCTCATTACGTTCTGATGATTACTCTTACCATGATTCAGTATAGGTTGTGACAACATTTTCTTCCTTGAGCATATCATGTATATGGCATGAAAACTGAAAATTAGTTTCTGACTCAGTGATGGACGAAGTGCGGAACCAATCAAACATTCACCCCTAGTCACAGATCTGGGTTTCATCCATCAATTATTTTGCTCACTTTGCCACCCCAGTTTGGACCCAGCTGTATGCAAATCAGCCTTGACCCTGTTCCCTATGGAAACAGTCCAGCCCTAACTGCCAGGCTAGGTCCTCCCTGGACCGGAAACAAGCATCCTGGGACCAGTGACATTATGAGCAGAAGATCTGATGGATTATATCGAGGTCTGTGAATGTTTGATTGGTCCGACATTCCGTCCTTCATGTGTGTTTGTTTGGCAATATAGTGAATAAGCAGGCATTTTAGAATATTTCCCAGGGCACTCTTTATTGGTCTGGAGATTCGGCAGGAGTATGTCAGATAGCTGGGATGATGCAAACAGGGTAGCAAGATCCAGACCAGTCTTTGGGTAACCAAGTATCAGCTTAGATGCCACAGATAAAGTAAGTACTAGGATCCTCCTAGAATAGCAGTGAAAATAAAGGACTTCAAAATAATGGGGCAGAGCTGAAAATCCGAGCAGGCCACAAGAAATAGATCACAATCGCTGTGGCACACATAGATGCTGCTATTTTGAGTTTATCAGGCCATTGTATGGACAGTGTCAGCAAGGGGACACATGAGGTCCCAGGGAAACTGAAACCCCCAATTAAAAAAGCTAAATGGACTTACATCACAATAAGGTCTATATAGCCAAAAGTCAAGACATTGTTCTTGTTCATCAAAGGGAATAGGGGACAATTGGTATGCCCTTTGGGTATCTGTAGACCCTTGGCACAAGTCCAAGAGGAAACATTGAGATTTTGTCTGTACTGCTTTAAAATTAACACAGTGGTGCTCTAACTGTACACGAATCATTGATCTCAAAAGTGGGTCAGAGGGTGTTCTTGATTTCTGGGCATCCACTACCTGGCCTTTCTAGGCACAACCACACAGTGAGCCAAACAATACGACTTGTAGCAAAGAATATGGTCAGACCCATCAAGGAATCCAGTGGTGGGCCTGGGGTGCTACTTGTGAACAGGAGGTCTTTCTGCATCCTGGCGAGAGCAAGGTTGATGAATATTGGCAGCAGGAATTTTTCCTTGTGCCAAGGAAGCATGACTTTTTGCTGGAGCACGAACAAGAGGTTTGGAGGAAGCAGCAGGGTTGCAACTTCTGGGCTCAATGGCCCATTCTCAATGGCTAGTGTGCATGCAGGGTGATAATCTGTGGTACTTCACAGCTGTGTTCATGGTGGCCTGGACTTTGAACAGGTAATGTAAAAGTCAAGAGGTTGAACCGCTGACTTCTGCTGATGTACTTGCACATGAACGCAGTCTCCTGGTTGCAGATAGTGGCAAGCTTCAGCAGGTAAGGCAGCTTGGACATGAGAAGGGAAGGTGTTATGACAGAAAATAAGTTGCAGTGTTGAAATGTAATATTATCGGTTAAGTATAAATAAAGTAAAGCTGGAGACAGGGGATGGTTTGACTGAATCAGTATACCCTGACCCATCACAGTTTCACATGCACTCTTCTTAGGCTTATTTCTAAGGATGGCTCTGATTGATCACCGTGCTAATGAAGAACATCTGGTCATTTGAGACCCATCTCAGGGCAATTCTTAGCTATTTTGTTTTCCAACGTGGAGTTGAATAATTCCACATTTCTGGAGAATTTGGGTTAATGTGCACTTTGAATGTGTTGTTTAGTTCCCAAAGCTTTGCATGGGTCCTGAACTACAGAACATACAAAGTGGGAACCCGTGCACTCTGTATTCAAAAGGGAATCAATAAGTTAGGAATGAAATCTCTGATCAGCCTTTTAACAATTGTAATGACAACACCATGAGCATAGGATCATTCTAGCCAGAAAACATACATACAAAAACAAGGACATATGTACGTACAACATTTAGGACTGGAAAGTGGTACAGCAATGGCAATATTGTTGGGCAACAGAAGGGAAAGAATGAAGCAACCGGCAGCACCAACCATGGTCCGATGGCTGATGTGATACAGCAGAGAGAGGATGGGGTGGAGGAATTCTGGGGCAACCACTTTACTGTTGCTTTCCCTCCACATCAGGATCCCTCTTACAGTTTTATTTCATCCAAATCTGCTTCTCTGTCTTGGAGGGGTGTTCACGTAAATTAGAAAGATCTTTTAGAGTCAGCAAAAGAAACAAAATAGTCTCAGAAACTTACAGTTTATTCAGTGTGTGGCCACAACACAGGCTTTTTAGGAGCCTGGGCAGGTAGAGTGTTTCCTCTAGAAACTTTAGAGGATTGTGTTTAACACACATTACAATGGCCAGTTTAGCAGGCAACATGGGTGTCTCGAGTAATCCTTTAAAATAGGTGACATGATTGGGGTCTCTATTGAGATAAGGAAACTGTATCGCATTCAGAGGAGTGCAAAACCGTGGTCCACCCCAGAGTCGTATTTCGAGTCCGTAAATATGGTAACAATCTTTGGAGCAGCAAGAATATCAGAACATATGAGGGCAATAAATTCAGCTACTTGAAGACAATGCACTTGAAGTGAAAGACAACTTTCAATTACTTTGTACAGAGTACATATGGCGTATTTGGCCACTAAGCAGCCACAGTCTTTTCTAAGACAAGAACCATCATCACAGATTACAGGATCGCAGGTGTGTATTAGTGCTTCAGGGAGATCTATACTGGGCTTAGTCAAATGGCTAGTTATTATGGTTCCCCATCCTGGGTAGCCGGCAGCAGTGAGGTGGAGTTCAGAATTGGATATTGGATTAGTGTGATAAGACAGGCAGTAATAGAATGTTGTACTGTGACAGTCTTGCTATCGACAAGTATTGGGGAATAAGAGGGCTGCTACCGCGTGAGGTACAACCATGGTTAGGATGCAGTTGAGAGCTATGTGTTCAGAGTCTTCCACAAGGTCGGCTGCTGCTGCCATAGACCTCCAGCATGATGGACGTCCTGCTGCAATTGTGTCAAAGGCGAGGGAGTACTAGGTGACAGGTTTGTTTTGATCTCCGTGATCTTGCACCAGCATCATGTAAGCAAACTTATCTTTTTTATGACATTACCCTGCTCCACATCAGGGTAAGTAGCCCTGATGCAGGGCAGAGGACAATGCAAAGGTCCTGGGGTTTCTTTCTATACAAAATCTTGAAGAGGTTTAACAATAGCTGCACGTCCCAGTGATCATTGTCTGAAATAATCTTCCATTCCTAACACTATGCATACCTGAAACTGTGTCTCATCTGGGCAACCTATGAATAGCTGCGATGTGGTCTGTAGACAGTTGCCTCTCCCCTGCATAAATATTGTGATCTAGACAGTGAACATTGGATAGTAGGATTGTGTTTTTCCCTAGGAGCTCTGTGCCCATTCTTTGTTAACTCAGTAATCAGATACAAAGCTTCAACTTGACACTGGTCCGAGAAGTCAGTCTAACAAATAATCTACTTATTGAGTCAATGTGGATCCTCCCGGGATGACAACGGTGTCCAAATTTTAATGAGTCCTTAGGAGAAAATAGATGGTGACTGTGTAAACCCACATGTCAGCTGGACCTCTGTGAATGTGAACACAAAGAGATACTCACCATATCGGCATATAGGAATTACAGAAGAGCAAAAATTTACTGTAGTAAACTATTTGGAGGTAGATGAAGAACGAGTTGCTTACCTTCATTAACGTCTTATCTGGTAGAGGCTTTATCTTGCCACATATTTCTTACCTTAGAAATATCCCCAGTGTTAGACTGGATAAAGAAAATCTTGAGCAGTAGCCCTGTGCATAGGTAGGTGGCATCATTCAGCTCCCCATTGGCATCATCATCCACGCCGGGAGTGACAGGCGCAGTGCCTAGATAGGTACCACTAAGGTGTGCCAACATCAGTTTCTTTTCACAACCTTTCTATGCCAGAAGGGCAGAGTGACAGAAGATGCTAATGCACTGATGTACAGCACTAAGGGCCTCAGAAGGCTGATCTTATGCAGAAATCCATATGTAAAGGGGGGCGATTGGTAAGGAATCTGTGGCTAGATAGAGTCTCTACCAGGTAAGACATTACTGAGGTTAAGTAAATTGTTCATCTGATAGAGACTTCTAGCCACAGATTCCTTACCTTAGAAAAGATACCCAAGCAATACCTCCCCAAAGGTGGGTTTGCAAACCTATTAGGCCAAAAAGTCTTGTAGGATCGAATGGGCAAAATGTCCTTAACAACAGACCTGAATGTCCAGTCAGTAATGCTTGGTGAATGTGTGCAGAGAAGCCCACAATGATGCCTGACAGATGTCCAGGACAAGGACTCCACAAGCTAACACAGTGGTCTTGGTTTAGTGGAATAAGTGTGCAAGCCTTTAGGGGGTTGGTTTTTTGCAGCCAATGCATAGCAAATCTTTACACAAAGAACTATCCATCCTGAGTTAGTTCTTTTCTGCATTTCCTTTCCCTTCTTCGCCTGACGTACCCAACAAAGAGTTGAACATCCACCAGGAACTCTTTAGTACAATCAATATAGAACAACAACGCTGTGTTTTGGTCCAGGCAGTGGAGTCTCTCCTCTTCTCTCCAAGTGTGAGCTGGAGCAAAGTAAGTGAGCAAGGTGATATTTTGGCCTACATGAAAAAGTGTTGCTACTTTTGAGAAATAGGATACATTAGTTCTCAGAACCAGTTTGTTTGGGGAAAATGTTGTGTATGGTGGGTGCCCAGGCAGTGTTTGCAGTTTGCCGGCCTTCCTGGCTGATATGATGGCCACCAGAAAAGCCATTTTGATGATGAGTAAACAAAGTGGACAGCTGTGTAGCAGCTCAAATGGCTCACACATTAGATAAGGTCAAGACCAGATTGAGGTCCCACTGGGACAGAATGAATGGTTGTGGAGAGAATAAGTGTTGGAGTCTCTTTAGAAAATGAGTCACAATGGATGACTTGAACAAAGAAGGTTGGTCGGTCAACTTCACAAAAGCTGAAATGGCTGAAACGTAAACTTTGACTGTGTCCAAGGCAGAGTCGTGCTGCGCCAGAGAAAAAATAAACAACAAAACTTGGGATAAAGTTGTAGAAAGGGAATAAATATTCTTAAAAGCACACCATGAAACAAGTTGGTCCCAATGGAAAGCATGTACTGTGATGGTGGAGGGATACCTTGCTGCCAGAATAATATTTCAGACTTCGGGGGGAGGAGGGAACTGCCGCTGATCAGTCTTCAAGCATGCAGGCGGAGCATGTGCAGGTTTATGTGCATCACCTTGTCCTGCTGCTGCAACAGAAGATCCATCTGAAGACCAGCCTGATCAGAGGACAGATGCTCAGTAGTCTGGGATATCAAACTGTGCCCATTCTGGAGCCACAAGAATGACTTGAACCCAGTTGTTTCTGGTCTTTGTGAGAAGTCTCCGAAGGAGTGACATCAGCAGAAAGGCGTACTGGAGGCCTGAGCTTCAAAGGAGATGAAAAGCATCTCCAAGCGAGAGTCACCTTGGAGACTCTAGTGCGCAGAACTGCTGACATTTCACGTTCTTGGTAGTAGTGAACAGAACTAACCAAGGCTCTTCCCAATCTCAGAAAACACCTTGCACCACCTGGGATGGACATGCCATTTGGGATCTGCTACATATTGATAGCTGAGCGTGTCTGCTTTGGCTTTCAGAGAGCCTGCCAGGTGTTGAACCACCGGAGAAGTGCACTGACATTCCAGCTATGTCCAGAGAAGCAGAACTTCTTGACACAGAGTCCACAACCCAGGATAGAGGCTGAATTCAGGATAGAGGCTGAAGCATCGGAATCATAGCCTGAATATTGTGGACTCACCATTCCGGAGGAAAGGCCCGAAACTGCAGTGTGTCCAAAATAGCTCAGATGAAAAGAGCATTTAAGAGGGAGTCAGGTGTGACTTCGGCAGGAGGTTCACTGTAATGTAAAGGTGGAAGATGACCACTTAGGGCGAGCCTGTCTTCAACAGCCAGTCACCGAGGTAGGGGAAACCTGGAACCCCAGACCTCCACAGGCATGCCTCAACCACTGCCAACGCCTTGGTGTCCAGGGACACCAGAAAAGCCAAAGGGCACCACTGCGAACTGATAATGCTCATAGCCCATTGTAATCTGCACATAATGCCTGATGGAAGGCAGGACAGGGGTGTGGAAATAACCCTCCTGCAAGTCCAGAGCAGCCATCTATTCTCCAGGGTCAAGGCAGACAGAACCTGAGCCAAGGTAGGCATCTTGAACTTTTTCTTCTTCAGGAAGAAGTTGAGAGAGTGCAGGTCTAGAATAGGGCAGATACCTACATCCTGTTTGGGCACCAGAGAGTAGCGAGAATGGCAACCATAACCTACTTCTTATTCTGGAACCCTCTTGGAGTAAGGAGAAATGATACTCCCTCAGCCAGTCGT
Source organism: Pleurodeles waltl (assembly GCF_031143425.1). Taxonomy (NCBI): domain Eukaryota; kingdom Metazoa; phylum Chordata; class Amphibia; order Caudata; family Salamandridae; genus Pleurodeles; species Pleurodeles waltl. The sequence continues at coordinate 777,893,900 of NC_090448.1, read as the reverse complement.
GAGAAGGGGTCATAGGTGGTGGGGTTTCAAAAAGGGAAAGGTGTAACCTTGCTGGACTATATGGAGTACTTACTTTTCCGATGTTATAGTCTGCCAGTGGGTCAGCTGATGGCAAACCCTGCCTCCCACTGGATGCCTGTCCTGGTATGAGGGCAAATCAAAGTGATTTGAGGGATGCAGCTGCCCCTGGGCTGGTGGACTGGCCTGACCTCTGGCTTGTGGTCCCACAAGGTCTGTGGGAACATCATCAGCAGCCATTAAAAGCCTGGGAAGTCTGTTGGCCTTCGTGGCTGGGTGTCAAATGACACAGTTGGTAGCCCCTACCGTGGCCATGAAAGGGGAAAAAGGCTGACTGGGGTTGTCAGGGATGTATGAAAAGGCCCAAAGACCAGGCAGCAGCCTAGTTGTCTTTAAAGTGCTCTAGCGCTCAGTCTGCCTTTTCTCTAAAAATGCAAGAGTCAACCAGTGGCATGTCCATGCGGGAAACCTGGACTTCCCCTGAAAAGTCAGTAGTTCTCCACCAGGCATGGTGTCTACCACTGACAAAGCAATCACTCTGCCTAGCGAGTCCGTTGTGTCCAGCCCACATCAAATGGTAAAGTTTGCTGCATCTCCCTTATCAGGAATAGCCTCAGGGAGTATGGCTTGGGCCTCCTGCGAGGACCATGGGCAGCACTTGTGCAACTGAATCCCACACATTGCGGGTGTATCCACTCAAAAGATATGTGGTGTTCACTAACCATAGTGAAAGGGTTGCAGAACAGAATATCCTCTTTCAAAATGCATACATCCTTTTGGATTCCCTATCCAGTGGAGTGATAAGAAACATGCCAGGGTCTACTGAGGATGTGTAGGCTCGGACCACCAAGCTTTCTGGGACGGAGTGCTGAGTGAGGAAACTGGGGTCCCCAGGAGTGGGGCAATGTCAGCAGACCATTGTCCTGTGCATAGGAGCCCCTGTGCAGGGATTGGACCATGACCCATGCAGAACATTCATAAGGGCTTCATTAAAAGGGAGAATAGGTTTGAAGGGGGGTAACTTCCGGCTGAAGCACCTCCATCAAGACATTCATCTTGAATACCACTGAGGGCTACCCGCGGTGCTGCCACCCTAAACCACCCTCCGCACCACCATTGCAAAGTAGGCTGCCTCCTCCACAGCCACGGGGGAGAGGAGAGATCCAGCCAGAGTCTGGTGACTTGTCCAAACCACTGGCATCTCCCAGTTCCTCGTACCAGATGTCCTCAGGTATGCAAATGGACATGGAATACATATGGGTCCTCAAACCCATCCCAATCATCTGCCTCTCAAGGCCTATCAAAAGAAAAAGGCACTGTCTCTGACTCAGAAGGCATGGTACATGCCTGTGCCAGAGTCAGAGTTTGGTGATGCCGTATCGGAGTATGGTATAGGATAGGTCTGGCACCACGGCAGGGAGTCGGCAGCTGCACTGGAACAGGGTCTATGGAAGGTCACAGCCTCTTGAGCAGAGCCACTCAAGATCCAGCACCAGATTCATAAAGCCAGATTCATAAAGCCCGACTGGTGCTGAGCATGGATGTGCCAGCCAAAATCAGTTGGTGTCCCTTCCGAGCCCATGGGAGCCGATGACACTCCTGAGGGATCAGCCCCCCAAATATGAGATGCATAGCTTCATAAAACTCTTTGCGTGGGGGTTCCTCTGACTATGGGAAACCCTGGGAGGTGCAGAGCAGACCCAGACACAGGCTCTGCAGTGAAAGAGAGGGACCTAAGCCTCAAGCAGTGTCGTCATTCCCACCAGTGGTGTTACAAAGGCCCCCACAACCCCAGCACTTCATGGGGTCCGTGAGCTGCAGGGGGCTCCCTCAGCACCGTACACTGTGCACAGGCAGCAGGCCCCTGTTGGGTTCCAGGTGGGAGGGGGCCCCCTCCAGGTACTTTACAGGTGGGCCCACCCAAGTTTTGTTACGCCACTGATTCCCATGCGTCGTCCAAGGACTTGGACCAATGCAGTGATGTTCAAGAGGGCTTTGACTTCTTCCTTTTATAGGACATAACCAATGACTTGGACTGTAAAGATGATCATAAGGAACAGCTCTTCGAGCAGTCCCGGGACCTTCCATGTGACCAGGATCTTGAACGTTGCGGGGTCATCTGGCATCAGGCAGTGAAGAGCTTCAAAGAGCCTTCCCTCAGTGCCTTTGGATTAATGGCACAGCAGTCTTCACATGTCTTGGAATCGTGGTCCTGCTCCAAGCACCACAGACAAACCAAGGGGGGGTCTATCACAGACATCACCCTGTGACAGGCACTACAGGGCTTGAAACCTGTTGGTTTTATAGGGGACATCCCTAGCACACCAGGAGTTTCAAAAAATATCTTCAACAAAATGTAAAAAATTGATTATGGGTAGCTCTCTCCAGATCTGCACTGACTAGTATCCATATAGGTACAGTACACGTCACTTCCTGTGCAGATGACTTTGAAGCACAGCCACCTACCAGCACAGAAAGGTACTGTACAAGATTTTCTGGGTCCAGTCTGACAGCTGGGGATAATTCTAAAGTAAGTAATCTGCAGCTAGAAGTCTCTATCAGATATATGTAACATTATGGTTGCGTGGTTAGGAACAACAAGAAAACTACATATTACCCTACCATTAATAGCTCATAGGTGTCAGACAGAACTTTGTAATGTGTTCTTCTCTCTGCTTTGATCGCAGAGGTAGATGAAACCCAATAGTCCCTCGAAAACATGCGATGATCACTGGAATCTAACTTCTAAGTAACCAGCCATTACCCCAAGGGAAGGTGGTGTGGGGACAAACAATAAATGAACAACATAAACTAAAACAAATAAAGACCAACAGATGCAAGTTTTTTTGCCTGAGGAGAAAACAAATGCACTGGTCACTGATCTTGTCTTTGGATACGTCTCTCCTTCTAAATCCTTAAATAATATCCGGAGCTCTGAAATCTCTTATGCAACACTGTGCCTTAATGCCCCTCTATGAGATATTCCAGAATTAGTAAATATGGACTTTTCGACCACAAACGATCTCTCACTAAGAGCTTTTACCAAGAGCTTTAACTAAGAGGCAGAGCGTAACAAAAAAGGCTCATTGATCAATTATGGGACCTAAAGTTATGGATACGAGGTCGGTTATCTGGTGTGGGAGGCAAGTGTTATAAATGCCAACTGCATCAATAGACATGCCACAGAGAGTTAAGCAAGATAATTCAGAGGTCTTTAGAGCAGAACAGCTAGCACCTCTATCAGTAACACAGGAGTTGGGCCTTCCATTAGTGACACGTCAAATGTATAGCTTATTTGGATCTACAGAAATTAGAGTGTTTACAGCGCAGTCAGCTATTCTTGGGCCGTGCTGAAAAGTGGGGTACGAGTTTGTGAAACCTAAGTGAATTCAGGCAGTTGGGTTTTGTGGTAGGGATTATATGGCATTTCGAATATCCTAGCTATCCACTATTAACATGAGAAGTCACTGTTGGGGCCAAATCACATTGAACACCTGGCTTTGCCGCAGCCTTCCATTTCCAGCACATCAGCATTTGTTCCTTTGTGTTCTCTATCATTTTGGCTCCCCGTTATTTTCTTGTATCACCACACAGTGGTTTGCAACTGAAACTAGTACAGCAAGGCTACTGGTTTGCCATGCGATGCAGATAGTAATAAAGTTGCTTCTACACTTGGGGCAGCATCCTGTGAACAAAAGCAGAACCTACAGCTTCCTGTGCATTCTGGCACTTGTGCAATACCACAGTAACATCCAAACACATCTTCCAAACGATAAAGATTATCAGTAGGAGCTTCACCCCTACTTTTGTTTACATATATTGATCTTAGTCCAGTCAAATCAAATCAAATCAAAACAGTCTTTATTCGGCTATTCTCAAGCCATTAAAGTACAGAGTAAAACTATACAATCATAAAACTACACAGAAAAAGTAATAAAAACATAATTAAAAAGGCAAATCGATTGCAATACAGATGATCACGAAAATTAATAGGTTCATAAGTTCATGTGCCTTCATGCACAGCCTCATAAAAGCTTCTGATCATTTCTACACAACAAACAGAGTTTAATAATACTACACAAAAATCCAACTCACACAGTTTCTATACAAAGGAGTAATGCTTCCCTATGTAATCTAACTTTGGATGAACATAGAGTATGACTCGTGAAGCACCTCCATAGGTTAAAAGTATAAATAACAAAATAGGATAAAGTGCATGGTGCTTTACTTTAAGAAACACCACAAGGCAGTTTGGAAAAATTATACACTGGACAACTTCCTTAAAAAAGGCGAACTGTAGTAATTATTTTAGGTCGGTCCAAATATAGACCAGTTGAGTGCAATCAGACATGCAACAATACATAGGAAGAAAAAAGGAAACATTTAGGGCTCCTCTAGGAGCTAAGCTTAGAATACAATCATCAGCTCATTCCTACAGCTCCTCTTATGGGCTATTAGATTACCAATCATAATTGTTTGAAATGGAATATGTTAATGGCATAAAAACTATTCAGGCACTAGCAGACCAAAGTACAAATGCTATTTGTTATCATAATATTAACACTATAAATGACAATAAAATTTGATTTTGAGATAGCATATCTAAAGCCATAAGATGGAAACAATAAATGGGGGAAAAACCTTCCCAAAGGCATGCCCATCTGTAGTTCCCCAATGTTCCTGCTGTTTAACCCAGTATTAGAAATCTGATGCTGGAATAGCCCTGTGACTAATGGACCAAGCTGCTGTCAGGAACTTGGTTACGGCACTTACAACCAGAGTAGACAAATCATATTTAAATATTCTGTAAGCATTAGCTCGATCATATAATAGCAGAGCTTTGCACAAAGGGATAATCCATTTTTCCCTAGGATTCTTATATAAAGGGCAAAAAACAAGAAGTGTTCAATTGATTCCTCACATGTGTTACCGTTTGAACACTTATTGGCCTCTGAACTATTCTTCGGCCAACGAGCAGTAAAACTATCAACTGGTAAGGTTCCATATCTAAACTGGAGAAATAGAGCACTTGCATGTGCGGGTATTGCGAGATCCAAACATTGCTCAGGCCCTGGTTCTTGTTTGACCAGCAGGAACTCAGATTTTAATCGTCCCGCCCAGTTACTATGGAGGATCTCCTCATTAGCCTTCTCCCAGTACCTTTGTTTGACTAGTGAGGTGGCATTAGTGGGAATCAGCTCCAGCCTCTCCCAAAAATGAGGGAGATGCAGTTTGTCCCAGGCCGATTTCATCTCCCTCAACCAGCTGAACTTTTTCCAGTTACACTGGGTCTTTGTAAGATCATTAATTGCCTCTCGGAAGGATGCCAGTCCTTCATTTTTCCATAGGCAAATCCAATATAAGAGAGGTTTCAGGCCTGCTATATCTTTAATGCTGTTTATTCCAAGATCATGTCTGAGGGGGATCATCAGCGTGCCCTTCCCCAACCTTGTTATATATCTAATGAAATTATTCTCTTTAATTTATAGGGTGTCCAACTGCCTATGGAAACCCCATAGCTCTGCCCCATACAATGCAGCACCTCGGATTTGAACTTTATATATTTCAAAAGTAGGATTCAAAGGTGGACTAACTACACTTCTTGCTTTGCGTCCTAGGGCCCCCCCTCTTTGGCATATAGTAAGACCCCCTTTTCTGATGGCCACATCCCAGCTACCCGAGTCCATTAATCTAATCCCCAAGTAATCATACTCAGCAACCCTTTCCAGGGGAATGGAGTTCATTGAGATGGTCACTTTTGTTTTTATTTTCCATGAGCTATAAATCATAAACTTGGTTTTTCTAACATTAACTTCCAGGTCAAATTATCTGCAATACAAACAGAATTGGTCAGCCAGATTTTGCAATCCCTTAGGTGTTTTGGCTAGTAAGATGGTGTCATCCGCATAAAGCAGACCTGGAATTTTCTTGCCTGCCAGTTTAGGTGAGTCGTTGTTACAATTAGTTAAATATTTGATGCAGTTATTTATTTATATATAAAAGGAAGAGGGTAGGTGCTAGGACACAGCCTTGCCTAACTCCTCTTTCAATAGCAACTGGATCAGTTAATTCACCATCTTTGCCACACCTAGGCCCATGTTTATACTTTTTGACGCACAACTGCGGCAACACAGTTGTGCGTCAAAAATGTTACCGCCGGCCAACGCCATTCCAACACGCCATGCGGGCGCCTTATTTATGGAATGACGTTAGCCGGCGCTGCGGACTGGTGTGCGTCAAAAACAATGACTAACACCAGGCAGCGCCGGCGTATGGGAAAATGGAGGTTGGGCGTCAAAAAATGGGGCAAGTCAGGTCTGAGGCAAAATTCAGGCCTCAACCTGATTTGCGCCATTTATTTTGACGCACAACCCCCATGGGAATGACTCCTGTCTTAGCAAAGACAGGAGTCATGCCCCCTTGCCCAATGGCCATGCCCAGGGGACTTATGTCCCCTGGGCACGGTCATTGGGCATAGTGGCATGTAGGAGGGCCCAAATCAGGCCCCACTATGCCACAAAAAAAATACGAAAAAAAATACTTACCCCAACTTACCTCAACTTCCCTGGGATGGGTCCCTACATCCTTAGGTGTCCTCCTGGGGTGGGCTAGGGTGGCAGGGGGTGTCCCTGGGGGCATGGGAGGGCACCTCTGGGCTCCTTCTGAGCCCACAGGTCCCTTAACACCTGCCCTGACCCAGGCGTTAAAAAACGGCGCCCATCAGGCCTTAAAGTCATTTTTTGGAAGGGAACGCCTACCTTGCATATAATTAACGCAAGGCTGGTTCCCCCTCCCAAAAAATGGCGCACATGGTGGAACTTTGACGCCCGCGGCATCGGACGTCAAAGTATAAATATGGGGCAGAGTTTTCGCCGATTGTGCGTCAAAAATTTTGACGAACATTCGGCGCAAACAGAGTATAAATATGCCCCCTAATTTGGGCAAAAGTACTTTCATGAAGTCGGACTATAAGATTTAATAAGCCTTTGGGGACACCCATATTCGTTAATGTCAACTAGAGTTTGTTCCTGGGTACCAGGTCAAATGCCGCTCTCAGATCGACAAAAAACACATTTAGGTTCCCACCTCCAACATCCACTGTCTTCCATTTGATTGCTAAGAACCTCAAAACCTGATCTATTGTGCTAACCGCAGGTCTGAACCCTGCCTGAAGATCCGAGATTCTCCCCATTCTCTATAATCCACTCATCTAGGTGGAACAAGATCTGCTTTGCGAAACGTTTTTGAAGGTTGTCGAGTAGACAGAATGGGCGATAATTGGAGGGATCACTGGGACTGCCTTTTTTAAAAAGGGGAACTATCTCAGCTCCCTTCCAAGTCCAGGGAATGGGTGCTCCTGCGGCAACCGCATTACAAACCAAATTCAGATAGGGGGCCCAAATGTCAGGGTTTGATATATAGAGATCGCCAGGAATTTTATCGAGACCCGGGGCCTTACACCACTTCGAAAAAGTTATTGCTGCCTTAGTTTCTGTTAAGGTGAATTTGATTGGAGGTAGGTCAGATTTCCTATTTTTAACCAGTTCCCTGAAATTTAGAGTGTCCGCCCCTGTGTAAAGTGACACAAAATGTTTTACCCATGTTACAGGAAGAATCGAACTGCCAGGCTGTGACCGAAGATCACGACTGTCACTTGAAATCAACTTCCAGAACTTGGAGGTATCATTTGGCTCTTGCGGAGTCCAAGAGAGCAGCCCACCTTTCTTCCTCCCAACTCCACAGGCCTCAATGAGCTCCTGCTTGTAGCCCTCTCATGATTGTCTTATGGGCTCTCTAATCTCCTTTCTCAGGTCCCTCAATAGCTTGAGCTTAGCTTCCCTGCATGAGTGGTTAAACCATCTCTCACTGCGTTTATTACTTGTTTTGACAGCCGACTCTTTAGTGAAGTGTTTTTTAAGAGAGTTGAATAGTTCCAAATGTGCTGCCAAAAGCCTGTCCCCATCCTCAGGTAAATGGAGCATGTGCTCCATTCGATCTATTAGTAGGCTATATATAGGTGTAAGGGAACCCAGCGAGGATTTCACAGTATCCCACTTGATACTGCGTTTGTTATTTGTCATGACTAGCTGCTGTGCATAATCCTTAGAGTCAGAGGATTCTAATGAGTGCAACATACCCCTGATACATAAAACTAATGGTTCGTGGTCGCTTTCTTCATGTTCCATTACCGCCATATCGACCATATGTCCCCACAAGCGAATGTCCAGTAGGAAATAGTCGATATTGCTCTTGTAAGCTCCTCGCCTGAAAGTAGGGCGGGGTTTGGCATCTGAGCAGGAGCGACCATTACAGGCACGGAGATCATATGCAAGTGTAATATCGACTATTTGGTAGGCTGATCAACTCATTCTAAGATCTTTATTCGATAATAGTTGCGGGATGGCCCAGTGAATGTCCTCTTCTTCGTAAAGTTCCTGGGCCACTGAATAGGGCTCAAAAGTCACATTAAAACCCCCTGCGATTATGATATGGTGGGTGGCGGATTTTCTAGATAAAATATTGTCTAAGACCGTCAGAACATCAGACACACGATTACTACCCACACTTCTACTATATATATTTACTAGCAATAGGGTTTTTTCCATATGGGTTGATAATATCAAGCCTTGCAAATCAGCGCAACCCATGTCCATTTCTTCAATCCGGCACTTAAAGGAACAGCTAACCCATCCCAGTAACCCACCCGAAGGTCTCCCAGAAGTCACCTTACGGGCTGAGACCCAGTAACTTTTAAAAACGGACCCATACTTGGGCTCCAAAGCCCATGCCTCTTGGAATAAGCATATCTTATGCTCATCTATAAAATGGCCCCAATCTAGTTCAGTCAGTCTTGGCCAGACACATATCCATCACAGTATTAATCAGTGCCTCTCTTGCCCTAACAAGAGTGGCTGCATTGCAAGAGGTCTGTCAAGGCCAATTACATTTTCGGAGATCATTATAGATATTGGGGAATTGTTGTTTCATATTCATTACTTTGATTGGGGACCAGGCAGGGATGGTGATACAGTGCCCTGTCCCGGTGCCAGGATCATCTTGTGGGGCAGGAGGGCCTGTGCTGGTTGGACAGGTATATTCTGGTAGTTATCACTTTTTGTCACTACAGGAGGTTGGTATGTTGGACATTTTAAGTGTTCCTTTCAAGATCTCTAGTTCTCCATCCTGCTGTACATCCTAGATAGTCCTAAGTTGCATTCCGGCTGCATGCCCTCCTGCACCAATGTCAGCCATCTGGAAGGAAGGGTGCCGCCCAAGAACGAGCTCCATTGGAGGAATGTGATATTGTGGAGTCAGCCTCTTGCCTCTCAAACATTGCATCATCCTGTGATGCTTTGCTGTTTGTGTAATTTTCTGTGCTCACCATGCCTCCTACACTTGCATGCATTTCATATGTTTTACACCATTGACTGGCTGCACCGCAGGTGCTGTTCTGTTTCAGGGACACACAATGGTACATCCCTAGTATCCTCTACCAGCATGGGGGAGGTCAGAACATGTAATGTATCACTCACCTTTCCTTCAGATAATTCTGTTTTAGCAGGAATATTTTGGAGAAATAAAGAGGAGATGGGGCAAGAGGGACAGAAGCTCTGGTCCTGTTGCTCAAGTGGGTATTTTGTCATTTTAGCCTCTTATGTTTTTTTTTTTACAATGCAACTCCATACAACTCAGACTCTTGTTTCTTTTTGTTGGCTATCTCATACCAGTTTAGAAAAGCCACCCATTGATTGGCATCTGCCTTGCTTTTGGATTCATTTAATCATTTTTCTACGATTATTTAGGGGATTTATGTCAAGGTACCTTCTTCAGGAAACAATTTATTTTCATCCTCATAAGTGAGTTTAATCAACTATTCAAGATACTTGCATGTGCTTTTTTCATGCTAGTTGAGCATTCCTCTCCCATTCATACTTTTAGCTGCTAAAATCTCTGCTAGGATTATAGATACTATTTTGTCTCTTTTTTGTTTCCTTGCACCTTTTCTTGAGCCTCCTACTCTATACCGTGGATTTTGTGTTAGAAATAGGATCTCTAGTTGGCATTGTCTTGCACCATGCCCAAGTAGGGACCCTCACTCTAGTCAGGGTAAGAGTGTCACACAGCTTAGATAACCCAAGCTCACCCCCTTGGTAGCTTGGCTCAAGCAGTTAGGCTTATCTCACAGGCAATGTGTAAAGTATTTGTACACACAAAGTGTGAATACACCACAAAATTACTCCACACCAGTTTAGAAAAATAGCCAATATGTATCGGAGTAAAACAAGACCAAAACAACAAAACACAAGTAAAAATAAAAATTTTCAAAGATGAACTGTATTATAGCGCTTAGATTAAAAAATGCTCCAACTAGGGCTATCCGAGCGGCTTGATGGAGTTGCTTCCAACAGTCCGGCTCCACCAGCGATGGAGAGTGGTCAGCTACAGTGTCATGTAGACCCCCTTTACAGTACCTTGGAAAAGGATGAGGAAACAAAGATGTTGCACCAAGGTGAGGCGTCGCTGGTGCGGTGTTGGTTCCTTACTGCCACCGTGGAGGTGAGGCGCCGGTTCCTTACTACTAGGCAGGGGAGGTAAGGTGTTGGTTCCTTACCGTTGCAGAGGAGCTGATGCGGATTTGGTGGCAAGGCAGCGTTTACTTAGGACAAGGCAGGGTTGATGAATCTAGCTGGTCAAGACGCAAAGCATTGACTTTGCAGTGCTGTGATCACACCACGGGGCCACAAGTGCTGCAATGGAGTCAGAGTCAGGTGCCACTGACGTTGGTGACACCGCACTGAGGACTCATGCCGTGGCGGGACTTCGGAGGCACTGTTCCGGCATCCATCCTGCGTTGTAGGTCATGGGCGTTGCACTCAGCAGGGCCCTAAGCTCCGGTGCAGGCAGCGGCGTGAGGTCAGGGAGCAGCCCCGGTTCTGAAGTAATTCTGGAAGCCGCTACAGTAGTTTCTACCTTGTTGCACCAGAACTCACTCCTAAGGGCCCAGGAACTGGATTTGGCAGCACTTGGTGAATCAGGACTCTCAGCAAGAGAGCCAAGGCACTGGCAGGCTAAGTCCTTGATGTCCCTGAGACTTCTTAACTGGAGGAAAGCTCAGGCCAAGCCCTTGGAGAACCTTTGGAAGCAAAACGCAGAAAACCAAGTCCAGTACTTTCACTTCCAGGACATAAGCAGCAAGCAGCAGACCAGCACAACAAAGCAACAGGCAGAGTGACAATCCCTCCTAGAGCATCCAGCTCTTCTTCCTGGCTGAACTTCTTCAGTCCAGAAGGACTCTAAATATGTGGTGTCAGAGGTCCAGTACTTATACCCATTTCTGTCTTTGAAGTAGGCAAACTTCAAAGAGAAGTCTTTGTAGTGGACAAGAACCTGCCTTCCCGTTCCCAGGCTTCAGACACACTCCGGAGAGTTGCAAACTGCTTTGTGTGAGGACAGGCACAGCCCTATTCAGATACAAGTGTCGGCTTCCCCCACCACTGTAGCTCAGGAAGACCCATCAGCCTGGTGATGGGCCATTACAATGTGCAGGGCACATCTCAGCTCCCTTTGTTTGACTGTCTAGGGTGTATGCACAAACAGCCCAACTGTCATCCTGACCCAGAAGTCTATTCAGCAGACAGGCAGAGGCACAAAAAGGTTAAGCAAGAAATGCCTGCTTTCTAAAAGTGGAATTTTCAAACTTATGTTTCAGAAACAAACCACTAAAAGATGCATTTTTAAATTGTGAGTTCAGAGACCCAAAACCCCATATCTCTATTTGTTCCCAAAGGGAAATTATGCTTAAAAGATATTGCAAGGCAATCCCCATGTTATCCTACTAGAGAAATAGACCTTGCAATAGTGAAAACTGAAATTGGCAGTATTTCACTATCAAGACATGTAAATCACACCATCACAAGTCTTACCTTTTTCAATAGACTGCACCCTGCCCATGGGGCTGCCTCGGGCCTACCTTAGGGTTGACTTACAGGTAATAAAAAGGAAGGTTTGGGCCTGGCACGTAGGTGCACTTGCCAGGTCGACACAGCAGTTTAAAACTGCACACACAGACACTGCATTGGCAGGCTTAAGATCTGTTTGCAGGGCTACTCGAGGGTGGCTCACTCAGTGCTACAGGCCCACTAGTAGCATTTGATTTACTGTCCCCGGGCAAACCTGGTGCACTATACTAGGGATTTACAAGTAAATCAAATATGCCAATCCTGGATGAACCAATCACCAATTCAATTTAGACATGGAGGACTTGAACTTTAGCACTGTCAGCAGTGGTAAAGTGTCCAGAGTCCTAAAACTAGCAAAATGAAAATGCAGCACACAGTCAAAAACAGATATCAAAGACATAAATTGTGGGGCTAACCCCGCAAAAGGGCCATTTCTAACACTCTCCAACAAAGAGACCAGCACAGCTTGGTAGCATTGGTTAGCATTGAGCAAAAATATGGCGGCAGAGTTTACAGTTATGTTAATGCAATATTATAATTTAACAGTATTAAAAGTCCTTTGTAAAATGTATACATTCATGCCTTTGTTCAATTCATTTGAAAATATCATTCTGAAATTGATTGGTGATGCAAACACTTTGCTTTACTGTCGCTTAAGACTTCTAGTACATCTGAAGTTGGTATCCTTAATTTTGTTGAGAATGATTTCTCAGGAAACAACAAAATGATATCCTTGCAGCTTTTCAACCTTTGATGTAAAGATCTTCAGGAGACTTTCAACCTTAACCTTTTCTTTAGTGTAGTAAGTATCCTACTCCACATTTAGGTAAGCATTCATATTCAGATGCTTGATATTAAAAGCACATCTACTACCGCCCCTTTCCTAGCACTTCGATGAGCAGAATATCTATATGGATTACGATTGTATTGGTTAGATTAGAATTCTTGGATTGCAGGTGACACTGGTTTTGGTTGGAACTCAGTTCTGCAAACCCAGTAGTATTTCCCAGTAAGAAGGGGAGGGAACGGCTTACCCTGTGCTGGCTAGGTTTGGGACTTCTTTGATAAAAACACTTAAAAAAAATACAGACAAAATAGAGACTGAACAGTTTGGAGTCATGAGACAGATATTTTCTATTGTTAACCAAAACGACGCACTGCCAAGCAGGGGCTATCTCTTTTCAGCCTATTTGTTGGGGAAAACACAAAACAAAGACTATAATGCCATCATTATGAATGGCCCTCTGTTTGAACAGACAAGTCCCCTGCAAGGTGACAGATGTGCATCCACGCCTTGATTGCCCTAGCTGCAGTGATATCTGGATCATTGGTACTGAGTTTTGTTCATGGGTGAACACAACTCATGCATGTGCTTCACGACCTTAGCCTGTCTGTCAGTGGTAAAGGGCTACCTTCTTTTCCAAATGTTAAGATGCACAAGGGCAGTGGTGGCAGCTGACTCTGTCTTTGTATTAATAATTGATAGAGTGAACAGGCTTTTTTACCTGTGTCACTGAAGTGGAGCTGACTGGCACACTCATGTAAAGCTCCATTGCTGTGTGCTTAACTCGTCCTTGGTCTATTTCATGCTAGTATGTAGTGATGTGAAGCGCATATGCATTTGTGTATTTGTGCAGTGATGTAAATGTTCTGGCATGTGGTAAATGGAGGCCTGTGGTTTCCATATTCAAAATGCAAGGCTTTGGAAAGGCAAGTGGAAGTGGAGGAGCCATCACAGACAGATTTTTGGTTTGCCACATTCCTGGGAGTTGGGTGGGAGACACACTGAAGGAAGGGTTAGCCAGGCTGTCTTGTGCACTTCTGAAGGGCTCTTTAATTCTGAAAAGGTCAATGGTCAGTGAGGTCTAGACACATCATCAGAAAGAGGATGGGGCTTATAAGAGAAACCTCTCAGAGATAAGGAATTATAAAGAGCCAGCTGGGATCTTTGTAGCCTTTTTATAGGCACATCGGCGAGATGGACATTCAGGCATGGTGCTTGAGACACACCCATGGCCTGTGTGGTGGGGCTATCAAACATGGAGTTACTTCTGCTATGACAAACTTCTTCCTGTGCAAAGGGGAGGACAGAGTGGGCACTTCAGAGGAAGCTACACCCCCACCCAAAACTTCTAAGACTGGATCATTAAAACACATTTGTGTCTTTAAACTGGTTATAAAAATGGGGAGCTTGAGTCTCCCAAAAGTTCAAATGTTGGTAAGTCAACTGTGACTCTGCATGGAGAAGTGCAGTACAACTTAAGTCTTTTGTAACCAGAACTGGGGACGAAGGCCTGCTAATTTCCCTTCTGGGTAAGAGGACATCACCCTGGAAAATCAAGACCACTTGCCCTGGAGCATCAGTGTATGTCTGCTTCCAAGAATCAGTGAGGGCCTTGAGGGAGTATCATTAAGTGGGGATCCTGGCAAGTGTGTCCCTGAATCGTAGTGTGAGATTTGTGCCGCTGTTTATGACCCCATAAACAGATGGGGACAGTGTGAAGATTAAGGGCCATATGGGGCATTATTGTGACTGAAGAAGACATTGGCCGTGTGCAGTGCTGTGACCTCGAGAGACTAATGCTTTATGTATTGTTTCTGCCTCCCCTCGTATAGGAGGTAGGGGCCATAGTGAAGATGGAGGGCCATCACCCTTGAGCACTGTGTGAAAGTGAAGCGTAGCGGATAGCGACCTCTGCAAGCAGAGCATCTACTGAACCACCAGAATCCAGAAGCCACTCAAGATCCACAGCTGCAATCAGGCGGAGCTACTGCACTACTAGAGAAATGCAGAGGATGCTTGCTGCCCCACCTGCAACATCCAGACTACTGCTTATCACCTGGCAATTGACTTATGCCCAGGACTTCCATATCACCACACCAGCAGTAGCGGTTATGACTGTTCATTGGGTCACAGAGTACATTTGGGGAACTTGACCTGTTTGTAGTGCTACAGCAATGAAATCTTTGACTTTTAAAAAAGCCACTGTGGAACCTTTATGACTTATACTCACTGGTGGGGCCTAGCCTCATTGTTGCCCCAAGTAAATGGGTTATAACCTCAGTACGTACACTGGGAAGTGGGACTGAAGATCATACCCGGACAAGGCTCGAGCGTCGGCCTTAAGGAGACTGCATATGATTTGTGGTGTGCTGTTTTCACTTTGTTTATAAATACTACTTTTGTCATGAAAACAAGTATCTTGCTGGACATTAATTTATTGGGGTTACTGTACATATTCAGAGTCGTGTGCAGATATAAACCTTGCACCTATCACCCACTGAGAAGTCTTGGCCCTGTTTCATAAAGCCCAGGGTAATTTGGGCCCTGGGCACCAGGAGTAAAAGGCCTCAACCTCCACTGTTGGGCACAGTAACGCCTGCTTGCCATGTGGCCATTTGAAAGGAGTTCTTACAAAGTTTTGTAAAGTACAGAATAGCTCTTTTCCAGTGAAAACACAAGACAAACACTCTAATGCTATTGTTATGAGTGTCCCGGAAAATGGGCTGGAGTATCCCTACCTCTGGAGTGTCCGATATCAGGAATTCCAGTAATTCCTGACATAGGGAAAATCCAGCCATTATGACTTGGACACTGAGGGTTTACTAAGAGATGGGAAATTGCTGGAGGAACCTGTTATTCTGGGTCCAATTCTTCAAATAATTTTTCATTTTCCCGGTACTTTTGCCTGAGATTTCAGCAGCCAGAAATGTCCCTATGAATGTAAAGAGATCCACGGTGTTCTCACAGATCACATGATTTTGGTGGAGCTGGTAAATGTCCCCGAGAGACTGGGCGAGCGGAGGGGCATGCCGCCATGAAGCCATGAAATACCCACAGACATAAGATTGGCTGTGTGCTCCTCAAGGAACTCCTGCCCTGCTGCATTCCTCTCGGAGGAGAGCAGACAACAGCTAAATAAAAGAAAGCATCTCCCCCATTGTAGCCTATGATTCTTCTAAATAGGTGTCGGAGCCCGTTTACACCAGGCGGAGTAGGAAATAAAGCCGCTTTCTTTGTCCAAGATATAACAGATATGAAAAAATTCCTATTTGTTAAGTTCCCTCAAAATACATTTACAAAGAAAAAACAGAGAGATAATAACTGAAGAACAAGAGCAGGTATGTTGCATACAACATGCGTTTGTATATATTCCATTAAAAGATAGCTACACTGAGAATAACTGTTTATTTAGTACTTTTATGTATCACACAATAAAGACTCAAAGGTGTCATAATGGCGGCTCATAGGTTGCAAACGGACTGTTTTGAACACTGTTGGGATTACAAATAGAATCACCGATTTGACGACAGTTCAATACAACTAATTAATTGTCCTCTATCTGATTATTAGGCGCAGATTTATGAGGGCATAGCGCCATTCTAAATACACATTAGGGTCATTTTTTTTTTTAGCCTAATCGGATTGTTTCGGTGGGAAAAACAGGCCTGGAAAAATTGCATTTTTGGCTGCTGCAGGATTGTTTAATCCTGACATGCGAAAGCCTACAATGCATCCCTTGCTAAAAAAAACAAGTATTTACAATGCAACGGGTCTCGCGTTTGCTCATGTTAGAGCTGATCGCGTTGTAAACTCCTAACCCGACTTTTCACCTATCGGGCAAAAGTGCATTTATGTACATAACCCGAAAAAGTGAAATTAACTATGTAAAGCGCTCGACTTCTGCCAAGCGATCGCGCTAGTAAATTAGAGAAAAAGAAGTCCACGAGCCCGATGGAAAACAGCGAGTCTCGCATGTTTTCTGTGCTTGGTCGCTGCGCTCGAGGAGGGCTAGCTACCGGAAAAGGCATGACGTATGCGTGCCTTCGACTAATGAAACCAAGCAGATTTTATTAGGCAAGCCCACGAACCAATAAAAAACACTGACGTGAAGTTGACAGGGCTCCGAGCCCTTTTCTAAATACTAAAGAGTCTCGCTGCGATACGCATGCGTGAGCACATGCAACGCAGGCTCGACCCTAATAAAAAAAAAAAAACACCCATACTAAGCACCAGCCCCCTCATGCATTTGCTTAAAGCACGATGTGATAAATATATGTGGTAGAATCACATTGAACAGAGGATTCTGTGTGTTTTCCTACTGGAAATCTCAGCCGCAGACGGTAATTCCCCATTCCATAGCGTTTTATTCAGACTTACATGGCACTGAGTCGATTTTACCACTAGGACACAATGAAATCGCCCCAGTACTATGCAACTCGTAATTTAGCCTGAGAAGATAGCCAAACCGTCAGGAAGCCTGTGAAAAATTTAGCTAATAGGTGAAACTATTGTTGACTACTTGTGGTTCCAATTCTGTTCGAATTATGCTGAAGCCACATGCATATGGTTAAAGAGTTGTACCCACCAGACTTGTGCAATTTATCATTTCTGAGAATATCTCATATTATAAGGATATGTGTTGGACCTGGCTTTTTGAAAGGGACATCCCCAAACTTTTTGCCTCCTTCCTCCTATTTTTTCTGACCTGTTGGTGTTGGCTTTTGACCTCTGGGCACTTTACCACTGCTAACCAGTGCTAAAGTGCATATGCTCTCTGTGTAACTTGTACTACTGATTGGTTTATCCATGATTGACTATTTAATTCACTTGTAAGTCCCTGGTAGAGTGCACTACATGTGCCTAGGGCAGGTAGATTAAATGCTACTAGTGGGCCTGCAGCACTGGTTGTGCCACCCACCTCAGTAGCCCCTTAACCTTGTCTCAGGCCTGCCATTGCAAGGCCTGTGTGTGCAGTTTCACTGCCACTTCGACTTGGCATTTAAAGGTACTTGCCAAGCCTAGAACTCCCCTTTTTCTATACATAAGTCACCCCTAATGTGTGCCCTAGGTAACCCCTAGAACAGGGTGCTGTGTGGGTAAAAGGCAGGACATGTACTTGTGTGGTTATATGTCCTGGTAGTGTAAAACTCCTAAATTCGTTTTTATACTACTGTGAGGCATGCTCCCTTCATAGGCTAACATTGGGGCTGCTCTCATACATTGTTGAAGTGGCAGCTGCTGATCTGAAAGGAGCAGGAAGGTCATATTTAGTATGGCCAGAATGGTAATATAAAATCCTGCCGACTGGTGAAGTCGAATTTAATATTACTATTCTAGAAATGCCACTTTTAGAAAGTGAGCATTTCTTTGCACTAAAACCTTGTTGTGCCCTTCAATCCACGTCTGGCTAAGTTTAGTTGACAGCTCCTTGTGCATTCACTCAGACACACCCCAAACACAGGGTACTCAGCCTCACTTGCATACATCTGCATTTTGAATGGGTCTTCCTGGGCTGGGAGGGTGGAGGGCCTGCCCTCACACAAAGGACTGCCACACCCCCTACTGGGACTCTGGCAGACAGGATTGAACTGAAAGGGGGCTTGGTGCATTTCTTAGACACTCTTTGAAGTCACCCCCACTTCAAAGGCACAACTTAGTATAAAACAGGGCCTCTGCCCTACCTCATCAGACACTTGCTGGAGAAGAAACCTGAACCAGAAACTACATCCTGCCAAGAAGAACTGCCTGGCTGCTCAAAGGACTCCCCTGTCTGCTTTTCTACAAAGGACTGCTGCCTTGCTGTTGGCCTGCTGCCTTGCTGAACTCTTGCCTGGCTGTAAAAGTGCTCTCCAAGGGCTTGGATAGAGCTTGCCTCCTGTTCCCTGAAGTCTCAGGACCAAAAAGACTTCTCTCTTTTACTTGGACGCTCCGTGCGCCGAAAATTTCGACGCACAGCTTGTTCCGTGGCGAGAAAAAAAACGCCGCACACCGACGCTGATCGACGCGACGCTCTTGGGACGATCGAAAATCCGACGCACGGCCTCGCAAGGACAACGCCGCCCGACCTCTAGATGAGAAATCGACGCGACGCCTGCCGTGAGATCGTAATTTCAACGCGCAGCCCTGCAGATCGACATCCAGAGGAGAAATCGACGCGACGCCTGCCATGAGATCGTAATTTCGACGCGCAGCCCCGCAGACCGACGCGCAGCCGGAGAACAAGCAGGAAAATCCACGCACAGACCCGGGACATCTGGTAGTCCCCGCGATCCACAGAAAGAGACTGTCCGAGCGCCGGAAAACGACGCCGACTTCCCCGCATGGAAAATAACGGCGCAAGTCCGTGTGTGCTGGGGAGAAATCGACGCACACACCCTTTTTCCACGCACCTCTTCTCTTGTGGCCCTCTGAGGAGATTTTCCACCAGAAACCAGGTACTTTGTGTTTGAAAGAGACTTTGTTTACTTTCTAAAGACTTAAGACACTTTATATCACTTTTCAGTGATATCTTTACAAATTCATATTGCAACTTTGATCGTTTTGACCTGAAGATACCCAGATAAATATTATATATTTTTCTAAACACTGTGTGGTGTATTTTTGGGGTGTTATGCTATGGTGTTGTATGATTTATTGCACAAATGCTTTACACATTGCCTTCTAAGTTAAGCCTGACTGCTCGTGCCAAGCTACCGGAGGGTGAGCACAGGCTGATTTTGGATTGTGTGTGACTTACCCTGACTAGAGTGAGGGTTCTTGCTTGGACAGAGGGCAACCTGACTGCCAACCAAAAACCCCATTTCTAACATTGGTGATCAGCGGTGAGGATAGGACTTGTGTTTGTGCAGTGACATACAGTAGCTAAGTATTTCACTACCTACCCACAGTTGAAGGTCAACTTGATTTTACATCTTTTTTGGCTTTTGGTTCTCTGATCTCCTCCTGGATATACTATTGATATTTTTGGACTTGGGATTTTGGTTCTTGCTGGTAAAATCTTATCAGAATGGGATTGTGTACCTACTCATTCTTTGTTCGTACTGACCACCTCACTAAGGCTGACCTAAGGAAGCTTTGCAGAAAATGGGGCCTTCCTGTAGCAAAGAGATCTACTAAGGCGGAGATGCTACATCACTACATAGTCTGGGGGGTGGAAAGATGGGCAGAGAGAGAGGCAGCAAGAAACCAAATGACTAAGTACCCCTCAGATGAGGAGGAGGACTACGCACCTGAGGAGGAAGACTACTCAGATTTGCACAGTGACCCAGAAATAGAAGAATGGCTCCGAGGTCAAAGGCGACAGGAGCAACAATTAGAGGAGTATCTTGCAGAGGTTGAGGCAAAAAGACTCTTAGCCCTGGAAGAAGAAAAGATTGCAGCTCAAGAGCTGAGCTGTAAAGAGCTGAAACTGGAGGCCGGAAGGGCTGAGTCCAGTTCAGATGGTGGCAGCAAAAATCTTGCATCTAGTACTGCTGAAGAAGGGCACAAGCCCAGAGATGTGGTGCCCAACTTGAAGAAGGGAGTTGACACACCCCAGGCGGGTCAAGGGTATGAGGTAGTTCCCGTTATGCACAGGGTCCCTGAGAAGGATTGGGGAACTGGCACAGGGAGTCATATTCCTACTGGGGGGAGGGACACTTTACTGACTCTAGCAGAGAGTGACAGAGAAAAGGGTTCCCCCCTGGTGGACGTCCTGGATATAGAGTGTAGAGACATCCCAGAAGAGTATGGGTTGAGTGTCAGGGACAGACAGATACTGTCTCACCAGTCTCAGGAGGGTGAGGTAGAGTGCTTTTCCAAGGTTGAGTTACTGGGTGGTTGGGTGAAGGGTGCTGTGGTTAATACATGTGAAGGGCAGAATGATGTAATTGCTGGAGAGCATATGTCTGGTCCTTATTTTCCAGAGCTACGCCAACACCAGGTGGAGTGTGAGTTCTCTGACCCCAGGGAACTTACAATGGAGGCAGACTTCTGGGTGAGTACCAGAGAGTCTGAAGAGGCATTTGGGGGTGCTCCTGAAGGGAGTGGTCTAGGTGGTTCCCAACCGAGTGAGGTGGGAAAGGATTGTAGTGTCCCAGGTAGGTCCCAGGTCCTAGAGGGTTCCATGAGGGAACACCAGGAGGGAAGCCTAGCCTGTACTGTAGGGCCACCTTTTGAGGGAAGCCCCGCAGTGTCAGAAGAACTTGGGGGGGTGACTGTAGCCAGCATCCCAACAGTTCTTGTGTCTGGCAGTACCCCTCCTAGTGAGGGGGTGCAGAAGTCCAGACATAGGGTTGAGAGGGGGTTGCAGACCCCAGTGGAGGACCTTGAGAGTCAGGGGTCAGCTCTGAGAGCAGAGCCCCCCAGGAATGACCCAGGTGAAACCGTTTCTGGTTTAGGGGAAACCCAGACTCTGCCGGATGGGCAGAGGTCGGGAGACCTGCGCCAACCAGACTCTTGTGTGGCCCTTGGGGACGGTGTGTCCCTTGTGGGGGGTGAGAGTGCCCCCCAGGAAGTCCTGGCATGCCAGGCAAAGATTCAACAGCAGGGTGGTGACTCTGGGTTGGATACCCAGGTTCAGAGGTTAAACTCTGACCTGGTGGGGGGTAGGTGTGCCCCCTAGAAAGTCCTGGCGTGCCAGGCAATTGCCCAACCTCAGGGTGGTGACCCTGGGTTGGGGAAACAGGCTCAAAGGTTAAACTCTGACCTGGTGGGAGGTAGGTGTGCCTCCCTGGAAGTCCTGGCCTGCCAGGCAATGGATCAACCTCAGGGTGGTGACTCTGGGTTGGCCAACCCGGTTCAGAGGATAAACTCTGACCTGTTGGGGGGTAGGTGTGCCCCCCAGAAAGTCCTGGTATACCAGGCAATGGTTCAACCTCAGGGTGGTGACTCTGGGTTGGATATCCAGGTTCAGAGGTTAAACTCTGACCTGGTGGGGGGTAGGTGTGCCCCCCAGAAAGTCCTGGCGTGCCAGGCAATTGCCCAACCTCAGGGTGGTGACCCTGGGTTGGGGAAACAGGCTCAAAGGTTAAACTCTGACCTGGTGGGAGGTAGGTGTGCCTCCCTGGAAGTCCTGGCCTGCCAGGCAATGGATCAACCTCAGGGTGGTGACTCTGGGTTGGCCAACCTGGTTCAGAGGATAAACTCTGACCTGGTGGGGGGTAGGTGTGCCCTCCAGAAAGTCCTGGCGTGCCAGGCAATTGTTCAACCTCAGGGTGGTGACCCTAGGTTGGAGAACCAGGTTCAGAGGTTAACCTCTGACCTGGTGGGAGGTAGGTGTGCCTCCCAGAAAGTCCTGGTGTGCCAGGCAGTTGCCCAACCTCAGGGTGGTGACCCTAGGTTGGAGAACCAGGTTCAGAGGTTAAACTCTGACCTGGTGGAGGGTCAGTGTGCCCTCCAGGAAGTCCTGGCGTGTCAGGCAATTGTTCAACTTCAGGGTGGTGACTCTGAGTTGGATGTCCAAGTTCAGAGGTTAAACTCTGACCTGGTGGAGGGTCAGTGTGCCCTCCATGAAGTCCTGGGGTTCCAGGCAATTGTTCAACTTCAGGGTGGTGACTCTGAGTTGGATGACCAGGTTCAGGGGATAAACTCTGACCTGGTGGGGCGTAGGTGTGCCCCCCAGAAAGTCCTGGCGTGCCAGGCAATTGTCCAACCTCAGGGTGTTGACTCTGGGTTAGATGACCAGGTTCAGAGGTTAAACTCTGACCTGGTGGGGGGTAGGTGTGCCCCCCAGGAAGTCCTGGCGTGCCAGGCAATTGCCCAACCTCAGAGTGGTGACCCTAGGTTGGGGAACCAGGCTCAGAGGTTAAACTCTGACCTGGTGGGAGGTAGGTGTGCCTCCCTGGAAGTCCTGGCCTGCCAGGCAATGGTTCAACCTCAGGGTGTTGACTCTGGGTTGGATAACCGGGTTCAGAGGTTAAACTCTGACCTGGTGGGGGGTAGGTGTGCCCCCCAGAAAGTCCTGGCGTGCCAGACAAGTGTTCAACCTCAGGGTGGTGACCCTGGGTTGGAGAACCAGGTTCAGAGGTTAACCTCTGACCTGGTGGGAGGTAGGTGTGCCTCCCAGAAAGTCCTGGTGTGCCAGGCAGTCGCCCAACCTCAGGGTGGTGACCCTAGGTTGGAGAACCAGGTTCAGAGGTTAAACTCTGACCTGGTGGAGGGTCAGTGTGCCCTCCAAGAAGTCCTGGCGTGCCAGGCAATTGTTCAACTTCAGGGTGGTGACTCTGAGTTGAATGGTCAGGTGCAGAGGTTAAACTCTGACCTGGTGGGGGGTAGGTGTGCCTCCCAGAAAGTCCTGGTTTGCCAGACAGGGATCCAGTCTGAGGGTACAGACCCCGGGCTGGAAGACCAGGTTCAGGGTGTCCCCCCGGACCTGGAGGGAGGGGCTACTGATAACAGTGCCCCTACCATGTTGTCTTCTGAGGAGGCCACTCCTAGTTGGAGGGTGCTGGACCCCAGAAGGGAGGGCAGGGGGAGGGAAGCCTCACCCCGGGCCCTAGTCCAACCTGAAGGTACAGACCCCAGGTTGGAGGACCAGTTGCAGGTTAACAGCCCTGCACTGGTGGAGGAATGGTACAGGGCGACTTCTGTAAGCACCCTGACCATGTTGGACTCTGGGGGTACCGCTCCAGGAGGGAAGGTACAGAGCCCCAGAGGGGAGGACCAGGTTCAGGCTGTCATCCCTGACCTGGTGGAAGGGAGAGTGGTTAAAGGGTGCCCAGCACCTGGGGCTACCGCCCCCCACTCTCCACAGCCACAGTGGTTGGAGAGCTTTGAGAGGCCTGGGGCCTGGCTCTCATCCCTGGCAGCTGTCAGTAATCACTGTGGCTTGCTGTCCGGGTGGACAGAGTTATCCCTGGGGAGGGGACAAGTGTCACACCCCGGGGGTAGAGTGGGCAACACCACTGTGTTGGTCATGGTGGTACTCTCCTGCTCCTGGGATACATCTGTGAGCAAAGTAAGGTTAGGTGCTGCACAGATGGGATCCGCAGGTAAGGAGAAAGGTTCCCCATGGGTTGGCTTAGTGCGCCCTGAGAGTATGGACAGAGGGATCCAATTGGAGTCAGGAAGGCGAAGAACTGGAGCATGCCCCTGCTGTTGTGGGCCTGGGTCCTTGTTCTGTCGCCTCAAACAGGGAAGTACATCAGGATAGTGATTGTTCTCCCCTGGCTTTAGGCTGGTAGGGGGTCATGTTGGACCTGGCTTTTTGACAGGGACATCCCCAAACTTTTTGCCTCCTTCCTCCTATTTTTTCTGACCTGTTGTTGTTGGCTTTTGACCTCTGGGCACTTTACCACTGCTAACCAGTGCTAAAGTGCATATGCTCTCTGTGTAACTTGTACTACTGATTGGTTTATCCATGATTGACTATTTAATTCATTTGTAAGTCCCTGGTAAAGTGCACTACATGTGCCTAGGGCAGGTAGATTAAATGCTACTAGTGGGCCTGCAGCACTGGTTGTGCCACCCACCTCAGTAGCCCCTTAACCTTGTCTCAGGCCTGCCATTGCAAGGCCTGTGTGTGCAGTTTCACTGCCACTTCGACTTGGCATTTAAAGGTACTTGCCAAGCCTAGAACTCCCCTTTTTCTATACATAAGTCACCCCTAATGTGTGCCCTAGGTAGCCCCTAGAGCAAGGTGCTGTGTGGGTAAAAGGTAGGACATGTACTTGTGTGGTTATATGTCCTGGTAGTGTAAAACTCCTAAATTCGTTTTTATACTACTGTGAGGCCTGCTCCCTTCATAGGCTAACATTGGGGCTGCTCTCATACATTGTTGAAGTGGCAGCTGCTGAGCTGAAAGGAGCAGGAAGGTCATATTTAGTATGGCCAGAATGGTAATATAAAATCCTGCTGACTGGTGAATTCGAATTTAATATTAATATTCTAGAAATGCCACTTTTAGAAAGTGAGCATTTCTTTGCACTAAAACCTTGTTGTGCCCTTCAATCCACGTCTGGCTAAGTTTAGTTGACAGCTCCTTGTGCATTCACTCAGACACACCCCAAACACAGGGTACTCAGCCTCACTTGCATACATCTGCATTTTGAATGGGTCTTCCTGGGCTGGGAGGGTGGAGGGCCTGCCCTCACACAAAGGACTGCCACACCCCCTACTGGGACTCTGGCAGACAGGATTGAACTGAAAGGGGGCTTGGTGCATTTCTTAGACACTCTTTGAAGTCACCCCCACTTCAAAGGCACAACTTAGTATAAAACAGGGCCTCTGCCCTACCTCATCAGACACTTGCTGGAGAAGAAACCTGAACCAGAAACTACATCCTGCCAAGAAGAACTGCCTGGCTGCTCAAAGGACTCCCCTGTCTGCTTTTCTACAAAGGACTGCTGCCTTGCTGTTGGCCTGCTGCCTTGCTGAACTCTTGCCTGGCTGTAAAAGTGCTCTCCAAGGGCTTGGATAGAGCTTGCCTCCTGTTCCCTGACGTCTCAGGACCAAAAAGACTTCTCTCTTTTACTTGGACGCTCCGTGCGCCGAAAATTTCAACGCACAGCTTGTTCCGTGGCGAGAAAAAAAACGCCGCACACCGACGCTGATCGACGCGACGCTCTTGGGACGATCGAAAATCCGACGCACGGCCTCGCAAGGAGAACGCCGCCCGACCTCTAGAGGAGAAATCGACGCGACGCCTGCCGTGATATCGTAATTTCAACGCGCAGCCCTGCAGATCGACATCCAGAGGAGAAATCGACGTGACGCCTGCTGTGAGATCGTAATTTCGACGCGCAGCCCCGCAGACCGACGCGCAGCCGGAGAACAAGCAGGAAAATCCACGCACAGACCCGGGACATCTGGTAATCCCCGCGATCCACAGAAAGAGACTGTCCGAACGCCGGAAAACGACGCCGACTTCCCCGCGTGGAAAATAACAACGCAAGTCCGTGTGTGCTGGGGAGAAATCGACGCACACACCCTTTTTCCACGCACCTCTTCTCTTGTGGCCCTCTGAGGAGATTTTCCACCAGAAACCAGGTACTTTGTGTTTGAAAGAGACTTTGTTTACTTTCTAAAGACTTAAGACACTTTATATCACTTTTCAGAGATATCTTTACAAATTCATATTGCAACTTTGATCGTTTTGACCTGAAGATACTCAGATAAATATTATATATTTTTCTAAACACTGTGTGGTGTGTTTTTGGGGTGTTATGCTATGGTGTTGTTAGATTTATTGCACAAATGCTTTACACATTGCCTTCTAAGTTAAGCCTGACTGCTCGTGCCAAGCTACCGGAGGGTGAGCACAGGCTGATTTTGGATTGTGTGTGACTTACCCTGACTAGAGTGAGGGTTCTTGCTTGGACAGAGGGCAACCTGACTGCCAACCAAAAACCCCATTTCTAACAATATGTAAAT
The DNA here is from genome assembly GCF_031143425.1 of Pleurodeles waltl. Lineage (NCBI taxonomy): Eukaryota > Metazoa > Chordata > Amphibia > Caudata > Salamandridae > Pleurodeles > Pleurodeles waltl. The sequence goes on along the minus strand of NC_090448.1, from coordinate 777,867,788 downwards.
GTAACACGTTATGTGAATGCAGCATACTATAAATATACTCACTGAAGTTCAGTCTGTAGTCCAAGGCTGTAGGCCGTCCAGAGTTAATGCAGCCCAAAATGTCCACCAAACAATAATGGTGTCCAGTTCAGGGCAGCACAGGGATGGATATCCCTAACTACCTAAATCTGAACAGAGATAAGACTTGGATCCTCCGATAATTTCAGGATCACACTGTATTAAAAAGGCACTTTGTGGAATGGCTGTTTAGAGTTAGGCAAAACTGTCGAAGAATGTCTTGCAGCTATCGATGATACACACAAACATTGGTATTTCATGATAATTTAGCATTCATTGTGTGATATTCTTTTACAAATCCTTTGTCCTTTGATCCTTGATCTTTTTTTATATGGCAAGGGGGGCAGCATTCTGTGATCCGCCCACAGCCAGAGGAAATCTTCCCATCCACATCCCGTCTTCTAAACTCCTCCCTTCCACCACTTACATGCAGATACACCACTTCTCCTCTTTACCACCTGCTTTAGGTAGGTGGTAAACAAGAGCATTAAACCTTAAGAAAATGAGCACTCCATACGGTTTTATACTGGTAAATCCAGAGATGTACAGTTATTCCCCATTATGTTGAGTTTAACTTGTAATAGGAGGAATGTGTTGAGATACCGATTGCAAACTATAATTCCAGCGAGCAGAAATTTCTGTTCATGTTCATTTCTAACTTGTAAATTTAGCCATAGTGTTTCATATGAAGGCTTAACTTTGCCACCAGGGGTTTAGGGATTTCCTTGCACACTGTGAACCTGGAACCCTGCTATACCCAACTGATGAGTGTTAGAAATGGAGTCTCTAGGTGGAAGAGGTATACACCCTTGTCCAAGTAGGGACCACAATCCTAGTCAGGGTAAATCACACACAATCCAAATAATTTTGTGTCCATCCTCTGGTAGCTTGGCACTGAGCAGTCAGGCTTAACTTAGAAGGCGATGTGTAAAGTATTTGTGCAATAAACCATTCAATAACATAGTGAAAACACCACAAAAAATACACCATACAGGTTCAGAAAAATATAAGATACTTAGCTGGTTAAATTAAGGTCAAAATGATAACGATTCAAAGCACAAGTTGAAATATCACTTATGTAAGACTAAAAGGAGTCTTAGATTTTAAAAATCAACAGTTGTCTCTTGTGTGCACAAAGTACCTTGTTTGCGTCAAACTTACATGCATGGAGACTGCAGAGAAGGAGATGCGTGGAAAAATAAGGTGTGCATCAGATTTTCTGACAAGGCACAGATGATGCGTTGCTTCTTTCTATGCTGCAAGGGGCTTTGCGTCGATTTATGGCACGTTCTTAGTTCCTCACTGCGATGTGGGGATCTTTGGATGCCCAGGGACGTTGTGGAGAAAAATCCTGTGTGTGCGAGTAGAAGTCACAGGCGTTGCATCGATCCAGTAGGCAATGCGTTTCATTTTCTGTCACACAGCAGGCGCTGTGTCGATTCTTCACTCAGGAAGGCGGGCTGCGTCGTTCGGCTTGGCTGTGCATCGATCTGGTAGGGCCATGCATCTAATTTCCGGTCGCAAGATAAGCTCTGCGTCGATCTTCCCTCGGGAGGTCGGGCTGTGTCATTCCGGGTTGGCTGTGTGGCGATTTTCTTGTTGCAGAGTAGGCTGTGCATAGTTTCTGACAGGCTCTGCATCGACATTCAGTGCACAAGAAGTTTCCTTGGAGAGATTAAGGCCCTAATTTTAAAATTGACAGTAAAAGCTCCCTATCGCCGCGGCAAAAGCCGCCAAAAGACCGTTGCCGTGGCTACCGACCGTTCGCCAAATTATGATCACAGCTGGATTTCCGCCACAAGAAAGGCGGAAATTCGGCTGTGGCCATACTGGCAGATGGTGGTAAGGTGGTGCTGCTACCACCCGCAGCGTCACACCGGTAGACCGCCGCCAGCCATATCATGACACATGATATGGCCTGGCGGTGTTATGCTAGCGGGCGCTGGTGGTGGTGTCAGCACCCCGTCCCATTCCCTGCTGGAAGACCCCCTGGATGCAGGTAAATTGGGCTTCTGACAGGAGAGGGGCTGGAGGACGTTGTGGGTGTTTGGGGGGGGGTTGTGTGCATGTATGTGTGAGTGTGTGCGTGAATGCGACTGTGTGTGTAGTGTTGTGTGCATGGGTGTATGCATGTGTGAGAATACGTGTACGGATGTCTGCATGTCAGTGTGAATGTGTGTACGGATGCGTGCGAGAATGAATGGATGGATGTGTGAATGAATGCGTGTATGCCAGTGCGAGGGAGTATGTGTGGTGCGTGACTGCGAGTGTGTGTGTATGTGGGGGATCAGAAGGGGGGAGCATGGATAGAGAGGGGTGCGGAGCGTCTGGGGAGTGTTTGGGGGGTAGGTGAGCCTCCTACCAATGACAGAGAAGGAATTGACCACCCTAAGGCTGTCAGGTCTAACAATGAGCCCTGATCAAAACTGGTTTTGAGTTGCTTGTGTTCTGGTCCAGGGGGGCCTCACAGTTTGTACTGGACTGTTGCATTTGGAGCAGAGTCAAGATGGATTTGCATATAGTTTGGTCCAAACTGAGGTGACATGGTGGGAAAAATAACAATGGACTAGTCTACAACTCACATGATTACCAGTGACTGAGATTAATTGAACATTCCATCCATCATTTTTTTGCATGGTTCAGCCTGGCATGGAAGAGCATTACATGCTCCTTCAGTGCCCCCATAGAGGGTCAGGAGGAACCAGGAACCAGGTCTGGGCTGTAATCTCCTCCAGTTGCTTAAAAGCGCCTCCAGGGGTTTTCACATCTGTTGCTCATGGGTGACTCCTACCAAAACCCCAGGCAGGGATGCCCTTTCCGTTTCTAGTCATGTTCAAGTTTATTTTAAGATGTGACTATCATATTAGGTCTACAAAAACGATACAATAAAGCATCGTAAAATAAGTAAGATTTAAGAAATGCACCAAGTTTTAAAATTGTGCAAACTAGACATTTCATGAAATGGCCAAAAACAACATTAATAAATAGCTATAACCATAACATTTTAATCAATGCAAGTGTAAAAGACATTTAGGCTCTGATTTATACTTTTTGGTGCAAAACTGCACTAAAGCACCGGCTTGCAACATTTTTGTGCACTAGCTGGGCACCATATTCATGGAATGGTGCAAGGCGGTGCAAAGGGTAGGCTAGCGTAAAAAAAAGACATTAGTCAGGTTGGCCTGGCTGTATGGAAGAAGGGGGTTTTGCACCAAAAAAATGACATTAGGCAGGTTAAAGTAAAAAAAAAATGACTCTAACCTCCCTAGAGTCATTTTCTGATGCAAAACCATCCATGCCACATGACTCCAGTCTTAGAAAAGACAGGAGTCATGCCCACCACCCCAATGGCCAGCACAGGGGACAGGGTCCCCCTGGGCATTGCCACTGCACCCAGTGCCATGTAGGGGAGCCCATTTCAGGGCCCCCAATGGCACTTAAAAAATAAATAATTACCTGTACTTACCTAAACTTATCTGGGATGGGGTCCCCCATACTCCGCTGTCCCTCTGGTGCGAGTAGGGGTGTCCCTGGGGCCTGGGGAGGGCATCTGTGGGCTTATTCCATGGTGTTTCACCATGGAAATAGGCCCACAGGACCCCTAATGCCTGCCCTGACCCAGGCATTAAAAAATGGTCCAAAGCAAGCTTTGCACCATTTTTTTACCCCTCCCCCGTGCGTGATTTTTGCACCGGAGGATAAATAAGGCGCTAGGGCCTTAGAGTCATTTTTTGCCCTGGAACGCCTACCTTGCATCTCATTGATGCAAGGTAGTTTTCTGCAGGCAAAAAATGACTTTAACTCTAATATTTTGGCGCTAGACATGTCTAGTGCCAGAATATAAATATGGAGTTATGGTTGCGCCGGATTTGCGTAAAAAAAATGACGCAAATCCGGCGCAAACATTGTATAACTATGCTCCTAAAAATGCTCCAACTTGCATACAAACCATTTAATTAGCAGAGGATATTAATAAGTCTAAAGCGTCAGCTGCTTTTCGAACCAGATAATTCAGAAACAGTGATCTCAAAAATTTGCAGAGATGGAGAAGCAGTGCATGACAAATAAATAACATGTGTTTCAGATCTTTGACACCATAAATACAGAAATTACATATTTCATCCCTGCTGGGTAAATGATGCCAGCTGGCAGTTAAATCTTTAATGGTAAAATATCAAGGTATAGTATGGACTAGCAACATCTAACACCACGGTCAATATTCCAAGTTAAATATTGCTGTGGCTTTCTTGGAATGAAAGAGTTCACTATCACCTTAAATTTAGATTTTTTTCCTACAACAATCAGCATCTAAATGCATCTTACAGTAGAGGAGAGAAGCTTAATATATGATTTGGGTGCTCAGACCAGGAAAGTAAATGCTCTTGATTTAAATCAGCTATACTTAACGTATGAATAACATTTCTATAAGACAGGCAATTTTCTTTTCTTACTCTCTTTCCACATACAATTTCTTAATGGCGTTACATCACTTCTTAGTAGCAGAAATCCCCAGCAGATAACTTCAGAGAGACCTTGTGCAAAGTCACCCTTTAGACCAGTGATACTCGAAGTATGGCCCAGGGGCCGCATGCGGCCCTCTTGACCTTTACATGCGGACTGGGCTGCTGTTTACTTAACTCTGCACAATGATTAAAAATATGTTAAATAAAAGAAAACCCTTTATTTAAATGATAATTGGAAGCAAAAAAGGAAGTAACTAGGTTGTCCTGCACCTTTAGGAAAGCCTTCATTTTTAAAGACATACTGCAGCAAAATTGTATAAATATAATAATGTCTCTTCAAAAAACAAAACTGTATTTCATTAACATACAGAATCGTTTCTACTTAGTACATCAGATTATATCAGTGCATTGAGAAGTATTTTCTTTTAAAGTGATGGTTTTCAAACATAAATCCAGAAACATTCACCCCCCCACCCTGAAAACAATGCCTATAGTGAACTAAGAGGCAAGGGCCAGATGTAGGAACCAAAAAAATAGCCAGTTGTAAATAGCGACTCCTTGCGAATAGCTATTTCCGACTCGCAAAACGAGAAGCCAGGAAAAATCACTATACCAAATAGCCAGTCGCACCACAATTTGCGACCACGCATTTTGGGAGGCCGCTAATTGCGACCATGCAATTTGTGAGGTCACAAATTGCACAAGGGTGTGGGCCGGTGTTGCAAATTGCGACTGACTCGCAAATAGCACGCAGGTGCAAATTAAACTGTTAAAAAGCCCACTTCCTGGTTCTGAGGGATGACATCAGAACCGGGAAGTAACCCCATGGAACAGGGAGGAGCCTACCCAGCCCAAACTGCAGAGTCACACCAAGGTGAGAGGAGCTGCAGCAACAATGGCTACTCAGGACAAGGAGACACCCAGTGCTGGCAGGAAAAGAAAACTAACGTTTTCAGAGAAGGAGTTGGAGGTGCTCCCAGAGGAGTGCTGCCTGCACCATGATGAGTTATTTGGAAAGGCAGCAATGAGTGTCCCTGACAGCCACAAGAAGAAAATCTGGCAGGACATCCTCAACAAAATCAATGCCATCGGAGGCAGCCACCGCACACTGGATGAGGTACGAAAAAGGTGGTATGACATTCGCTCCAGGACCAAGGAAAGGGTGGCGGAGCGCATGAGGGAGATGCATGGAACTGGAGGAGGCCCATCTACCGTACCACCCCCTACAGCCATCGAAACCATGGTGGAGACTACTCTGGAGCCGGAGGCAGTACTTGGCATCGGAGACCTTGACAGTTCAGCACCAGGAACATCCAAAAGTAAGTACTAAAATTAATGTATTTACACCACTCTATGTACCATGCACACAACCACAGTACATATAAGCATGCACCTCCAGATTAGCTCCATTCCCAGTTTTGCAACCTATAAAACAGTGCATTGTGCGCAATGTAGTACAGTAGTCCAAATATAGAGAAATGTTTATTCTGAGGCATCAAACATATGTGAGGCACTGACAGTGTTTCCCCTGTGTCCCACAGGTCTCCCACAAGGACCCACCAACAACGCCACTGGGCAGGTAGAGGAACAAGGCATAGACACACAAGAGGAGGCTACCACAGACACCTCAGGGGAGTGCAGGACAACACCACCCGTCCAATCAACACCAGAGGACATGGATGATCCTGATCTGGGTTTAGAGGCAGCTAATGTGACACCGGGGCCAATGCTTACGGAGAGTCGACCACATAGATCAGCTGGTTCCGTGCGTAGACGGCAATGCCCAATGCAGTCAGCTCGTGGGGAGGATGTCACCGATGAGCAATTGTTGGGACTGGAGGCATCCTTACTGCAGAGTCACTGGCTGCAAAATAGACATATGCAGTTGATGAATCGTAACCTTACTAGTCTGCAGAACACACTCATGCAGGGGTTTGCAAATGTGGACAACCAGTTCACTACAATGAACGCTAACATGGCAAACCTGACCTCTTCCATAGAAAACTTGGTCAGGGAAATGGTGGCCGACAGGGCACATGCACGGCGCAGGGAGCACAACACTGCTGCCCGTTTAGACAGACGAAGTGTCTCAATAGGGCGCCTGGCTACCACAACAACCTGCCTGTGAAGGCGCACAGTGAGGCTGCAAGTCGAACATGGCCATTTTGCAGGTGATGTGGCTAGAGGACTTGGTCGCATCAGCCATGCACTGGACCTGCTGGAGGCCAAACAGGCAGCAAGGGGCATTGGCAATACCCCGCAGGATAGTGAGGAGATCTCCAGTGTCAGTAGTGTGTCTGCCACTGATGCACAAATCCTGCGGAGTAGCAGTGCCCGCCAGGGATCAGGGTACCAGTCTGGAATGAGCCATGGTGGCCGCAGTCACAGGAGGCTGTGAGCTACCAATATGGGGTGTGACAGAGGGACATGAACTTAATGTGTCAGACTACACTTTTTGTTTTCATTATGCAGTTTAGTTGACTATAGTTTCCCCATTATAGTCCTGAAATAAAAGGGATAAGTTGTTGAACTACACAACTGGGCTATGTGTGTCTTACATTAGTGAGTGTTGTCACACTTGCCACGTACCTGCCAAAGTCGTGGGTTGCAATGTGGTTCCGTCTATGTCTGCCCTCCATTGCGATGCTTCCATCCCCAGGCTGTCGATGTGGTAGCTCTTACTCCTCATCCTCGGAATCTGTGTCGTCAGGGGTGAGATATAGCACATGTCTGGTGGCAAAGTTGTGTAGGTTGGCACAAGTAGCAATGATCTTGCATGCTGTTTCTGGGGCATACTGAAGTGCTCCTCCACTTTTATGCAGGCATCTGAATTGTGTCTTTAACAAGCCGAACGTCCTCTCTATGACAGCTCTGGTCCGCCGATGTCCAGTGTTGTATCGCCTCTCATTCTGATTGCCAGGTGTTAGGTATGGGGTGAGTATCGATGGTCTCAGGGCATATGCACTGTCACCTGTTTGACAAAAGAGGCAAACTTAGCAGGGCATTACAGGGTTACGCATTAACATGTATTTAAGGCATCAAAGTGTACTCGCCAGTACCTAATAAATATTCTTCTCCAAACTCCCCACGTTCTAGGCATTGGTGAATCCCACTGTGCCTGAATATGTATGCATCATGTGTACTCCCTGGATATTTAGCCACAATGTCAGTAATGATATTATGGGCATCACATACCACCTGGATGTTTAGTGAGTGGGTACATTTCCTATTGCAGAACACATATTCCAAGTTTGCAGGTGGGCAAATTGGTATATGTGTCCTGTCCACACACCCTATTACATGGGGGAAGTTGGCAATTCTGTAGAAGTCCAACTTGGTGATATTAATTTCTGCCTTATTCCTGGGAAGGTATATATATCTGGACATGTGTGCGAGTATGGCATCTAGGAAACGTCTGAAGAATCTTGAGAGGGCACTTTGGGATACTCCACCTGCCACTGCAATCACCCCCTGATAGCTACCCGAGGCCAAGAAGTGCAGTGAGCATAGCACTTTCACATGTGTGGGGATGGCGTAGCCGCGCATTGTCTGGCGTTCTAGCTGAGATTTCAGCAGTTCAATGATCTCTAGGATAACTGCGCTGCTCAGTCTGTATTTATCATAAATCTTGTCCTCAGTTTGTTGAAATAGTGTCTGCCTGGTTCGGTATATCCTCTCCTGTCTCTGCCTCCTCCTCTGCTGGGCAGCCTGGACTCTCCTCCTCCATGCAATCACGTATAGTGCCGCCATTTTGAGTAACCCAGATGCCTTGTGGGTCACCTTTTATACTTGGGTTCTGGTTACCACCTGTTCGGAATCAGTGGTAATCCTGGTGTGCAAAACGGGCTTTTTGGACTAGTCGCGATTTGCGACTGGCTTTTGCATTCGGTTTGCGACTTCGTAATTGCGAGTCGCAAAATCAGGTCGCAATTTTTGCAAGTCGGTAATGGGTCGCTTCTCTGTTTGGTACTCTGAAATGGGATTTGTACATCCCATTTAGCTTTTTGCCAGGACGCAAATAGCGCTGCAACCCATTTGCGACTCGCAAAAGTTTCCTACATCTGGCCCTAAGTCAGTTGTTATGGGCACTCTATGGGTGGCCTGGGTTCTTATTACACATGAACACTGTAGTTTATTAAATTAAACACAGGAAGAGGTTTTGCACAGCACACATCCTGAAGTCAAGTATTTTGAGGTTCTCTTATATGCACTAATGAAGAAAAAGGAGGGAAAGTGAAATAAAAGAATTGTCTAGGATCACACATTTTGCTAAAGTGGGGAAGCTAGGATTCATACCAGGTTTTTTGGTTCCACATTATGCAGATCACCCACCATACTGCACCCTCCATCCCCCCACCTAGCATCAATGCGGCCCCCGGTCACATCACAAGCCAAACTTTGTGGCCCCTGTGAAAATGTTTGCGAGTACCCATGCTTTAGACCACATTCTAATCTAATTGCTGGAAGAACCACCTTCGTATTGAAACCACATATTTTCCTCAAAACTAACCTCTGTATTATGCAAAAAATAAAATTTCTTCAAATCAGTTAATACCAATGCATAACGTAGGGTGAATGGGATTTTTGCCTTTTACACAGCTAGTATGTTCCCAATATGCCTTCTTCCCACAGCATTGTAAAAAGCCCTTAGTCCGTTGGGCTGAGATTTAGCCTTACTGGTACTCTGAGAGATATGATCTGTGTCACTCAAGTTACTCAACATGATTTTCCGCAGAAAGGAGTATGGCTTAACTAAGTCTAGTTTTTTTTCACATGTGCCAATTGTAATTATAGTATTTCTGGGAGGTTGCATTTTTAAATACCAGTATCATACTTTTAGAGACATTAACTTTCAAAACATGTACACACCAATTTCTGTAATTATAGCAGAAGTCTATTCAAACCTTTCAATGTTAAATCCAGTATCACAGTGTCATCTGCATATAACAGACAAGACACCAACCTGCCCCCAGTATTTGGCAAATCGCCTGTACTGTTATCCATATACGAAAGTAAATCAGCGATATAAAGCGAAAACAGCAATGGAGCCAAAAGACAGGCCTGTTTCAGGCCATTTTTAGTATCAAATACAGGCGATAAACCCTTGCCCCCCTGTAGGAAGTTGGCTCTGTATGTACTATTTCAAAGTAAGAAATAGCATGCACAGAGCCCAAGGGTTCCCCTTAGAGGTAAGATAGTGGCAAAAAGAGATAATTCTAATGCTCTATTTTGTGGCAGTGTGGTCGAGCAGTAGGCCTATCAGAGGGTAGTGGTAAGCATTTGTTGTACACACACAGGCAATAAATGAGGAACACACACTCAAAGACAATTCCAGGCCAATAGGTTTTTATATAGAAAAATATCTTGTCTTAGTTTATTATAAGAACCACAGGTTCAAGATTTACAAACCATACTTTAAATGAAAGGTATTTCAATCAGGTATCTTAGGAACTTTGAATCATCACAATAGCATGTACAGTTTTGGCAACAATGGCAATAAGCTATTTTAAAATTGGACACTGCAAAAATCAACCGTTCCTGGGGGAGGTAAGTATTTGTTAGTTTCACAGGTAAGTAAAGCACTTACAAGGTTCAAAGTTGGGTCCAAGGTAGTCCACCGTTGGGGGTTCAGGGCAACCCCAAAGTTACCACACCATCAGCTCAGGGCCGGTCAGGTGCAGAGGTCAAAGTGGTGCCCAAAACGCATAGGCTTCAATGGAAATAGGGGTGCCCCGGTTCCAGTCTGCCAGCAGGTAAGTACCCGTGACTTCAGAGGGCAGACCAGGGGGGTTTTGTAGGACACCGGGGGGGGGGACACAAGCAGGCACAGAAAGTACACCCTCAGGGGCACAGGGGCGGCCGGGTGCAGAGTGCAAACTGGTGTCGGGTTTGTAATAGGATTCAACGCGGAGACCCGGGGGTCTCTTCAGCGATGCAGGCAGGCAAGGGGGGAGCTCCTCGGGGTAGCCACCACCTGGGCTAGGAAAAGGGCCGCCTGGGGGTCACTCCTGCACTGGAGGTCGGATCCTTCAGGTCCTGGGGGCTGTGGGTGCAGTGTGTTTCCCAGGCGTCGGGTTCTTGGAAGCAGGCAGTCGCGGTCAGGGGGAACCTCTGGATTCCCTCTGCAGGTGTCGCTGTGGGAGCTCAGGTGGGTCAACTCTGGCTACTTACAGGCTCGCAGCCACTGGGGAGTCCTCCTTGTAGTGTAGGTTTTCCGCAGGTCGAGCCAGAGCCATTGGGTGCAGAGTGGAAAGTCTCACGCTTCTGGCAGGAAACATGTGGTCTTTAAAAGTTGCTTCTTTGTTGCAAAGTTGCAAGTTGGTTAAACAGGGCCGCTGTCCTCAGGAGTTTCTAGGTCCTTTTAGATGCAGGGTAGTCCTCTGAGGCTTCAGAGGTTGCTGGACCCTGGGGGACGCGTCGCTGTTGCAGTTTTTCTTGAATTGGGGAGACAGGCCGGTAGGGCTGGGGCCAAAGCAGTTGGTGTCTCCGTCTTCTCTGCAGGGCTTCAGGTCAGCAGTCCTTCTTCATCTTCAGGTTGCAGGAATCTATCTTCCTAGGTTCTGGGGGCCCCTACATACTCAATTTAGGGGTGTGTTTAGGTCTGGGAGGTCAGTAGCCAATGGCTACTGTCCTTGAGGGTGGCTACACCCTCTCTGTGCCTCCTCCCCGAGGGGAGGGGGGCACATCCCTATTCCTATTGGGAGAATCCTCCAAAATCAAGATGGAGGATTTTTAAAGGCAGGGGTCACGTCAGCTCAGGACACCTTAGGGGCTGTCCTGACTGGTGGGTGACTCCTCCTTGTTTTTCTCATTATCTCCCCTGGACTTGCCGCCAAAAGCGGGGGCTGTGTCCAGGGGGCGGGCATCTCCACTAGCTGGAGTGCCCTGGGGCATTGTAACACGAAGCCTGAGCCTTTGAGGCTCACTGCTAGGTGTTACAGTTCCTGCAGGGGGGAGGTGTGAAGCACTTCCACCCAGAGCAGGCTTTTGTTTCTGTCCTCAGACAGCACAAAGGCCCTCACCACATGGGGTCAGAAACTCGTCTCTCAGCAGCAGGCTGGCACAGACCAGTCAGTCCTGCACTGAACAATTGGGTAAAATACAGTGGGCATCTCTAAGATGCCCTCTGTGTGCATTTTATAATAAATCCAACACTGGCATCAGTGTGGGTTTATTATTCTGAGAAGTTTGATACCAAACTTCCCAGTATTCAGTGTGGCCATTATGGAGCTGTGGAGTTCGTTTTTGACAAACTCCCAGACCATATGCTTAATATGGCCACAACTGTACTTACAATGTCTAAGAATAGACTTAGACACTGTAGGGGCATATTGCTCATGCAGCTATGCCCTCACCTGTGGTATAGTGCACCCTGCCTTAGGGCTGTAAGGCCTGCTAGAGGGGTGTCTTACCTATGCCACAGGCAGTATTTTGTGTGCATGGCATCCTGAGGGGGATGCCATGTCGACTGCCTTTTTCTCCCTACCAACACACACAATCTGCAATGGCAGTGCGCATGTGTTAGGTGAGGGGTCCCTTAGGGTGGCACAATATATGCTGCAGCCCTTAGGGACCTTCCCTGGTCACAGGGCCCTTGGTACCACTGGTAACTTTTACAGGGGACTTAATATGTGTGCCAGGGGTGTGCCAATTGTGGAAACAATGGTACATTTTAGGTGAAAGAACACTGATGCTGGGGCCTGGTTAGCAGGGTCCCAGCACACTTCTCAGTCAAGTCAGCATCAGTATCAGGCAAAAAGTGGGGGGTAACTGCAACAGGGAGCCATTTCCTTACACCCCCTCATCAGTACTTGGCACCATGTGGAAAAATCAATAATTAAACAGAACAGGGACCATGGAATATCAAGATTGTATAACTGTTGACACAAATCCTGCAAAGCACCCAGAGGTACATTGTAACCAATGCGAGCCTCCTTTTAACGCCCACTCAGAGCAGCCGTTAAAAGTGCCGAAAAACATGACGCAAAGAAATCTTTTTTCGGCCCCTCTAACAGGGGAGCGGCCCCCTTTGCATACTTTATGCCTGGCGCAGGCATACTGTAATGTAGCGCAAAGGGCTACAAAGTGGCGCAAGGCATCCATTGCGCCACTTTGTAAATATGGTGCCGCGTTTTTGGTCATCTAACATTACATTGGTGTAAAAAAAAAAAATGACGCTAATGTGTTATTAGAATGGCGCTAGGCCCTTTTAAATCTGGGCCTAAGTTTGGCCAGGAGCAGAGCCAGCTGTGCCAACATATAGTAGATTTCATGTCCCTTGGGTCTTTTCACTACCCCCAACAAACAGGCCAGCAGAGTCAAAGGAATTGTCACACACATGGCTCCTGTGAATCTAGGCAGCACTGATCCCCAGAATACCCATACTTCCACACACTCACAGACTAAATTCAGAAATGTAGCTCTCACCCCACTGCAGCGCACACACCTTGCCCTTCGAGTGGGATATATTCTGTTTAATTTAAAAGGGTCATGTATGTGTGGTGGAGGAAATGGAAATGTAGCAGCTTAAACCTATTATTTCAAGAGACTGTTCGCACCAGCGCTAATGCACTGACTCAATCAGGGTCTGCTGGCTCTGCCAGCTTCCTCTCCCAGGCTCCACGCGCAGTGTAGGTGGGTGAAAGATATCGCCCCTTAGAGCATTTTAGAATAATGTGATCAGAGGCTATCCCTCTCCCCATCCCAAAAAACCTCTGAGCACCTGCGAGGGCTTCAGGGCAGCTGAAAAGTTTCACCAAATCTCTCTTGCGACGCTCTCAAATTTTGCATAGTGTTGGAAGTGGCCCAGGCCAACTTCGAAAGTGTCTTGGGCTTCTTGAAATGTTATAACTGTCTCGCCTGGATAGATATCACCCGCCACTTCCCAACACCTCGCCCTCCATTGCTTCATGGACATGGCATTATCTATTGCCCGAAAAGGCGAAAGATTCCATAGCTTCAGTTCCTTGTCAAAGGGGGCTCTATGGAGTGAACAGTCTCATAGTCTTAATAGATATATATAAAGAACATCAACCTCCACTGACTCCCTATTATACATCGTCTCTTCCAACAGCACTTATACTCAATTAATCAAAACTGGTCTCCAATGGATTCTACCTGATGATTTCCCAAAATTTGTTGCATTTCAATTAAACTTCCATGGATTCACCGCTAAAGGGCAGAATTTTACTAATAAAGAAACTGCTTTATGGTCAGTGCAGGGGACGTGAATAATGGTTATCTCCATAATCTATTTATATGCTGGGTAAAAAGCTATAAAATATTAAATTATAGACCACCCAGTTACTGACTTATGGGTTAAGTTTGCCGGGGAGTAAAAATCAACTCTATCGTTAACTGTTACACAGTCATTTTTTTATGAGTAGATATAGTAATAGAAAGCCTCTTTTATCAGGTTTTATATGTGAGGGCAGCAAGTCGGGAATATTCAGAGTTCTTCTTCTTTCTCTAAGTCAGAGAAAAGGCAAATTGAGCAATTAAAGACTTTATAGTTCAGTTCCCCAACTTATAAAACGTTATGCATACTTTCCTGGTCCACCACCACATTTATAAATGAAAACAAGGTGGAGAGAAGAGCATTATGCACAGGTCAGAAGAAATAGAAGCATTGACCAATAACACTGACTCGTCCGCGATCCTATCCTGCACGGAAGAGAGTTTTCCAGCTTGGAATATATTTGATGGACCTTTGAAACTACAGTAGTTCCAACTCAAATTATTGCTCAACAATATAACTACACCACCCTTCGCATGTCCCCCCAGACCATGCAGCCTTACAACCAAGCACAAAATAGCCATCTAAAACAAAGTCATTCAAACACCATGTTTCCTGTACACAAATTATATCAGCTCTCAAATTATTTAAAAAATCCATTTTATCAGGGTAGTTCAAAAGTTCCTCTGTATTCAAGAAAACCACTTTTAAACGTTTTATTAACTGCACCTTTCAATCATGTGCCCCAGCACATGATTGCTATTGAGCGTGGCTGGCAGCCAACTCCAGCTTCTCAACTTATCTGTTTTTGAAGGGCCCCCTTCCTCCCTTGTCTCCAGCAGAGAAACCTCACATAGGGAAAATGAAAGATGGTCATAGTTTCCCAACAGCAACTCTTTCACCTTCATAGGGGATCCTCCCACTAGGGAGAAGTTTCCCACTTCATAGGGGTACCAATTTCTGTGACTTTCATGGGATACTGGCATTACATCAATCCCCTATAATTGAAATACCCACTATTTTGTAGGCTCAAGTTAGGCACTGTCTTATGCAACAATGTCATCCTAAACTTAGGGCCTGATTTAGAGTTTGGTCGATAGGGTTACTACGTCACAAAAGTGACGGATATCCCGTCCACAGTATTACGATCCCATTATATCCTGTAGGAATCATTTGTGACAGAGGAACCTGTCCACCAAACTCTGAATTAGGCCCTTAGTAATCAAGTGGGAGTGCATAACATTCACTATTGCGATATCACTACTTTGAACTATCTTCTATTAATTTTTTACCATAAAACAAGATAAGAAAAAGGACTTATTCAGAATGACATCTTGGTCAAATATGGCAATAAAATCTAGTGTGAAAGTTACATTTGGCACAGCCTGTGACATTACGTTTCCTGAAGGAAATGATCCATTGCTGGTGGCCTTTTCGGGACAGGAAAACGTTTTGGCCAAATAATTGAGACAACTTGAGAGCACGTTAAGAGAATAATGCCCATTATGAGAAATGTCTGTATTTGACGCCTTTGCCTGAGACAGATACACATGGACCCTTGAGATACTCATCTTTTGCCCATGCACCTTTGAACTGGGATTCTCCGCTATCTTGTGTTAAGTCCGGTGCCTCCGAATTCGCAAAACAGATTTTTTGTGGGTGTTTTTTTCAGATTTTTTGCTGTTTTTTTCTTTTTTCTGATGAAAACGCTTTTATTGTTTACCATACTTCTGGGACTGTGGACCACTAGCTGGATGGGATGAGCACCATGATGAAGTCTCTTTACCCATAAAAATCTGAAATACCTTGCTTTGTGAGCAGGAGGATACTCCAGGTACATTCAACTCAAGAATATTCAGAGCTTAAGGTTCAAGGTTTTTTTTAAAGAGTATATTTGGTCACTGTCTCTTTTTTCCGATAGTTACTCTTATTATTCATATTAGGTCCCTTAAATGGAGCCTTGCCCACTTGTATTCCATTATCACTACATGGGGCCTTAGCCCCCCTAATTTGATTTGAAAGGCAAGGACCCACATCGAAAGGGCTAATTGCTTCCTCTTTTTCAGAAAGAGTGGCATTTGCTTTTTCCTCTTTATGTTTTATCAACTGACTTAAGAATTTCCAGGAGAAAGTTTAGCACAGGATCCGAGTAGTTTACTAGTTTTTACAGTAATGAGAGAATCGAAGACAGAATCGTTTCCAAGCATTTAAGCAACTCAGAGTATTAGACATACAATTCTGGTAGATTACACAAGGATTTTTTTAAAGGGAACTCAAGGTCTGAGGTAGCAGAACTTTCCAAGACCTTTAATGACTTCTCACTATGCGTACTACTAAAGAACTTAAACATAGAGTTCTGAGAATTATACACAGGGGTTGCGAGAGATACAGTAGGATATTACTTTTCTGTAAGGTTATTTTTCTCCTCAGTGTCCACATCTGGTAATGTGAAATCTTCCACGAGATGGAGAGTATAGCTCCCTCACCCTCAACTAAGGACACTCCTTGGTGCTGCTCTGAAAGGGTGTCTGAAGTGACAATTTCAGTGATCTGTTTTACGGTTTTGAGGAAAATATCAAGGGATGCATTTGGCTTAACCGCCATTGACCAAGTCCTCCTTATGAAAGAAAGGTAAGAATGGAATTACTATCTTTAACACAGCTTAAATGAGTTGAGTTATTTCTTAATGGGTTGGATTTAGGGCTTGATTTAGAATTCGGTGGATGGGTTACTCTCTCACATGGTGAGGGATATCCCGTCCGCCGAAAACTAAATCCCATTATGTCCTATGGGATTTAGATTTCAGTGTGCAGCATATCCGTCACCATTGTGATGAAGTGTCCCGTTCGCCGAGTTCTAAATTAGGTCCTTAGTCTTTTTGCAGGCTCTTAATGAAATAACTTTCCCAGAACAAAGCTTTCTCATTATTATGATCCACAGTGGTAAAACGAAACTGGAAGGGCGCCCCCTGCTTAGAACATGGAAGGGCCCCCTTTGGACTTACTCAGGCAAGGTGCTCTGCTGAGGGGGCCCCTGGAGCTTGGGAGGGGCTGCATCGCAGGGGCTGTGGGGACCTTTGCTACTCACCTGATCATGTACTTAAATACCTAAAATACAGGGAGAGGTTGCTGAAGAAACACACACTGAACGGGCTGGTCAGTAGGGCCAAGCATAAAGTATGTCAGTGTGAAAGCCCACTCCTCCTTACAGACAGAATACCTTGTACCTTGGTTGGCTTCATGCATAAGAAGCTGATAGACGCAGGTGCGCCAAATCTGCAACACACCTAGGCCCATACTTATACTTATTTAGCGTCGCGTTTGCGCCGCTTTTTGACGCAAAAACGGTGCAAACTTACAAAATACGATTGTATTTTGCAGGTTTGCGCCATTTTTGTGTCAAAAAATGATGCAAATGCAGTGCTGAAAAAGTATAAATATGGGCCCTACTGTTCCAAAAGTCAACACTGAGGATACTGCCGACCAATAGCTTTTCCTCATCCATGCATTGGAGGATAAGGTATGTCTTCATTAGACCAGTCAGAGATCACCTTGGGGTTCAGAAATGCACTTGACTTCGCATACGCCACGATACAATAAAGATTTTCCTCCAGGCCACGAAAGAAAATCAGCATTTTTCCAGACGATTTGAGAAGTTTGACTTTGAAATTCTGAGGTTGGCAGTGTGACACGGGGCGAACACAGATATGAAATGACTACTAGGGACGAACACAGATATGAAATGACTATTACGTATTCAATGGAACAGACTTCTATTTTTATCATTTTCTTTTCTCTTTGTTCTTTTTCACGCATGCTGGTTTGTTCTGAGAAGAAATGGCTGAATATGTGGCTACAAACGGTCCCATAACCGTTGTTATTAATTCAACGGCGCTGAAGGTAAGAGGTCCAAGATCCTTCAAACTCCTTCTTGTTACATGTGGGTAAAGGGAGCTCCAGGCACAATGTTTTATGCAAAAAAAGTGCTATGGCTAAAACCTTCCCTAGGTACCAGCTGCCGGAGCTGCCGAATCCTGGTGTTTTATAATGCCAAGGCTTGATTTTATATCATGTCTCCTTTTTCCCTACCATACACTTACTGTCTCTAAACTTCACTCTCGCACATTAGTTTTCAGCCATGGCTTCTCCCTTTGCTACTCCTTTCCTTCATCTTTCACACTTTCTGCCAGTTCTTTCTCTTGTTGTTGGTCATAGTCCAATTATGAGAAATAAATCTAAGTCCCCAAAATTGAGTGTTGGTGCCTACCACAGGCAATCACCTGCACAAATTAAGCAAAAGGGTGGTAGCAGCTGCCAGCCTGGTCTTCAAAACTGGGCAAAGCATTGACACACAATATTGTACTGTTTGTGCCACAGGCTCCTTTGTAGGCCCCAAAGCTGTTCTCTGTGGACTAGTGAGAGGCAACACAGTTTGTTGTGTTTGGTAGACACAGTGGGGCCCAGTTATGAGATAGTAACGCAATGCAGCACAACAAATCACCTTGCTGCTTTGTCTTACAGGGAAAGGGTAGGAATATGCCATATTTATTGCAATATGGCACATTCCTGCCCTTTCCCTAGTGCTGGCACACAATAGGCTGCCTAGCGCCAACACAGGCACCCTTGCACCATGGTGCATGGGTGCTTGCGTTACATGCAGAATTGTTTTTGTGCAGGAAGGGGCACCTTCCTGCATAAAAACAATCCTGAGAGGAACATTCCTCTTTCTATGTAAGCAGCAAAATGCAGCACACAGAAAGAGGAAGTAACGAGGAGAAATAAAGATATTTCTCCTTGTTACACATTCCCAGGTTTAACAGTTCAGGTAAATCCGGCAATGTATTAAAAACCATGGGAGCTGATAGGGAACACCCACACAATGCCCATGGAATGCCTCTCTTGCGCAATGGAAGGCAACACAGCGATTTGTGCAGCATTGCTTTAATCCAGATTTATGGAGCCACTCAGGGCCATGCAAAGTGGCCATGTGGGTTCATAAATCACATTTATGGTTTGCGTCGCTCTTGCACCACGTTACATGGTGCAAGAGTGATGCAAACTATCTCATAAATAGGCCCCAGTGTAAGTGTTTTGCGGAAGGAGCTCCAAGCATTGCACGTTGAGATTGTTGGTGTGCTTGCCCAGCCTATGGGTTCCATCAAGCTAGATTTGACAAGTAACTTCTGGCAGGTGCTTCTAAGCCCTGAGGGGCATATCCATAAGAGGCTTGCGCAGACGGACCACTTTTTGTGATGCTCCGGCTCTTGCACCACGTTGCATGGTGCAAGAGCAATGCAAACCATCTCATAAATAGGCACCAGTTTGGGTTTTTTTGTGGATGGAGCT
Source organism: Pleurodeles waltl (assembly GCF_031143425.1). Classification (NCBI taxonomy): domain Eukaryota; kingdom Metazoa; phylum Chordata; class Amphibia; order Caudata; family Salamandridae; genus Pleurodeles; species Pleurodeles waltl. The sequence goes on along the minus strand of NC_090448.1, from coordinate 777,848,688 downwards.
CCAAGCATTTCAAGCTGAGATTGTTGGTGTAGTTAGGCAGGCTCTGGGTTCCATCAAGCTTGATTCGGCCAGTTCCTTCTGGTAGGTACTCCTATGCCCTGAGGGGCATATTTATGAGAGACTTGCGTAGCCACAGCGTAACGTTTTGCACTCTGGTGATGCACAACTCCTAACCATATCTATGAGGCCACTCAAAGCCACTTTGCATGGCTTTGCATGGCCTCATATATATGTAGTAAGACAAAGCAGAGCAAGTCGCTGCGTTTCCTTACTCTGTGCCAAGGAGGCGTTCCATGGTCGTTGCAGTGGGTTTTACCATGCAACCCCCATGGATTCTGGTACTGCCCCAGATGTACTTAATCACGCAGACTAGGGGCAGTGCCTCCCCAGAGTAGGCATAACAAGGATAGGTATTTTCATTTCTCCTCACGTTTTCCTCTTTTGCATTGTGCAGCACACATAGAAAGTGGAAAACCCTCCATAAATTCTTTATGTGCAGGAAGATGTCCCTTCCTGCACATAAACACTTCTGCATGCAGCCCAGGCACCCTTGCACCATGGTGCAAGGGTGCCTGCGTTGGCGATAGACAGCCAATTGTGTGCCAGTGCAGGGGTTAAGGATAGTAATGCACTGTATTTCAAAAATACGGTGCATTCCTGCCCTTTCACGTTGACGTAGGGCAGCGCTGCATGAAGACTTGCGGAGCTAAAATGTTAAAATGTTACCTAACAGAGATTCATAGAACTAGGCATCTGGTCTGGACCAGGTATCTGATATGTGCGCCTCATATAAAGTGTTGCAAGTAACTCTGAGGGAGTCTCTGCAAACACCATGCACTGAAAAGGAAGCAGAAAGTTGCAGAAGGTCTGAAATATAAGATGTGGCAAAGCAAATCCTGCTTACCTAGTGCCAGGTCATAATAAGAAACAACATCCTATCTGGCTTCCACAACACCTTTTTTGTGAATTTTGAGGCTCATTATAATGTTCAATCTAGGAAGGAGGCACATTGTAACCAAAGAGGAGATCTGAAAGCACATCAGATGAAAAGTTGTACTATTCACAAGAAAATCTTCATGTCTAATGAGTGATTGTTTCAGAGGAGTACCTTGTCTCATTGGAACACCATGTAGAGGTCACCAGGAGATCACAATTGCATCTAACCTGCCTGTTAGCCAGAATAATTGCAACAGAGTAGTCGGTCTTCCTTGTCATCAGTTTAATGTCACTGGTATATGTGGGTCCAAAGGACTCATGAGTTGGCACTAATACAACAAAGTGTAAGGAGTCACAGAAAAAGCATAAAAATCGAAGAGGTTATCACACTGTTCTATAACAGGAACATTCTGTAAAAGTTAACATCCCTTCCCTGAACCTCTGTAGGTGCCTATACATTTTGGATACTGTGCAGTATAGAAGTCATGGTACCAAGAACTCAGATGGGGTCCGACAGAGGACAGAACGTTTTTAATAGAACATTTTGGTTGATGTATTTCTTTTATAAGGGTGCAATGGCAGAACATGAGCTGCTTGTGCTAAGACTGATGCCTAAAAAGTATTGGAGAACAAAACACAGATGTCCATAGACTGGACTGCTCCAGAACCTGTCAGCCAAGGTCATCAATAACGGGAAGGAGTGAGGCACCACTCCTCCCTGTTGAGTCACTTGACCCGTCCGTGATAGATGTGGAAGGGAATGCATCCGATTTGAATGTTTGGAAGCCAGGGGAAATATGGTTTAAACAGGATTGTTAACAACTGTTGTGAGAGTCACATTTCTGAGTTGCTTTCGGAAGGAGCAGAGCTGTTGGGAACATACACTCCAGTTGAGTAACTAGCTGAGAGGTGATCCTATTGGCCAGTCCAAGAAACAGACAGGTGTCCTGCTGTTCACTGCAAACTTGTCTGCAGTCTAAGCTACCTGCCCCTGTAAATAGACAAAAAGCACTTCTTAGCACAGATCCACTCCCACAAATTATGACATGACCTGCTGTGCCTCTCTGCCCAGAAGTTAAAATTCCGGAAAGGCATACACGAACACATTCTTGTCTGATAACCACAAATCCAAAGCCAGAAGACAAATCTGAGGACAGTGAGCAGGGTTATGTTAGTTGATGTAAAGGATAGCAGTTGTGATGTCCCAAACCCGCCCACATCCATTCAACCAATGGGGTGAAGGCCTAAAAGAGCTAGTTAGATGGCTGTCAGCTCTAGGATATTAATATGAAAGGCCCATCCTTCTAGTGACCAAGGGCTGAGAATCGTGAAGCTTCTAATTACAGTTCTTGATCGATGTTGAGACAAGTTTGTTGAGAGTGAAATTTGTGGGGCCAAAGGATAGGAAATGAGTTTAAAGAAAAAACCTCTCCTGTACCAACCCCAAAATACTACCTATAAAACAGTAATCACCCAGGGCTGGAGATGTGATTCTTGGTCCAAGTGCTTTGCTAGATGAAGCTAGTATGGCACATTTCCACTCTGGCGAGAACACCCTTGGACACAAGACATCATAAAGCCAGTCACCCTCTGAAAAGACCATCTGGTAAAAAGGTGGCACTGGAAGTGTAAAAATGCATTGCATAGAACCAGGATCTTGTCATGAGGAGAAAAGGCCTGTCCAGAAGAGGTGTCTTGGTTGGTCCCTTGGACAGAATTAATGAAAATTAGGCCCTGTTCATTTTCTGCTCCGTGGTCAACAGTAGGACCTTTACTATCCTCGGGGAGTAATACGCAGATTGAGATGAAGCAGCTCTCTTTTCTTTCTCAAACCAGACCTGTCAGCATAGGGAGGACTAGAAACACTCACATGAAGCAGAAACTCAGCAACTACTGTCATGATCTGTGTACAAAATGCAGGCTAAGTAAGAGGACCTTGCACCAATAGTGAGTTTCCATCCACAGATGCTAGGTACGTCCTTTGAAAATCCCCTGAAAGTAATATGCCAACACATACCAGTGTTGTAAGTGTTGCTAAGAGTATGGATTCCAATATGCTAACAGGATTTGAGCTTGTGTGACTGTCTTAAAAGACCACATTATTAGGGAGAGGATAACTGTAAAGATGAATCTCTCAATTAGTTTCATTTCACTTCTTTATTTCATAAGTAATATACAGCATCTCCAGCACAGCTCCTTCCGTCTCCTTTTTCCTTCCCTTCTCTCTCAACCCCTCCACATTCCATTTCAGAACCCATCTCCCTCATCACACCTCATCACATTCCAGTACAGGCTCTCCTACAGTACATAAAGTACCAAGCCATCTTCACACTTCTCCCCCTTATATATTATATAACAAAATAACAAAACAAAGAACAAGAGTAGGTACGATAAAACATGAAAGATCAGACAAAACTATTAGTCCTAGATCACATACGAGTTCAACAAATTAATTCAGAAATTCAATATTTTAACGCTGAATTTTGCACACACTTCCCATACTCCAGGATGAACCATCCTCTAAAATTATTACATTTCTTTTGACTTCACCAATTCTTTCTTTTTCCAAAATCATTACAGGTTCCTTAGCATTAGGGTTCAGAATTATTCCCAAATCTTTCTGATGACGCCAGCCCAATAAATTAGTTCCAAAGTCCGTAATATATATCCTTCCTTTAACTGCTCTCCCTTTGAAAACAATTGTCATCCAAATCATGCCTATCATTTCTATTCTCTTCCCAGCATATCCCACAGCTTTTATATCTGGTTCCAACAAATTCTCATTTCCAGTGTTAACACACAATTTCTCATAAGTGTTTTTTGAAACAAGGGTAAATAGACTCCCAGAATCTACCAACAGATTAACTGGCAGGTTGTTCAGTAACACCTGAGCATGAGGTTTCTTCAAGACACTTGTACTTTCAAGATCAATCCTGAGTGTTGAATCTTCTACTCCCATGGTTTCCTCGTTAGAAGCTAGATCAATGGGGTTTCCTTCCACAGTTAGAATTATTTCTTCCAAGTTTCCACACACATCCTGAACATCTTGAATCGTGTGACCACTACCTTCATTTTTTTTTAATTTACAGACTTTGGCAAAATGCCCTCTTTTCCCGCAATTGCGACATATTGCATTTCTTGCAGCACACATTTTGCTCGATGCAATGTGTCCGGGCGCTCCGCACCGATAGCATTTTACTTCCCTTGAATCAAACTTTCCCCGACTTGGGTCTTCCCAATTCCTTGTTGATTTTTTCTTCTCTTCACTAATTGTGAATTTGCTCCTATTCTTTATCTCACTGATAACATTTTGTTTCCCTTCCTTATTTGAATCATCCATTTCCAGTAGCCATACAGCTGTGTGCTCCATTCTTTTAGCAACTTGAATCGCTTCCTCGAGATTCGGATCTTTCATTAATAACTTCTCCCTTATTTTTTTATTATAAGCACACCTTACTATCTGATCTCTTATTAGGGAATCCGATAACTGTTCGAAACGGCAAGATAGGGCAAGTCCACGTAAGGTTGCTACATACGATGCTATATCTTCATCAGCATTCTGTATCCTCTAGAAAAATTTATGACGCTCTAGAACCAAATTAGTCTTAGGTGTAAATTGTAAATCTAGCATTTGCAAAGACATCTCAAATAGATTGGAGGGTTGTCCATCCCCCATACCTAATGAAACCTCAGGTAGGTCCTCATATATTCTTCTTCCTTCTATACCCAAATGATGAAGAAGAATTGCCTGTCTTCTGATAGGACTGTAGCGATCTCCTCCAATTGCCAGTAAGTAGGTAGAGAACATCTTTTTCCACTGTTTCCACGGAATAGGTGGTTCCCCAGGAGTTGCTAAAAAGGGTGGTGGCGAGGACATACTTTGATCACCCATAGCTTAATTTTTTTTTTTATTTTTTTTTTTATATCATATGCAGTGTCCTTCTCCTCAATTTTCCACTTTAAAATGTGTTATATAGTATGTATTTTAATACTTGTACTTCTTCACTCTTTTTCCATTCACATTGCTTTTTCCTGCTCCTTTTTAAAGTCTTTCTTTCCTTTCACTACTTAACCTTTACCCAGTCCTTCTTCGCTTTTGCTGGACAGGAGCAGAGTACGTCGTGAATTGCCAATGCAGGTTCTTGTTTTCCTTTTATTATTATTATTTATATTTTAGATGCCGCGTTAATTCCCAGCTAACTGCAGTAAGCTGGTTAATGATCTGCCGTAATGCAGTGTTTATAAATAGATTCTGCTCGCGCATACACCTCGCGCGTTCTGCTCGCAGCAGCGTCTGTTCAAAGGACTAAGTGAATCACGCGCATACACCTCGCGCGTTCTGCTCGAGGCAGAGTCTCTTCCAAGGGCAGAGTATAACGCGCATACACCTCGCGCGTCTGCTCGTTTTCTTTTAAAATTAAACACAGTTCGTTACTACAGGCAGTCTGTTTTGCGCCAAGATAAACTAAAGATTATTGTTGTTTTCTTGAGGAATGTTAACACGCGATAGAGCTTGGACAATAATTATAATTGTGCTCACCAAAAGAACTTTGTAGGTTTTTCTTTTCTCTTTTTGTATCTTTTCCTCTCTGTCGAATATATGATTTTTCGAGCTGTAGTTGCTTCCAAGAGTGGAGATGTTCAATTCAATCCGTCTCCTGCACGGCTCCTCGTCGCCAATGTAAAGATGAATCTCTCAATTAGTTTCATTTCACTTCTTTATTTCATAAGTAATATACAGCATCTCCAGCACAGCTCCTTCCGTCTCCTTTTTCCTTCCCTTCTCTCTCAACCCCTCCACATTCCATTTCAGAACCCATCTCCCTCATCACACCTCATCACATTCCAGTACAGGCTCTCCTACAGTACATAAAGTACCAAGCCATCTTCACAATAACATTATTGAGGCTAAGTACAGTCAGTCATAAGACACCCTGTTTTGTTTTCTAACAGAGGTGAGAGCAGAATGAGTTATCAGTCTCTGGAAAGGAAACCAGTTCTGTGAACCCTATATGTGGATGACCCTCTATCTCTTTCTGTAGTCCTGGAGAAATTGAATGGCTATAAATAGATGAGGACATGGGGTATAACCACTTGATGTACCACAGATATTACCCCTTGAAGGCACCCTATATCTCTTGAAACCTGACACTAAAGAGATTCTATTTACAGATGAAGAGTAATCGTTGATTAGTGCCTACTTGAAAACTACTGGTAATCGTAGGCCCTGTTATGTCTAGCTATCCTACTTGAGAAGCCTTTGGATCCATGGAGAGATCTCTGTCTCCTTAGAAGCCACTGCAGGTAGTTGAAAGGACCTGACAGCAAGCTTAGCAAAAATGACCCCCAGACCTCACTATCAAAGCTCTGCATTATATTTGAATCATCTGTGGAAATGTTTAGTGGCACAGCTGAGCATAAGGTATTTTCACCTCCAATAGTCACAACTTCAGTACACCAGTTTGTAATGTAGCAATAGCATGGCTTTCTCCTTCTAAGCTGGAGTCTCTATCAGGATGGGGAGGTGCAAATAGTTTTGGTAAAGCCTTTTCCTTATGCATGTTCACAACTATAGACTATTTATCTGACATGGCAAAAGCTGCACTTTTCTCTTTGGTGAGGGCTTTCTTCAGCATGCCAGACTGGCTTGGGGGCTTCAGGCTCACCCAGATGTACATAAGAACATTTTCTATTTTCAGATTGACAATAGGCATTGGATAAGTCTGCCCTTCCCTTTTGTCTTGATTTTACTAACACAATAACAATAAAAGGGGAAACATTGTTTTCCTAGTAGGAGTGGGTTCACCGGTGTATAGCCCTATTCATAAAATTACATCATCACGTGTGGAGGAAAGACTTGAATCTTAGCTATCTAGCCTTGCTTAGACTCCTAATTTTTGTCTGTTTATCCACAGTTTCCAGAGTGCAAATGTGGCTTGTTTGGCATAGAAAGAGGTGGTTCCAGAAATTCTAAAAGGCCAGGCAAGCTTAGCAGGTGATGATGTATGGATGATTAGGCACTGGAATACAACTTGCAGGATCATAAGCAGAAATGTGATGGCATATAAAACAGACTTCAGCCAGTAGTCCAAGTGTAACAGATATACTTATATCTGAGACTGATACCAGGTAGGGCAGTCGCTTCAAGCTGCAGTAGTGGAGTTTAAGTGGAAAACTGAGGAGCAGAGGTGCAATGTTGAATTTCAGACTAAAGCATTGAAAACTGCAGGGCTAGGGAAAGGCATAGACTTGCTACGTGAATCTTCAGAGCTGTGCAAAAGACTCTCAATCAAGGGCCTTTCAAGGGATACTGGTTACTTCTGATGAATACTTCTGCTTGCAGATTGCTCACTTGCATAATAATCCCCAGAATCAGACTTGTCAGACTGGACCCGGTAACTTCAAAGCTTCGTGGTGGCTAGTAGAAGGTGCTGAACTCAGTCAGTGCTGGAAGTGACATCAGGTGATGCTACCGAGCCCATATATCAACTGCCCTACTACTGACATCAGTTTGCTTTTTTCTATGCCTATGATGAAGATCCGGAGATTTTTTTCTGAGGGAAGTCCTTGCTCACAAATTCTTCAAAATGCAGTACCTTTTTTCAAAAGAAGGCCTCCCCTAAAAAAGTCAGGGTTTAAGTCTTACAAGGAATGTGAAGGATCAATATCTATTACAGACCCTTATGCCATTTGTCTATGGCGCCTGGGCTCCGTTCACAACACTATTTGGTGTTCTTCATGCCTCAGCATGAATCCTAAAGCCATGAAAGAGCACAAGGCCAAACTACTTATGGCTCGGGCAAAGGTTGATCAACGCCACCGAAAACGGTCTCACCTCTCAGTGTCTCCATCGAGATCTTCAGGTAGGAAGTGGTGGGTGCAAACATAAGAGGAAGGACAATAAGCAACTTAGAGATAGATCCCCTAGTCGATCTCCCTCTCCAGCAGAGCCCTTGGCTTTAGAGTCAGAGATCATCTTCTCCCCACAGAGGATCCTTCATGCAGCCCTGCTTCCCCTGAGCATCAAGCTCTATATTGACCTCCAGTCCAGACGGCAGTGACTCCTTCAGCACAGCCCTGGCGCTTCCTGATTTCCTAGTACTTGGAGCCAATCTTGCAGTATTTCTTAACGCCATGTATTCCAATTTTGCAGAAGCATTTAAGCCATACAATGCTCCTCTGGGCCCAACGGAGTGCAGTGTTTCTCACTCTGCATGCTCTTTGGGGCCATTTTTGTGGACCAGATGCCAACTCAATACTCTTCGACCCTGCACTTTGCTTCATGGCACTGCAGCGGTGCTGTGAATGGCGCCGATACTGTCTCAACCATGCTGCGGTAAAATGAATGGAGGTTTTGGGGAAGAAAGTCATTTAAAACAGGGAACATCGCCCTCAAATCCCTAAATGCTAATTACCTGCTCACTCGTTACAACCATGCATTGTGGGACATGGCGCAATGATATTCTCTCAGGTACCAGCTGACATGAACGAACACGTCCAGGAAGTAATAGCAGATGGTCAGAATGCTTCACAGCACATCATAAAATCTGAGCTGGATACCGCAGATTTGGTTGCGAGAGTGATCGGCGCCTCCATCTCAGTGTGACCACGCGCTTGGCTCCAGACACCGAATTTCTCCTTTGATATGCAAGCCAATCTCATGGCTCTTCCTTTCAATGGCATTGGACTCTTGGGAGATAAATCTGACTCTACACTAAAGGGGTTTAGGACGTGCAAGGCCATCACAAGATCCTTAGATTTGCAGTCTCTGCCTGCTAAGAACTACAGAAGCTCTTGTTGTTTTCAAGGCTTTGGAAGAGGATTCTGCTTTTGTCCTGTCAGTACACACCATTGCGTCTGCAGCAACAGCAGCAGCAGAACCCGCTTGTCAGTCAGCACAGAGGTCATGGCAGGGCAAATGTTAGAGGATCAGCAGTGAAACCTCCTCTTCCTCCCCAATGCCCAAAGAAAGCAGGCCAAGTTTGTTCCTCAACCCCACAAAAAGCCTGTGGGAGGAAGGGTGTCCCATCTTCTGCAGGCCTGGATGGCCTACAGGTTCCTCCTACCATTCTGCCCCTGTGCCTGCTTCCCCAACCCGCTGGCCGTTCTCCTCAAAGGAACAGTGGAGTAGGTTGTTACACATGTTACTTCCTGGTGCCCTAGAAAGATGGCGGTCTCCCACCTATCCTTGACCTTGGGAGCCTGAAATTCTTCATGAGTGAAAAGTTCAAAATGGGGACCATAGCTCAAGTGCTACTGGTGTTGGAGCTTGGAGACTGGATGTTGTCCCTTGACTTGCAGTACTGCCCTTTGGGTTGACTTAGGCTCCTGGAGACTCCACAAAGATGATGGCAATGTTGGTGGTCCAGCTCAGACGGTCAGGCATTGCTTTTAGGAACTCAAAGCCAGTTCGCTGGAGTTGGTGTTGTGCCAGCTGCAGTCGACAGCATTTCTGACAATCAACCTTGGCTTTTTTATCAATGAGCCCAAATCTCAGCTGTGGCCCTCCCAACAAATCCAATAGAGAGGGTCTGTAGTGGACACCAACCTTCTGCACACCTTCCCACCTTCGCAGAGAGTCCAAGACATTCTGGAAATAATTCCCCTCTTTCAACCATGCATGACAATCCTAGTCCTGAGAGTCCTGTGGTTCCTAGGTCTGCTGGCTTCCTGCATTCTCCTAGTTACACACGCACATTTGCACATGAGGGCCCTAAAGCGGCACCTCCAAAAGAAGTGACTGCAATATGAGGAAGATCTGTCTGACTTCATTGTGATCTCCCTCAGCGCTGCAGCAAAACTAGCTTGGTGGGGGTATTAAGCGAACCTGACATACAGGATGACCTTCAATTCTCCACCAGTTGTGGCTATGGTAGTGATGGATGCTTCCACCCTGTGGTGGGGTGTGGTGCTTATCTGGCGAGACATTTGTTGTCCCGAGGAGCAGGTGCTTCACATCAGCCTGCTAGAATTGCTGGCAAGTTGACTGGCACTCAAGGTCATCCTCCCTTCCAATGTCAGTCGGTCCATCAAAATATGGATGTACAACACAACAGCACCGTGGTATGTCAATAAGAAAGGTGGAGTAAGGTTTCACCTCCTTTGTCTGGAAGCCTTGAGGCTGTGGTCTTGGGTTCACCACTATGGGATATGGCTTGTCGCCAATCACCTAGCGGGGTTTCTGAATGTCGAAGCTAACAGTCTGAGCCATTGTCATCCTGCAGATCATGAGTGGAACCTTCAACCAGAGGACACACGACATCTCCTCTGGTGGACGTGTTCGCTTCACCAGAAAATGCTCAATACCTGCAGTTCTGCGTTCTCCAGTCTCTTTTAAGGGGAGCCTTGAGGGATGTTTTGGTTGAGGTGGAACTTTCAGCTGCCTAATGCATTCCCCCAATACCCTTAGTTTTGTGGGTTCTGAGGAAGATTAGCCAAGACTGGGCCCAAGTTATTCTCATCAACCCGGATTGGCTTAGAAGGGTATGGTATGCAGATCTCCTGTGCTCCTCCATATGTCCCCTGCTCTGCCTATCATTTAGGCTGGACCTTCTCTGCCAGTTGGGTCAAATGATTTTGCACCCCAATCTCTGAGACCTCAACGTACATTCTTGGAGATTGAGCAGAGACAACTAAGCCTTTTCCAGCTGCCAGCGGTGGTGGATGTCATCCTATCTGCACATCACCCTCCACTAAGTCGGTTATTTACGGCAGATTTGTCAACCTTCTTGTATGGTGTGCAGACAATCGTGTGGATTCTTTGCAGGCCAAGTTATCTCACATGTTGCAGTTTACGCTTTCCTTGGCTAACATTGGATGTGCCATTGGCACTGTGAAGGGTTATTTAGCTGCCTTGTCTGTATTTACTCTGCCGGATCAGCCTTCCCAGTTCAAGTCCCCAGTTGTCAAGCATTTTCTTAAGGGTTCGACCAATCTTTTCCTCCCACTACCTTTGTTGTGCCTTAATGTGACTTAAATGTGATTCTTACATTTTTGATGGGGAGTCTGTTTGAGCCCCTTCATAGTTGTACTTTTCATATGTTAATTATTAAGGCAGTCTTTTTGGTTGAAATAACATCTGTTAGGAAGGTCAGTAAATTGCAAGCCCTTAGCTGTCGTCCTCCTTTCACAAAAATTTTCCCAAACAAGCTAATGTTGCGAACCAGAGCTGCTTTCCTTCCCAAGGTGGTCACCCCCTTCCGTCTTGCCCTGTCCATCACACTTTTGACTTTTTACCCTCCCTATCACCCCTCCCCCAGAAAGAGGAGAAGCAATTCCATTGGTTAGATCCTAAGCGAACAATCAACTTCTAGCTAGACCACACCAAGGAACACGGTTTAGATGATCCGCTCTTTAATGGCAACTGTGGTGCCAAAAATGGGAAGGTTGTACAGAAAAGGATGCAATGAAGATGGATAATCCACTGCATTAATACTTGCTACAACATAGCCAAGAACGAGCTGCCTGAAGGTGATCGGTGCTCATTCCAGCAAAGCGAAATCTACAATTTTTGCTCTTGCATAGGTCGTTCCAATTGCAGATATTTGTAAGGTGGCAACTTGGGCCTATGCACACATTTGCTGAGCACTATTGTCTAGGCTCTTAAGTGAGAAGTGATAGTAAATTTTCTATGTCCATCCTGCTGGATTTTCCAAGTATAATCTAGGATAGAGTTTCCACCAGAAAGATCATACCACAAGGAAGTAATGTTTTCATTTGGGCCAAAGATGAAATGTAAGGTTTATTGTGCAATGAGCTAAATATAACCTTTGGGTCTCAGCTGGAATGGGTGACTGGAACCCCCAGGAACTTGAGTCACAAAGTTCATGAGAGCGAGAGGTTGAGATAACATGAAATTGGAAAGTGAATAATTGGATCCCATCAAATCCTGTGAAACCGAGTCTGGTTTGATCACTGGTTTGGCAGCACACAATAACTCCCTGTGGTTGTATCACTCTGCTCTTGTCTAGACTCTTGAATTTGAAAAACCTTGACCAAACCTGGAGTATCAGCACACACCTTGAAGGAGTCCTTCGTGTTACATGAGATGAATGTGACACTTCGTGAAAAGTCATATCACCTTTTGCAGGAATCCGTTATTAGCCACCTCAAAGTGAACACTGGCCTTCATACACACAGAGAAATCCTAACACTAAATGAGCCAAAACCACTCATGGGTTTGCCAACTTAGAAACCCTGTTCAGAAAGATCACATCACCTGGTTGGAAATGCAGTGAGAAAAGGGGTTGACGTGCTATTTTTTTCCACTGTATTTTGTTTTGGGAGTCCGAGAGGAATGATATGCCTGATAGGTGCAAAACGGTTTTGTCAGTTTCAGTTTTCTTATTGACATTTTTAGTCTCGTAGCCTTTTTCGGAACAAACAGAAAAGTGCAGGTAAAAACAAGCATTTACAATGCAACGGTCCTCATATTTGCTTGAGTTAGAGCTATTAGAGTTGTAAACTCATGACCAGACTTTTCTTGCCATACAAATTGAAAGAAAAAAAAATGCAGCGCGATCGTGCTGAAATTGAAAACGGAAAAACCAAGTGCAATCGTGCTATGTAAACCCCAGCGCAACCGGGCTGCGTGGAAATAAAAAGATAAAATATTCGGGAATCCATGCTGAAAACATGGAGCCTCGTATGTTTTAAGTAGTTGGCCAGTGTCCTCGAGGAGTGCTAAACACATGAAGCGGCATGACATATGCATGTCTTTCACTAATAAAAGCAAGCGGATTTTAAAAGGCAAGCCCACGAACCAATGAAAGTGACTGACGCCCAAAGAGAGATTACAACAGGGGACGGAGCGCTTTGCGCTCGCCCCTAATGATTGATATCTAGGGCCATGCAACAAGGAAGTAAAAATAGTGACCATAGGGAGGGCGCTGTGTTTAGTAATAATGTAAGATTTAAAAGCATCTGCTGCAGAGTTCTTTGTGCATCTAGCTTTAATGCAGCAATCAAAATGTCAAGATAACTTTTGTGATTAAGGTTACTGTTAGTCAGAGAGAGAGAGAGAGAGATCAGGTGTATTGCCCAGTGCCAGTTTTAACCCGCCATAAAGTAGTGCAGAGGGTTAATATGCCTGCTGCAAATAACAGATCTGTATTTTATGTTGATAGATGAGTGGATTAGTAAAGCCAGCATGTGCCAATGCTTCAAAACACATAAAATGCATGTGAGAGAGGGGCTCTGGAGAGATGAGGGGCACTTTTTCTGGATAGTAGTGAGGTAATCGAGGAAGAGATTATGGGGTGGACGCCAAGAAGGTTTGTCACACTGGGCACCACCAGGATTAAAGCTGACCTTAATTGTGAGCACAACACACGAGCAGGAACCAGATCAAGGAATCACTGGAATGGTCATTCCGATTGGGTTTCATGGACCTCTTCTGCGCTAATGGGATTTTCACCTTCATGCACATGGATGTCTTTCTATTACATGCTGAAGATATTAGACCACGGTAGATTCCTTTAGATTCGTCTTATTTAAGTGTCCTCTAAAAGCTTAGATCTTGTAGACCAGTGGCCGCATGTGGCCCTCCTGACCTTTACATGCGGCCCCCTGGTCAGCAGCAGCACTGGGCTACTGTTTACTCAACTCAGCATTAAAATTAAAAAGAGGTTCAACCTATGGGCAAGCATTTATTTAAAGGTTAATTGAAGCTAAAGGAAGAAAATAGAGTGTCCTGCACCACTTAACTGCAGGAATGCCTTACTTTTTAATGCCATCTTGCAACAAATTAGTAAAAATATGATAAAGTCTCCTCAAAATTAAAAAAGTGTCTTTCATTAACATGCAGAGCCCTTTTACCATAGGACATCAGATTATCTCAGTGCATCGGGAAGTATTTTTTTTAAACGTAATAGTTTGCTAGCATAAATTTTGAAACATGAATGCTCACCCCCACCCTGTCAGCAGTGCTAATAATAAACTAAGAGGTAAGTCAGTTATGTGCACCCTTTGGGTGGCCAGGATTACTTTCGTACATGATCATGAATATTATAGTTTATTAAACCAAACACAGGAAAAGATTTTGTATAGCCCACATCCTGAAGACATGTCTTTTGAGGATCACTTATATGTGATAATAAAAAAAAGGAAGGAACGTCAAATAAAACAATTGCCTAGGATCACACAATTTGGTCAAGTGGGGATGCCAGGAATGATCCCAGGTTTTGTGGTTTCACATTGTGCAATTCAGCCACTAGATGTATATGCTTTGCTTTCCATACATCCACCTTACATCTTTCCCCTCCAAAAATGTCTCATAGACCAAAGTTTTTAGCCGCTAGGAAAATGTTTCTGAGAACCTATGCTGGTTAATGCAAGGGCTAGGAAAGACCTTCAAACTTTCCTTTAGACCAGAGGTTTCCAGTTCCTTTTCTAGTTAAGGTTATTGGGTGATATTTGGGTTGAGAGCAAGCGCCCCCTTCCAGTGGTGGGTTATGCAGACTTTCTTCCTGGATCAGTCAATTCTTGATGGGCAAAACTCGAAGATAATCCTACCAGCAGCTTGAGTGCATGAGATGTTGAGATCCTCAAGCACTCTGAGGACAGTCTGTGGGAACATACCTGCATTCTTTGATGACAGTGACAGGAGCCAATCAGAGGAGATCTGAAATCTGCACTAAGAAGCTGATAGGTAGGATGATCTAGCAGCAGAAATACGGCACCAAAGAGCCCCAAGAAACAAGTGTATTGGGAGCCGAATGTGCGAGCTGAGCAAAAACACAAGAGAACTCTTCCAGCAGATCTAAAGACTACAATATTCAAGGAGGTAGGCATTTTAGGGCTGATGTATGGCTCAGTGGGACCACTCATGTGCCAGTACTGTAGCCTTTAGTTAGTTATATAGTTGGCAAAAGGTGATTCTCTTAGCTGATTTGCTGTTCTTGCTATCCTATCACTGAAAAAGAAAGGGCTGCTTGGAAGAGAATCTAGCTACCAAATTGAAACATACCAACCCACCCTCCACCACTCTCTCCTCTTCCTGGTCTGACTCCACCACTTTCTCATTTGTAACAGAGCAGCACAACTTTCCACCAGGGCTTTGTCACAAAAACACATTGAAATCCCCATCTGATGTTTAAAAAAATCACCACCCCAGTTGGAATGAATAGAAAACATACACTACATTTTTGCAAACAATATTGAGGACCCAATATTTATCATATAAAATGTCTACGTACAATTTTCTAATATACAACCAAATTCTAGATGTTTTGATGTACAACCAATCCTGGAAATCGAATTGGACCTCCTGGTCAGCATCTGGTCGCTCCCCTCTGCACAGCTCCACCTGTTGCTGCTGCTGCTGCTTCTGCTGCGAGGGCACTAACAGTCTGCCTGACTCTCAGTTCGAGGCCCACCTCCACCCACAGGCACCACCTTGCGCCTTATCACTGGTGGCCCAGTGGCCATCTGTATGTGTATGTCATTGCTCTGTCATCTTTATTTTTCCTGTCTCTTTTTTTTTGGCTCGCTTTTTCTCCTTTCCTCCTCTTTTCTTGTAGCGCCTTTTCTCCTCTTTTCTTAGCACCTTTCCCTCTCCCCGTGCTCCGTTCCGTGCTGCTGCTACCCCTACAGCCCAGTCGCCTCAATGCAAAGCTCTTTCCTGACCTTCCGCCTCCCGGCTGACTGGACACTCTCGCCTCCCTCCCCTTTCTAAGGGCAGCCACTACGCACTGAGAGGGCGACTCCTCTGACCTCCTGGTCAGGGTCTGGTCGCTCCCTTCTACACAGCTCGACCTGTTGCTGCTGCTGCTTCTGCTGCGAGAAATCTGAGAGACTGCCTGACTCTCAGTTCAAAGCCCACCTCCACCCGCAGGCACCTGCCTGCGCCTCATCTTTGGTGGCCTAGTGGCCACCGGTGTGTGTGTGTGCCTTTGCTTTGTCATCTTTATTTTTCCTGTCACTTTTTCTTTTTAGGCTCGCTTTTTCTCCTTTTCTCCTCTTTTATTGTAGCGCCTTTTCTCCTAATTTTTTAGCTCCTTTCCTTCTCCCCCGCTTCGTTTCATGCCGCTGCTGTCCCGGCGGCCCCACCCCCTCCCTGCGAAGTGCTTTCAGGCCGTCCCGCCTCCCAGCTGATCGGACCCTCCTGCCTCCCTCCCCTTCTTAATGGTGGCCGCTAGCACGCCAAAGGCAGGCCCTTCTGTGCCACAAACCCTGGTCCTCTGATCATCCATCACTACAACGTAGAGACCTTCTACCTGCTGAACATAGGACACTCCACCGATTGTCATCTTGCATCACCCAGAGGCACCTATCTCCTGCTTCCACTGCCACTGCACCTTCACCCTACACCAAGCGCCAGACCCTCCAGTCATTGAACACCCAGCCGAAGTGCCTCAACTGCATCCTCCTCAACAAACGCTCCCTCCACAAACAAGCCGTAGAGGCCTGGGACTTGCTAGACTCCATCCACCGAACATTGCCTTTCTAACAGAAATATGGATGAACCCAGCTAAGCACCGTACATTGTCATCGCCATCCTCAGTGACTACAAACTGCTCCTCAAAGACTGGTCCTATGAACCAGGAGGCCTGCCTGGCCATCGTACACAAATCCACCCTCTGCCTGACAACCAACGTGGAAGAACACTCCCTCCTCATGCACCACCTCCATTTTCAGATCCATGTCCCCCCCCAAGTCCACCTTCCGCTGCACCCTCATCTACAGTCCACTCAGCCTCCACCCAGCCTTCAGCAACTCCATAGTCAACATCATATCCCCCCACGCACTCACATCCACAAACTACTTTCTCTTCAGCAACTTTAACTACCACACCGACAACTGCAACAACATCAACACTGCGTCCCTGTTCGAGAACCTCACCACAATAGACCTCAGGCATCAGGTCACCTCACCAACACAAATCGCTGGACAAACACTCACCCCCATCTTTTCCACCAGCAACAGCATCACTGGTGACAACATCTCCACGCTACACTGGACCGACCACCACTGCATTCATTTTTCCATCACCACCACCTCTGCACACTCTGCTCACCTTGCAGGAAATTGGTCAGATCACTAAGGAACAGCTCACTAACACACTCAGCAAGTCACTTCCTCCCCTCGCCATAGACGCAAACATCTCACCACAGAACTTCCACCAATGAATCTCCGAATGCGCTAACAGCCTAGCACCACCCTGAAGGACCTCAGCAAAACACAACCTCAAGAAGGCCAGCTGGTTCTCCCCCACACTGCAGGACTCCAGGCGTACCTGTAGATGGCTAGGATAAAGATGGAGAAACAGCAAGTCCTCCTAAATCCTTGCAGCCTTTAAATCCCACCGCCACATCAGATCCACCAGGAAAGCCACCCTGGAGGACCGTATAAGCTCCACAGCACACAACACCAAACACCAACACCAAAGAGCTTTTTGCCGTGGTCAAAGAGTTTTCCAAACCCCAATCAGAAGCGACAAGCCTCCCTACATCTCAGGCCCTTGCGACAGACTAGCCACCTTCTTCCACCAGAAAATCTAAGACATCTACGGTCTACGGACACCCTGAGCCCAACAACAACCCTCCAGCTTGGGCCCTCCGAACCTTCACAGTTCCTGCATTGCTGGACCACCCTCACCACAGACGAGACCTGCTTCATCATGAACGGCATCCACTCTAGAGCCCCTACTGACCTCTGTCCTCACCACATTTTCAACAAAGCCAACACCTCCATCGCACCCAAGCTCTGCCACACTCTCAAATGTTCCATGGAGACAGCTACCTTTCCCGAGGACTGGAAGCACGCTGAGATCCGTCCGCTCCTTAAGAAACCCAAGCTGAACCCATGGACCTCAAGAAATACTGGCCCATCTCTCTGCTGCCTTTCCCAGCCAAAGTCATCGAAAAGGCCATCAACGTACAGCTCTGCAAATATTTTGAGGACAACAACGTCTTGGACATCTCACAATCAGGTTAAAGGAGCTACCACAGCACGGAGACCGCCCTCCTCGCCGCCACAGATCACATCCACTTGCTCCTCGACTGGGGCCAAACAGAGCCCTTATCCTACTGGACCCATCAGCCACCTTTGACACGGTCTTGCATCACACCCTCTGTGAAAATCCTTAACCTACCTTGAGGCAAAGAGATGGAACACCTTGCCTCTTCACCTCAGGCAGTCACCATCGTTGCCTCAATTCTGGAAGGACCTTAAGATCCGGCTCTTCGACTGAAGCACAGAGGACCGACCCCCCTCAGCACCTTGAGACCCTTGTGGGTGAGTAGTTGCACTCTATAAATTATGATTGGATTAGATTGGACCAATCAGGTTCTGTCCACTGGAAAGCATATTCAGTCTCGAAAATGTGATAATTATATTGAAATCTATACCCATCCCACTAGCTCTGGCTTTTTATGATTACAATGTGAGTTACAATGTTATATGCAACGTGATCGGGCTTGTTCTCTGCAATGCCAGGAAAAGATTCTTATCAGTCATTACCATGAGAGCAATACCCATTGGCCTTAATACTGAACAGATGGTTCATAATCTAAAATAGAAAACGTTTGCTAAAATTGTGAAATAAATAGTTTACCAAGAATTCATGTGAGAGCATGAGTCAAGCCATGAATGGTTAGCAACGTTCTTGAGTGAAGTGACTGTCTGAAGAATAATAATGCTGGTTATAATAGATAATAATGTAGGAGGTATCCCTCTGTGGGCTTGAACATGTCATGCGTTTGAATTAAGAAGTTTTGGGTTCTGCTAGAATTCCTTCCATCGATCACAAAGTCTTGTTCTGTGTTTTGTGTGTCCAGGCTTATAAGAAGGGGATTATCAAACTTGAAAAGAAAGAATGCAAACCTTCCCCCGTTAACCACGCAGTTCTTCTTGTTGGCTATGGCGGTGAGTCTTTGAAATCCTTAGCAGAAATTATAGTCGCCCTGCAGCTCTATCCCTGGACCTTTGGGTGGTAAATAGTATACTTCGAGAAGGCATACACGGGGGCAGAACTGCTGTGTTTAGTAGAGGGTTAGTTTAAGCCTTGCTGTCTAAAAGTGAATGGGGCTACTTAACACCAGTGTTTAATTTGTACAAACGATAACAACAATAGGAGCAGAGGCCTAAAGCTTTTCTTATGAGCTCGCCGCCCAATGCCGTGGTTATTCAGTACCAAATCTGTCCATTCTTGATGGCACTTCATTCCTCTGTCCCACTATTTCATTCTTCTATATTCTGTTCACCACTGATTTTCCCTTGATCACCCTTGTTCTACTTTTCTCTTCCTCTTTCTTTATTTTTCTGCCTTCGTTTCTTTTGACCTAGATCATATTCTAACAATTAAAAATACGTCTCCATAACAGAAACGGAGTGTGGATACCCCTCACCTGCCACCACCGGCACAAATTAGGCTTTTGTAATGTGGTTGAGTACCAAAATGAAAACTATTCTAGGAAATGCTAATATGGGAGAGCTGGAGGGTTTGTGGCACTGAAGACGATGGGGCAGTCCTGATCTCTTTGCATATTTATGAGCAAATGTGCGATTCTATGTTTTCAGCAAAAGAGCAGGGCACAAAGGAGAAACTTTCATACAAAATAGCTGTAGTGGTTTTGGTTAATGACTAAAGAGGGGATGGGACTTTGAGAAGGTTAGTGGCTTTAGAGGAGGGTTTTGCAATTTATAACTTAAATGTAACAATCGAATGTGTGATTTGTTCCCTGCTTAGTTTTAAAAACAGGAGGAAAAGAGGAACCGTACTGGATCTTACAGAACAGCTGGGGTGAGGAGTATGGCGAAAAGGTAAGAGCCACAAATGTCCATTTAAACATCTTCCTCGAAAATGGGGTATCTGGTGTGATTAAGCTTTGCACAAGCAAATTTACAGCAGGAGTTGTAGTCTGTGACAGACCCTTCACTTGTCATGAAAGTTCTCACACCATTACTTGACCCTCTGCAGCTTACTGGGAAAGCTCCTGCAAGTGTTATAGATTCAGCAAGTTTGGTAACTTGTCACCTCCGAGGAGCCTGATCTTGCCAAAAGTAATTTAGCCACCACACTAATTTAGGGCCTAATTTAGAGTTTGGCGGAGGGGTTACTCTGTCCACTGAAATATAAGCCCCATTATATTCCATGGGATTTATATTTCTGTCGGACGGGATATCTGTCACCATTGTAGCGGAGTAACCCATCCGCCAAAATCTAAATCAGGCCTTTAAGGTTTTAGCATCTATGAATGAATCCCTCCTAGAATGATTAGATCTCCTAGCCCACTCTCATTAGCAACTCAGGCTCCCTGGACAAGACCGAAGTGTAAGAGGACACTTCTCTGCTGTGCAGATTCACTTCTCATCAAATACCTTCTACAATTTCACATGAGGTGATGATGTGGAAGGTCAACTTCATGGTTTTAGGAGAAAGAGTGGAGCCATCCCTGTTTTAGGGTCTCTTCATAATTCATAAAATCATATGATCATCATGTCCAACTTGGAGCTCTCAACATCTTGGAGGCTGCTCTTTCGGGTTTACAATCCCAACCTTTGCAACACTAAACCCCAACATATTAGTTCAACCCGTTCCCTTTAAAGAACTGTTGAAAACCGGTATCAACTACCAGTCCTCACCTCTTTTAGTTATTTATCTTTTTAAGATATTTGTAAAGTGCATCTGTGACACTGACTGGTATTCTGGTGCTGCAGTGATTATTGGTAAGTGAAGAGAGGAAGAGAAGAACTGGAGCATAAGGAAGCCCGGATCAGAGGAGAAAGTCTAGTTGGGAAATAGCCAAGTCTTCAGGGCTTTCCTAAATTTCAGCAGCTCAGAATGCGCTCTCACAGTAACTGCAAGTGCATGCCACTGCTGAGCAGCTTTAAAAATGGATGCTCCCCCACACCCTACCAAGCGAGCGCAACAATCATTGTTTTAATTTTATGTAAAACTAATAAAAGTAATATATATATTTTATATAATATATTTTTCTAATTGGGAGACATGACCGTAGGAAAACAAAGAGATGGGATGGCATTGTCCACAGCCATGTGAAGACAGAAACCCAGAGAGACACAGAGACTTATTGACATGAGTAAGCATGGATACAGGTAAATATGGGGAAGCACTAATGCATTAAAGCCTGGACACTGGAAGGGAAACACACTGAATAACACCGGTGTACACGAAGAGACAAAGTTAGATGTTTAATGAACACACGAATATAAGGTTAAAGGGAGAAAGGGACATGGAAGTCAACTAAAGAATCTGACATGGGAAGAAATGCACTGGGTTACACAAACACAGACCATATGGAAAGTGGGCAGGAGATAAAGGGACTTTTTGAGGCAGACTTACACGCAATTGGGGAAAGGTCTATGGGAACGGACCACAGGTACGGGTGAGGGGAGATGCCCTGTCCTGAAGGCATTTTCCCCCTGGCCACTTATCCCGTCACTGTGACTTTTTGTTACCTCGTCCAGGCACCTTCTTGTCTTAGCTTACAGATCGGGATGCTCATGTTCTCCCTCCCTCTCTTTTATGTCTATTTGAGAGGTATGTGATTTCCGCCTTATTGTTTTTGTATTTCTTGTCATAACCTTCTTTGGTGTTGGCAGGAAAATCCCAGGTTGCAAGACTGCAGAGGTACTAGCCAGATATGGATGAGGGACCTGAACACAAGGAGAGACGTGGGTGAGAATCTTGGGGAAAATACAGAATACGCAGACACAGGCATTGGCTAAATGGAACAGGGTTATACCTACAATGGGACATAGACAAGCACACACTGGACTCTGCAACAAGGACTATGGGACAAGGAAGCAAGTTAATAACAGAGAAATGCAGAGATACACCTAACACAGAACAGGAGGTCTTGGATACCAGCACAAGGGGTCACAATCTATGAGGAAGGGCAACATGGACACTAGCATGTGAAAGGATAAAATCCAGGCAGAGAGACTCGGTCAGGGAGTCATGGACAAAAATGTAGATTTTCCTAGTAATTTAGGAAGGAAAGTCTTAATTTTAATAAGGACACAGAGGTGAGTATTATGCTTTCTAATCTTGCTTTATTTTTAGAGCAGCAGTAAAGATATATAGAAAAAACGACAAATTCCATAATGCTTGAACAGTACAGCCAATGGGACAACAAACACAGTAAATGTGAACAGCCAATAGAAACAGCTATAATACCTAGCTTGATAGCAAACAGCCATCTTTTCTTGTGCGAGAAGAAAATAAATATTGAATAACAGAATAAGAGAAAACACAATAGCAAGTGCCATTATCAGAGAAAACAGTTCTTTCCCAAAGTTCATAAATCTAGGTCCAAGGTAAACAGATGATGTTGTAGGAGAAACAGGAACACCATGGACGTCCAAAATTGTTGGAGGCTTCAGTGGAGCACCAGCAGAAGAGGAGGTAGCCTTATGAGGAAGGCGGAGGTGCTGAAGCCACTGTCAGGGAGGGAAAGAAACATTAAATTAAACAGTGTTGAGTTGGGATAATACTGGCCTCTGTTTCTTTAATAGAATTAAGACTTTCCTTCATAAATTACTAGGAAAATCTATATTTTATGGCAAGACCGGAGGCTCTTTTATGCTTGCTTAAAGCATGTTAACAACAACAGAAGAAGCTGTATGTACAGGTTTGCAATAAAAGTTCTGAATACATTATCGTTAGACCAATCAGCTGATTTCAGAATGTCTTTGAGACTAGAGCCAGCCCAAGCTTTGGGAACCAAGGCTCCTCTAGAAGAATGGACACAAACAATGGAAGTATTGATACAAGCCAAGGACATGATCCGATTCACCCAGCGAGCAAAGGCAGGGGAGGAGACCATTTATGAGGCTTTCAAAAAGAGCTAAGGAGTTCATTGTCTGAGGACCTTCTGAGATTAATTGTACCCCGCTCAAATACTTTGTGGCATTATCCCACACATAATTTAGGTTGATCAGGAATGTAGGGATAAAAGACAGAGGTCAAATTTGTCTTAGTACATCTACGAACTGTTAACAAAACACCTGTATGCGTAAACTGACGAGATGAAATATCTAAAGCTCTAACATCAGACAAACATTTGATAGAAATCAGACATAATAACATAGTAAGTTTAGCTGACAACATACTTAGTGAGAGGATTGTTTTTATCAGGACATGAAGGAAACTAAATTAAAACCACATTTACTTCCCACAAAGTACTGTAATTAAGAATAGGAGGATTGCAAAATCTTACTTTCTTTAACTGTCGACAGATGAACAGATGCTGTCCTACCAGTTTTCCATTGATAAAGGGATGATTGGGGGAGATGGCAGATCTGACCAGGTTGATAATGTGGTAAGTTTTTCTGCTGCTAGCTTCCGCTGCCAAGAAGTTAACAATGTAGGTTATATCTGCTGAAAAGGGATTGATACCTTTTCCCACACACCAGCTTACCCATAAAGACCAAGCTAATTTGTAAGCTTTTGTAGTTTCTGGGGCCAAGGATTTATTAATGTAGTCTGTTGCTTCAGGTGAAATAATGGGAAAGATTGTGAGATCCTGTTATCTTCCAAGCTGAAAGAATGAGGGAGTTGTGATTGTGCAGAATGTCGGGGGGTCCAAGAGGGGATCGGGAAAAGAAGGAAGAAGAACAAGAAAGTCCATTGCCAATTCAAGGAGTGGAGGGCACCACACCTGTTATTACCGGAAAGGAGCCACCAGGACAAGAACTGCTTCTTGTCCCATGACCTGCGCTAATACCCTGTTTATCATAAGGAAAGGAGGAAAAGCACAATTGATTGAGATGGACCAGCCCTGAAGGAAAGCATCTACGTCTAAAGTCAAGGGATCTGGGCACCAACTGAAGAATTGAGGAACTTGGCAATTCAGATGGGAAGCAAACAAGTCTATTTGAAAAGGACCCTATTTGCGTTGCAAAGGAGTGAACACTGACGGATGAAGTTTCCACTCGCTGGAGTCTTGAAGATAACGGGAATGCCAATCTGCTACAGAGTTGAGATTTCCTGGCAAGTATTCTGCATGTACAGAAATGTTGTTTATGAGGCAGAATTCCTGAAAACCCTTTGCTAGTTCAGCCAGTTGTGCTGCCTAGATGATTGATATAACAGACTGCGGATATGTTGTCCATCCAAAAAAGAATGGAACAACAAACTCTGTTCTTTGCTAGGCTTCTGATTGCAATGGAACCGGCAAGCATCTTTAAACAGCTGATGTGCAATTTGGACTCCTTTAGAGACCATGTACCCCCAGTCGAGATTGATCCCAGCCCGTTCGACCTGCATCTGACTCTAACACAAGATCTGGGTCTAATACGCAGACGGTCTTGCTGTTCCAGGCGGCTAAATGTTCTATCCACCACTGAAGTTCTAGTTGAGACTCCTTTCTAGGGATATGGTATCAGAATAAGAAAGACCTCTTTGTAAATTGTGAATTTTTTATCTTTGAAGGGCCTGATAATGATAAGGACCTGGAAAGATGGCCTGAAAGGAAAAAGAGAGGAGGCCTACAATTCCGCTAGAGTTCTGAGGTAGATTACTGAACTCTGGAGAGTCTGGAGAATTTGGGGTTTTATTGACTTTACCTACACAGACGGAAGCTGAAGGGTGGCGATGGATGAGTTGATTATGAAACTTAAGAACTGTAGCTGTTTTGTTGGTGTTAGCAACATTTTCTGAATTGATGAGAAAACCCAGGTCTGACACTAGGGAACATGTTAGATGACTTTGAGCTTGTAAAGAATGCAGTCTTTGGTTCATCAAAAGAATGTAATCTAAATATATGATCATTCGGACACCTTGGGCCCTCAGGGAGGCTACAAATGGTTTTGTGAGTTTGGTAAAGCACCGTGGTGCTGCCGAAAGTCCAAAATGTAGAGAAGAGAAATGAAAAAATGTGTCCCAACCATTGAAACAGGAGATACTTTCATTTTATCTGGATGTATGGGGGAGGTGAGGTAAGCATCCTGTAAATCCAAACTAACCATCCAGGCATGTTTAAGCAATCGTTCCATTTTGAAGTGGCGGTAAACAACAAAATGGTTGAACTATCTGAGGTTGATGACAGCTCTCATTTTCTTGTTTTTCCTTCTAGACTGGAAAGGGGGAACTGAAGAATCCTGATGGATCAGGAGGGGATCTCAGTATTGCTTGTTTTTGTAATAAGGTCTGAATATCCAGTGATATGAGGTTAGACATTTCGGTACAAAAACATGGAGGGCAAAGAAACACAGTTTAGTAAGGCTCAGAGTAAACTCTATGGCATAGCCTTGGAGGATGTTTAACATCCATGGATATAAAGTTATGGAACACCACTTTGGAAGAAACCAACGAAGACGGCCCCCTACGGAAGGAGGGCCAGAAGAGAGGCTCACCTGTTGTGAATTGTATCTGTCATCTTTGTTTCCATCACCACAGAAGCCTCAACTTCTTTGTGGGTAAAATTGAAGCTTGTAGTCCTGATAGGACACATTGAAGGAGCCTCTGGAACCTTGGTTGTTGTATGTTGCGGTCAGTAAAGCAGTTCCTGCCTCTACCGGCACTGGCAAAAACCTGTTGGGAGAAAACTTTTCTCAGCGACAGTTGAACCTTAATAAGGAATGCAAATATTGAGACGTATTTACTAAGTTCTTTGATAAATGAGTCTCCAAACAGGAGTCCCTTCACTTTTATTCTGGGATCCATAGATGCAAGGCTGAGCAGTTTAGCGTCCAATTTTAACAAGAATCTCTTCCTGCGTTCATGAGTCAAAGCAGAATTTGCATTGTCCAGTAAGTAAAAAGCCAATTGTACCCACAGGGAAAGGTCAACTAGATCAACAGGAGAATTGTCAAGCCTTGATGATTCAGTCAAATCAAAAATCCAAGCCGGAAGACCAGCCACATCTAGTAGTTTGTCTTGGCAAGTGGACCAGGCTTTGACAATCCCATTGTGTAGGTCTTTCCAAAAATTCAAAAAGAAAATTAGTAGAGAGGGATCAATGGCAGGAGTTGCTGTAATTTTGGAAGGAAGTGAAGGACGAGGACATTCAGACTTAAGTTTAGCTCTTGTTTGCTTGTCCAGAGGCAACCACAACCTAGAAGCCACATATTCTTCCACCTGGTCAGTGGGCAACTACTCAGTGGATTCGTGGTGATAAATTAGGATGGGGTCGAGCATAGGCACACCATCTGAGTTCATAACTATTTTGGCCTTAAAGGGATCATGAGAGGGAGAGGCCATTTTCTGTTTCTTGGGAGGAGGAGAGGTGAAAGGGTTCACGTCCCCCACCCCATCATTGTCCTGATCAGAATCCATATCACCCATATCTTTGTCAGTATGAGGGATATGAGAAATGACAATAGGAGAAGAAATGTATTTTAACTTGGCCTTATACTTGGAAGAAGACAATTTCTTATGAATAATAGTAGAATTTTGTTTGTTCCCTTCCTGAGTAGGAGGCCTGGGAAGAACCACGTCCTCTGTCATGTGTGGGGAAACCTCACCAATCAATTGTGCAGCATTATTCATCACTTTGGTTCTGAAACCAGCCACAGGAGGAAACCCCATCTCTTTGCTCTTTTTGCTTTCCCCGCAGAATGGGCCAGAATCATCTTTGACATTAAGCACTGATTTTTCTATATTTTTGGATACTTTGTCAATAGAGGCTGCAACATCCTGCTCCACTGAAGTCTGAATAAATTAATTCAAATTGCCTTTAAGGGGCTTGTCCTCCTCATTATTGTAATGTAAGATGGCAAAACTATCTATCTCACTAATAACCAAATATAGGCAAATATAATTAGAGAATACACTGGAATTGTGAAAACCAGGGGTTAAAATATAGAAAGTTGTGAGGAGAGACTCAGACTCCTCATATGAGAATGCTGGGAAAATTAATGGAAAGGTCAGAGGCGGGAACAGAAGCCATGCCTCAGACGCTTGAAAACAGACAAATCGTTGAGCGAGTAAATCCTTGTGAGGAAGCGAAACCCCAAGCAGGGAGAAAGGGGCTGAAATACTTCTGTAATGCGGGAAGAAAAAATTGTGTGAAATTTCAACCAGTGTCTCGGACTGCAATAAAATAGCTACTGAGGTCCAAAACTGATCAGAGCGCGAGAGAGAACAGCGTTCACAGCCAATGCAGCAACTTGCTGATTGGGACAAAGCAACGAACCAGCAAATTTAATTATCAGCAACCACCCAGCAATTAAACTAAGCGGCAGTGAAAACAAAACATGTAAAAGTGATATGAGAGAAATGTATGAAAATACTTATTTTGATTGCAAGCAGCAAGAACAGAGGGCTGTTCACAGTCAAGCTAGGTATTTTAGCTGTCCTTAGGTTGTTATTAGCTGTTCACATCTATTACGTTTGTTATCCCATTGGCTGTACTGTTCAAGCTTTATGCAATTTGTAGTTTTTTTCTATATACCTTGACTGCTGATCTTTAAACTAAAGCAAGATTAGAAAGCTTAATAAGAGCCTACAGTCTTGCCATAAAATTCAGGGAGACTTTAACATTGTTGAAGAAAACTCAGTTGAATTCATAAACGAAAAAGGCACAGGGGGTCACTCAGCCCACTGGTGCCACTTACTCCCTGACTGGTGCCGTCCACCTCCAACACTGCCCACCTCCACCACTGGCACGGCCCAATTTACCATTGGTGCTGGCTGCATGTAACATTGAACCGTGAGTAAAGCTAGCAAGCTCACCTTCGTCAAGAGTGGTTCAGGGGGTCTTCTTTGAGAAAAACATGCTAAAGGTCACATGCCCACAAAGGGTAGTCTGAACAACAGTCATGAATTACCCCAGTATTTTCTTGGTAATTGCAACCTGTTGTGGACCATACCAAAAGCTTACAGTTGGATTAAAACTACGGTTGGTTGACTTTGTCACCTCCTTACTTGCTTCTTATTCGAAGGCATACCGCCTTCTTCTTGTGTTTGTCCTTCCCTGGAGCATACCTTCTTTACCATCCTTTTATCCTTCCAGTGCTTACATTTTGGGAACTACTTTTTTTCTTTAAGCACTACATAAAAGTGTATGTTTGTTTTTGCTAACCCCCATGCGCTGATTCCAATCCCACCCCCCCCATATCTGCCCCTACATTCTCTATGTCAGTGGTTCCCAACCTTTTGACTCCTGAGAACCCCCACTAAATCATTACTGAAAGCTGGGGACCTCGAAGCAATTTGTACAATTTAAATTTCAAACATTAAAACAGTAATTTGTAAAAAAACAAATACACAAGCATGTACACACCACACAAATACTCAAATTACTACAAATATAATTATTTTATATTGAAAAAATATGCAAAAATGTAAAGATTTTAACAGAAATGTTGATGCTGCATTTCGGCGACTAACATTTCAATGTTTGGCTTTCTTTAAGAAAGCTGAATCCTCAAGTCAGATTCTACATTTCTGAAGCGATTTCTGTTTTTATTTCTTAGGTACATAAGATCTGAGAAATCTTTTTCACATAAATATGTGGTGGGGAGAGGGTGTAGAACCAGAAGGCCCTTTCATCTCTCCATAGCCTCTCTGTCACATGTAAGTCATTTGTTTTATAGCACCTCTCATACCAGTGTAGGGTGTCGGAGCACTTTACAGGGGACTACATGGTGTAGGATTCACATCATCCATACTGGTAGGCATTTTCTAAGAGTGCCTCATCTGGAGAAGCAAAAACTCAGGATTCATAACACAGTGGTTAGCGTTGACCTCAATATTAAGACTATTTTTATGCAAGCAAAACTATTTTAGCAGCATAATGATAATCAAAGACTGGGGGAAAAAACATAACTTTCTAATTTGTGCCATGCAGTTTGCATGCAGCTCTTTGTTGGCGGTTTATAGCTCACTGTGTTAGATTACAATTGTAACTTATGACCTGCACAGTAGCAAAACAATCTCTTTGACAAAGGCGGTAACCCACTGTGCTACGCACATGGAATACTATTCTTTGCATGATACACGTTCTTTGCAGCAGGGATATTAACCATCTGCGCTACCTTAGATGAGTCAAAATTGCCACTAGACAAAACTCCCATCTCACTGCAGCAGGTACATTAATCACTAGAGTTATTTTGACACTTTTATTTTTGCCCGAAAGCACTGCTCTCAAAACTGCTGCACAAATGAAGTAATAAATATAAAAACACGCATGTGCTTCTGTCGAGAGGCCCCACCTGGAGAGGTGCCTTCCTGTCGGTTCAGGCCTGCGGACCCCCTGGGAATGTGTCACAGATCCCTGGCGGTCAGCAGACCACAGGTTGGGATCTGCTGCCTTGCAATATTCCCCAAACACCAGACTGGATCTGGGAAATCTTGAGCAGTACCGGTGCACGCGAGTAGGTGGCATGAATTGGCTCTGCGTTGGATGTGATGTGCGTAGCGCTTATCTCGGTGCCACTCCAGAGTGCTGACATCACTTCTTTTCTTTCTGCG
Organism: Pleurodeles waltl; assembly: GCF_031143425.1. Lineage (NCBI taxonomy): Eukaryota > Metazoa > Chordata > Amphibia > Caudata > Salamandridae > Pleurodeles > Pleurodeles waltl. The sequence continues at coordinate 777,819,371 of NC_090448.1, read as the reverse complement.
CCATCAGTGCAGATCCAGAGAGAGCTGCCCCAGTCCATTTTTTTGGACTGTTTTTTTAATGTTTTGTCAATTATTTTGAGCTTTTGCTCCCAGTCTGCAAATAGGGATGTCCCCTAAAAAACATTTCGGATTCAAACCCTGTGGTTCCTGTAACAGGCCGATGTCTGTGACAGACCCGCATCTGATTTGCCTTTGGTGCCAAGAACTGGGCCATGACTCCAAGGCCTGCCCCGACTGTGGAGCGATGAAACCTAAGGCAGTCTAGGAGCATGCCCCGTAGCTCCTGGTTGCCCGAAACTGAGTGACTCCTCAATGATCAAGGTCCCACTTGCAACAGAGGCCTGGCGTCTGCTTTTAGAGTCATTACTAAATGTTATTGTCATGGTCCAAGTCACGGTTGGGTAAGTTCTACAAAAAGTCCAGGAGGTTTTAACGTCACCATGCCGGTCCAAGTCAAAACAATGCCACAAATCTAGGGCCCACTCCCACACTTCAGCTGCAGAGCTTGAGCTTGATTCCGGGTGTGCTCTGCGCCTCCCAGAATTTCTCAAAGCCGGAGTGGCCCCTGCCCAGGTAAGACAATGTTTTGAGGCACTGCACCTCATATTAGGGTGGGCCTACCCATATGCAGCACTTTCAAGCCCCAGGGCAGTACCCCCACTGAATTCCCGCCATCAGGTTCACCCTCTGCGCCAGTTGGGGGCCTATGGATCAGTTCCAGTCGTGAGTCTTTGACCTTCCCTAGAGCCCATTCCAGTGGCGCTGTTCTCGGGGCTGCTGATAACACTCTGTGGCAGTAATTTGATTGTTGTACCAGACTCCAGTACAGAGCTGGACTTGTGGCATCTAGAACAAGACCCTCTGGTTTGGAGACAGTGCCTCTTTTTACTCATAGGCTTAGTGGAGAACATGATTGGGGCAGATTTGACAATGCTTATTGTTACGCCCAACCCAATGAAAGAGTACAGGTTTAACTGGTATGAGGAACTGGCGGATGCCAGAAGTCTGGACAACTCTCCAGACACTGGCTTAGTCTCTCCTCCTATTGTGGCTATAGAGGAAGGGGCTTCATTTGTCATGGTGGTGGGAGGATGGCTGAGGTCCTGGACCTTCCGCTGCTCTCAGTGGCAGTCAAGACAAATGTCTTGACACAGGTGCTTCAACTAGGAGTTGCCCCCCAAAGAACCTTTTCTACTATTTAATAAAGTCCTTACTGATGTCCTGCTCAGGACATGGGCTAAGCCTGCTCAGAGGCTCTGGTGCACAGGTGATTGCCCATTGCCCCCGCCTTGCTCCTGGGGAAAAGGCTTTCCTCAACCAACACCCCACCCAGGAGAATCTGGTTGTCCAGGTTTCGATGTCCAAAGTCAACCCTGAGGCAATCCCTACCACACTATTGAATAGGGAAGGTAAGAAGATTTTCTCTTACACCAACCTGGCACTGCAGGCAGTGAACAATGTGTGCCTCTTGAGCTGGTATTCCCAAACCATTTGAGATTCAGTGCACAAGTGCTGCCAATGGTTTTGGAGAAGGGCTGATGGGAGGGACGCAGCAAAATCAATTATACGCTGCAGACTGGATATGACTAGATACGACCAACTCACTAGGCAGAGCAACTGCTTTGTTAGAGGCACACCATGCCTGGTTGAGACCTACTGTTTTTTTGTGGGATGTAAGGCATCCTTTATGGACAAGCCCTTCGATGGTGCTCTTCTCTTCGGTGATATGGCAGATTCAGTGCTTGAGTGCCTTCAGGATAGCAGGGCCACCGCCTAGTCACAGGGACTCTTCCCAGCCCCTACCTGCCCCACTTGTCTCTTCCGTGACTACGAGAGGCTGTCAACCGCGTCCTGTACCACCCAACCACCATGTCAAACAGGACCACAGATGTGATTCCCACAAGCCCTGTGGGACCCAAGAGCGAGATCTACCCAGTCTGCCACACACACAACCCCAGCAGCCACAGCCTCCAAAGCCCTTTATTATGCCTTCTCACAATCACAGGCAACCAGTCAATGCAGAATTAAGCACTTCCTGCCCCTATGGCATTCCAAAACCTCAGACCAGTGGGTCCCCTAAATTGTTCAGAGGGGTTACTCCCTCCCATTCACAGGAAACCCTGCCACCCATGCCACCATCTACCTATCAGCTGTCGGAGGACAACCTCCCTGTGCTGCGTCAGAGAGAGCAGGCTCTTTCAGCCAAAGGAGCCATCAAGAGCGTTCTGACATCAGAAAAAGGTTGTGGTTCCTCAACCCACTACTTTATGCCTTGGCCCTGTACTTTACCTGCACCCTCTCAACTCCTTCCTGAGAAAGGAGAAATTCAAAATGTTCATGTTGGATCAGGTCCTGTCTGCCCTGAACCGAGGATGGTAGTGTTGGGCTTGCTGGATGCCTATTTTCAGATACTTGTCCTTCCAGCCAACAGACATTACCTGTGGTTCACAGTGGGCCTCAAGCACTTTTTTTGCTGTGCTTCCCTTTGGCCTTACTAACGCTCCTCGGATGTTCTCAAAAGTGATGGCGATGGATGTCGCCTATCCGTGTAGTTCTAGGTTTCCTGGCTTCCTCTACCTCATCAACTGGCTGCTGAAGGCGAGCTTGCCCCAGGCAATTGTCACCGACCTCCAGACTACGGTGCACCTCATGCATTTCCTGGGGTTCAGTATCAATGTGCCGAAGTCATCCCTGACTCTCTCAGATGCTCCATTTCATCTGAACCATTCTGGACACAGTGTAATTTTGGGGCTATCCTTTGGAGCTGCAAGTCGAGGATATTCAGGCTATGAATCTGATGTTTCAGTCTCTATCCTGGATTTTGGTGAGACTGTCGCTGGGGCTGCTGGGCCCCATTCATCCTGCTGGTAACACATGCCCACTGGCATATGCAAGCTGTTTAGTGGGACCTGAAGTTGCAGTGGGCACAGCATCGCAGGAATTTCTCCGACCTGGTCTGGATATCGAAGGGAACTGCAAAACACCTGCAGTGGTAGCTAATAAACCGTGATTTGGTCAGCAGCAGACTTTTCTCCCTTTCCCACCTAGAGCTCGCAGTGGTAGGAGATGGTTCACTCCTGGGTTGGGGCAGCCATCTGGGAGAGGTGGATATCAGAGGACTCTGCCTCAGTGCCATATAAAACTGTTGCAGTTGAAAGTGATTCACCTTGCATTGAAAGCCTTTCTTCTTTCCATCGAAAGATGGCTGGTTCAGGTGTCCACAAGCAACACCGCCGTCTTGTAGTATTGCAAAAAAAAACAGGGCAGAGCGGGGTTGTGGATCCTGTATCAAGAGACCCTGCATCTCTGGACATGGCTGGAACGTCAGGACATCTTTGTGTTCATACCATACCTGGCGGGCTCTCTAAACACCTGGGTGAACAAAATCAACCAACAATGCCTCACAGATCACGAATGGCATCTCCATCTGGAGAAGTGCCAAGGCTGTTTTCACGCCTGGGAATAACCTTCATTAGATCTATTTGCCACTGCTGAGAATGCACAATGTCATCACTTTTGTGTGCTAGACTTTACAAGGTGGCTCCCGTTCTGAGACGCATTTTGTCTTTAATGCTACTCAGTACCCATTTACGCTTTCTGTCTATACTATTTCTGATCAGAGTTCTCAATAAGATCAGGAACAGTCGAGACAAAGTAATGCTTGTGGCTCCCAATTGGGCATGGAGAGTATGGTATCTCAAACTCCTGAGCATGAGCATGAGCAGCAGACCTCTAATCAGGCTGCCTCTTCAGGAGGATCTCCTGTTACAGCAACATGGCAGGGTTCTGCACCTGAATCTGCGCATACTCCACCTTCACGCATGTAGTTTGAGCAGGTGCAGCTGACAGTTTTGACCTCCCTTTGGAAGTTTGCAAAGTAATTCTGGCAGCCAGGCATCCATCAACAAAAGCATATATGCCTGTCTTTGTGGCTTGGAGCACTAACAAACATGTTAATCCCCCCTCTCCACCTTTGTCCGAGGTATTGTTGCTTATCATTAGTCCATCAAGGCTTTGCTTTGGCACGGTTAAAAAGCTTATTTCAGGCATATTGGCCTTCTCAGGATCACCAGATCAGCCCTCCCTTTTCAAGTCACCTAATGGGACTGATTTACTGCACAGACTTCAGAATTTGTTCCCTCCAAAATCCTTAATTATGCCCCAATGGGGCCTTAATTTGGTTTTAATATTTTTGATGTGATTGCCCTTTGAGCCCATGCATAGTTGCCTTCTACATCTCTTGACAATAAAAACTGTTTTCTTAGTGGCCATTACATTGTCCAGGAGGGTTAGCCAGCATGAAGCGCCTTCTGTGCACCCTTTTCAGACAAACTGGTTCTCCGCACCTGTGCCTCTTTCCTACCAAAATTGGTGACACTGTTCCATGTCACCCCAAGTATCACACTGCCAATCTCCTTAGCTCTACCTCACCTTTCAAAAGAGGAGGAGAGACTCCATCAACTGGACCAAAAAAGAATGTTATTTTTTTACATCGATTGTAACAAACAACACCGATGGACGATTCGCTCTTCGTTGGGTCCGCTAGAGCAAGGATAGGGAAGGCTGTGCAGAAACGTCCGATCGCCAGATGCACTGTGCGCTGAATTAATATCTGCTACACACAGTCCAAGAAGCAACCTCCTGTGCCTTCCAGAGTCAAGGCTGCAACCACTGTGTTAGCTGCTGAGTTCATGTCCAGGACATCTGTCAAGCTGCTATATGGGCATCTCTGCACACTTTTACTAAACATTATTGCATTGACGGTCAATACATTGTGACAGGCACATTGTCTTTTCGGTTCTTCAGGACTTTTTAGTCTGAACCAGTTCACAGACCCATCGCCAAAGAAGTATTGATCTGGCATGTACTGTAAGGTAAGGATTCTGTGGCTAGAAGTCTCTACCAGAGGAACATGTTTTTACCTTTAGTAATGCTCTTTCTGGTGGATATTCTCTGTCACCCCAAATTTCTCACTGCCCTCTCACCTCCCTGTTATGCAGAATGTTTGCTTCTTTTCCATCTAAAAAAGGCCCACTCTGGACACTGGTCATACCACTTTTCTAATGTGATTTGTGTTTGAGGACGCAGACATACCTGTGCAAGAAACTGATTTAGCAAGCCTTGAAGGAAAACAGGATGCGTTTCAAAAAAGAAAATTAGATGTTTGTTTCATTCTTTAACATTCTCAAAGGGGACTAGGTTACCACCTTCAAGGTGACAGTAAAATGTTAGGGACGTATTTATGGCAAAGTGGTGCAGGGCAGTGCAGCAAGTCACCTTGCTGCTTTGCGGCACTGGGAAATGGCAGGAATGTACCATATTTAAGGCAATAGGGAACAATTGTGTCCTTACTGCTGCGCTGGGCACCTTCCTGCACAAAGACAATCCTGAGAGGCTTTTTCTTTTAAAGATATTTCTCCTTGTTTATGCCTCTCCTGGGAAAGCGTATCTTTTTGCTCATTCCCAGGTTTACCTGTTCTTGTAAATCTGGGAAGGCATCAAAATCATGGATGTGGCGTGAGAACACCCATGGAAATGCCTCCCTGGTGCAGGGTAATGCAAACCAGCGATCTGAGCTGTGTTACATTACTCAAGATTTATGAAGTCACCCAGGGTCACGGAAGGTGGCCTTGCGTGGCTTCATAAATCTCTCTTTTCATTTGCATTGCTCTTCCACCATGTTGTGTGTTGCAAGAGCGACGCAAAGGAGCTCATAAATATGCCCCTTAATGTTTTGTTACCGGAAATTGGTCACAAAACATTAATAGGGCCCGTTCAGATTTGGTATTCGGACGAGATGCACTAAAGACGCCCCTTCCAAATACCGAATCAGTATGTATTCACAATTCCAAATTGCGATGTGGTAATGTGTTATCAAATCGCAATTTGAGATTCATATATACCAAAATGTGTTTTTTGCATTTACAAACAGTTAGATCCTGCGATTCAAATCGTTTGTAGCTGCAAAACCGCTTAGCATGAACTAAGACGGCCTCAGCTTAGTATATGCACTATAAATGCCTAAAAAAAAAAAGAGGAAAAAGCAAAAATGGACATTACATTTCATATGAATGTTTTAACACTTTTCCTCCACTTTCTTTTTGTAGGGTTATTTTCGCCTTAGCCGAGGAACCAATATGTGCGGCATCACCAAATACCCGGTGACTGCCATCCGTAACCGCCGCAAAAGAGTTTCCTGTCCCTCCTGAGCATCTGCACAACGGGCCCCACTTCGCTTCCACGCTTGCTTCCACTCAACGCCCGTCGAAGACACGGACAAAATCATTCCATTCTGCAACCCAGGACTGATGATAGGCGGATCTAGGGAGGCGAAATCTTCCCTTAGTCTGACCCGTTGCTAGTTTGCTTTTTACAAATATCACAAATATAGATTTACAAATCCAACGATTACAGTGTTCTAGTGGTGAGTGAAACCAAAATCGTTAATTGCAAGGCACATTGTAAAAGGCTGTCTGCTCCAACTGTTCTTTATGAATGGGTTTCAGTGTAGAATTGCGGCACAAGTAGATGTGGGTTCACACTTGTATGAAATACCCACTCCGCCAAACCAATCTGGGTTTTGGGTAACATTAATGCTGGAGACGGAAAGAAACCCCATGACAGGCTGGAGGACTTTCGGCAGTGATCAGAGCATGAGTGGTCGATTAAATGAGTTTCCACGGGGAATTAATGCTCCCGAGTGCACTGAAAGATTCTTATTTGAGCTATTAAATTACCTGTCTGTCGCCCTTATTTCTTCAGAGGAAAACCTGGGCCAGGGATGCTCGGCACGCATCCTTGCTCTCTGCAATGTCAGTCCTGCACAAAAAATATTTTCCATGGCTGCTTCTAGCTACTTGCCCAACCCTGTCTGCATATATGGCACATTACTCTTGCCAAATAATAAAACTTATTTTCTCCTGTAACTTCATGTCATTTTCTTTATTAAGATGCCACCGTGAAGTGATTTTTTTCGTGGGTATCTGCATGAATATTGGCGTAATTATTTAGTGAAAAAATAACAGCAGCCGTGGGAGCATGGCTAACTCTTTTGGGGAGTGGAGATTGTGTGGGAGTGTGTTTTTTGTGTTCTTATCCTCATTGACAACAATGTATGGACACCATCTAATTCTGCAAACTCCATAGAGCTTTATTAATAAGGATTTACCAGCAATCCCATTACTGCGGTTCTTCTTTCCTGATCACAGACCTTACTCTGGAGCCTTCTTTCTTAAACCCACTTAGGTGGAGACTACAAAAACCTGTTCTATCCATAATACCGCCTGGTTGTGTGAACCCGAGCTCACATCGAAATATGCATATCAAAAGAGGAAATAAGGCCTGGGATGAGAAAAGAGAACTGGAATAATGGATACTTGCAAGGTATCTAGGCATCTTCCTCCCTTGTGTTCTTTCAGTTGAGGACCTCTGTGGAACAGCTTCAAGAAATAAACACAAATGCACAGATTCAACCTACTGTGCTGAATACCCATGCACTTTTAATGGCAAATGATCAGTTAAAATCCTTCAACAAATTCAGACCTGATTTCTACATCTAACCTTTATCTAAACACATCAGAGGGATTAGTGGTCCTGGTAGCTGGCCAACAGTCATCAACAATAGAGATCTGTTCAGACACTGCTACATTTTATAGGGGGCCAGCCTTTTTTGTTCATACCTCAGTTTCACAAAAAATGAAAAGAGAAAGGTGTTGAACCTACATGTGTATTGTGCCTACACGTTTCAGCTTTACAACACCACACAGGGTAATGGGCATTCTTTAGCACGTAGTCTATCTAACCGTATTACTTAACTTTATTCCTATGTAAAGTGTCTTGTATTGTGATAACTGATGATGGAAAGACTCCACGTTCAGTGGCCTGTAGATAGTTAGTGAATTTGACATCCCAGGCTGGATGGAAGCAATTTTAGGTCCCTTTAATTACACCATTAGACATTACACTACTCCCAATTTCAGAGTACTCAAATTGTACATCATTAACAACACAGGAGTCCCAACTGATGTGAGAAAGATCCTCTTGTGGTTTCATTTGTATGCTTATTCAACATTCATAACACACTGCCTTCACTAGTGTCTTGACATTCTATGCAGGTTTGTATTGTCAAATGTGTTTAAATGTTCATAATGTTTGCTATGGTTTTATTTTCAAAAGTTTTTTTGTATGTCACACCACCCCTTTGTGAGAGCATGTCGACTTAGTATCTCCCTTTCACCAGAAAATCAAACCCCAAACAATCTCAAAATATGTGAGCACTAGGTAGCGTCATGATACCCACTGAGTTAGCACATAGCTCCACCACCACAATGGGCATGTGTGGATAGGTATCTTAAACCGTCTGTTTGTGAAAAAAACTGTCTTAAAAGCTGACAGTAAAAGTTGGCACAATAAATTGGAGCCATAGATACATGTATTATGGAAGGTACCATTGTTAGTATATTTTGGTAATGTTTCTTCACCTGGGTACCCTTTTATACTCCACTGAAAAAAACAAACCCTTTCTAGGCTATGTGGCTTTTTGGTAGCCATAGGGGTGTAAACCAAACCTTATGTCATAGTCCAGCAAAGGGATATAGATCAATTACCTGCTGTATGCCATTTAACTATTGTTGACATCTCTCTGACCCGTTTTCCCGAGGGGTTGCGTTTATTCATTCCAGGTTGGCTTGGAAGGTATATTACCAATCCCAAGCTGTAATGCTGTGTCTGGAGTGGTAAAAGGTGTTTGTCCTTTTTCAGCTCAGAATGGATGGCACTATGCTAGTCCTATGCTTGAAGACTTTTCTGTAACGATAGCAAATAGCTTTGTCACTTTCTAGCTTGGCATCGATGAGACTGTTTTTATCCTTTGCTTTCTACTAGAAAAAGAGACATTAGATGAGAAGATTCAGAGTGTCGGTGGTGTTGTAGGGTGCTCCATATAAAGAAGCCTCACTCCTTCTAAACTGGGCCACTACCCAGAGTTCCCAGCTGCCTTATTTTTCCTAATTTATGCAGCACTTTAAGCTTGAATGGGTACTTTCCTGATATATATTTGTATATAAATGGTAGCCTGTAGTGATACATCTCATTTTTCTTCAAAGAAATTTGAGTCACAAGATCTGTTGTGATTCCCTCTTTGTCCCCAAGCCACAGCACATTGGCTCTATCTCAAATTGATTTCCACACCTGTGCATGTAGTGTAAGTGTAGTGCAGTTTTGAAGACAAAGTGTAGTGCATGTAACAAAGGATGTTAAAGTGATCAAACGTATCTGTAATCATAGAGTGCTTCCAAGGAAGAGGGTGAATGCATGTAAATCTACAGCATTACACGTAATGAAAAGATGGTTACACAATGAGTGACATTTTCCTTTGTAGCATGTGTGCCTGTCGCTCTGTATTAGATGACAAAGCAGTTGCTCTGCAAAGCGGAAGCTAGTAAGCAGATGTTTGAAAGAGTGGCTAATCAAAGTCTATCAGTGTAGAACATCAAAACAATAATGGTTGGTGAAAACATGTGGCGTTGACCAAGTACAGTCTTGTAGATATCAGTTAAAGCGATATTATCAAAAAAAAATTGCGTTGCCCCCTTTTTGCTTGTAGAATTAACTGTATTGGGTACATGGGGGGTATGTGGCTAGCCTTGACATAGCAATTTTGAATACACTTAACTATCCACCTGTAAATGCTAGCTTTAGAAATTTCAGAGCCTCTGTGTGGTTTAGCAAAGGCCACAAACAGTCGAGTCGGCTGTCTAAAGGGCTTCTTCCTATCGAAGAATGTTAAGAAAGCACTTATGTACTACAGAGTGTGAAGGGCCTCTTCTGCCAAAAACTCTGGTGGAGGAAAAAAGACAGGCAGCTCAATGGTTTGGTTTATATGGAAAGAGAAATAAACTTATAAGAAATGTATGTTTTGCTAGTGATAATGACCCTGTCTTTCTGAACCTGAGTAAAGGGTTCTACAACTATAAGAGCCTGAAGCTCTCTAATATTCCTGCATGAGGTGGATGCAATTAACAAAGCAACCTTCCAAAACAAGAACTGTAGTTAACCTGAGTGTAAGAGTTTAAAAGAAAGACCCATAATTAATGTGATAACTACAATGAGATCTGAGGCAGATGTTGGATGTGTATTTGGAGGTATTACCCTCTTTAGACCTTCCATGAAGACTTTATTTACTAGCATTCTATACAGGGAAAAGTATTGTCTGTTTTGGAGGTATGCTGCACCTGATGTTAAGTGCAAGCATGTAGAAGTATATACGGGGCCTGCCTTGCGTAAGTGTAGGAGGTATGAAAATTGTCCTGCATGGAAATGTTAAGAGGATATAGGTGTTTGGAAATGCAGTCATACAGTGTTTGGAAAGGCAGTCACACAGTCTTTGGAAATGCAGTAATACATAAACCTTTTCTACCTTGTGGCATAGCCGCTAATAATAGAACTCAATCTGTAGGATGGTCATACATTCCTCTGGAAGGTGGAGGTAACCAAATTAAGTACTCAGGTATCAAATTGCGAGGTTCTGCTGCTCGGGATCTGGGTGTCAGAGCTGACCCTGATGTTGAGTGTGAAGGTCTGGTATATGCAGCAGCTCCTTGTGAGGGTTGGCTGATTTCTCCAGGAGCATCGAATACCAGGACTTTCTGGCCCTGGTTTAAGACACTGAAATGAGGGTTATGGACACCTACTTTATCTTCCTTACCATGTAAGGAATGGGCGCGGGAGGTGGAAAAGCAAACTTAAATATCCCTGACCTGTTCATCCATAGTGCATTACCCATGGACTTCTGGTGTGCGTACCTGGAGGTGATGTTTTGGGATTTCAGGGTTTAAACCTTGTAGGGACTGTTACAATAAAATGTCTGTGACAGATCCCCATCAGGTTTGCCTGTGGTGCCTGGGGTTAAAACATAACTCCAAGGCCTGCAGCAACTGTGTCTAAATGAATCCCAAGGCCATTTGGGAATGTAAGGCCGAAGTCTACATTGCCAAGCACTGGAAGACTGCATGCCGTGATCAGTTGAGGTCAAAAGGAAAGTACCAGAACTGGTCCCGCTTCCGAAGTCATTCCCGTGGCTGATCTTCATCAAACTCAAAGTCTTCGGGTAAGTCGAAGAAGAAACCTTAAAAGTCCAAGCTGAGATAGCCTCTTCCCACCACTCTTGAACTCCAACATCAGTGTTCTTGGTCTCCTTCCTGAAGCTGTTCCTCTTCGGAGTTGATTCCAAAGTAGACCCGAGACCGAGCCGACCGGAAATCCTGGGTGAATCAGCGACACTGCAGCAAATCCAGGAGTTTTGTGAACCCAAACTGTCCCCAAAGGAACCAAGAAGACGTTCATCTGGACCTCCAACAACTGGTCCACCCTAAGTGGCAGTTTGATTCTCTGGAACAAGTGCGAGTTCAGTTACTGTTCCAAAGTGAACTCTGATCTTGGCAACACAACCCATGCCAGTTCATGGAGCCTCAACACTGATACTGACGCCATCAAAGCTGGATAAAGAAGCACAGCCAATTGTACTCTCTTAATCAAGGCCATACCATGATCTACAGGTTTGCAGCCTTTTTGTGTACCATCAAACTCCAATATACTCCCCTTGCCTCATGGAAGGGCCCACACACTACATGTCGTATTGGAAATTAATTTCCTTATGACCCTATGAATCTGGGGATGAAATTGTTCAACCATATACCAATGATAATGTATGATCTTAATGCTATACTAGAAGCCTTTGTTTCATTGTATACAGAGCTCTATGCCTCCAAGATGAAGTCGAATCCCCCTGACATCCGCTCATACTTAGACAAGGTGACTCTAGCATGTTGAGCGCGGAAGATAGGCACAACAATAATCAACCTATTACTTGTGAAGCGATCAAACAAGCTATTAGGCAACTATGTAATGGCAGCGCTACAGGGAGCGATGGCTTCCCAGCAGAACTTTATAAGGAATATATGGAAGAGTGAGCCCCAGTGGTTTTAGAGATAGATGAAGAAGGTTACCAAGCTGAGAGACTACCACTCACCATGTGAGAAGTGATTATCATAACTTTTCTTAAGCCGGTTAAGCCAGCGGACAAGTGTGAATCATGTTGGCACTTGTCCCTTATCAAAGTGGACAGCAAAATACTTGCCAAAATACTAGCTAATAGACTGCTTCCATTAATGTCCCTATTGGTCAGGCATGATCAATGTGGATTCATTGCAGGTCGCACTACAGCTGACAACCTTAGGTCATTGTTCGCCATTATGCACCAAATTAATCAGACTTTAAAAGTGCTAGCCACTTTTTTAGATGCAGCAAAGGCATTCAATGCGATCAAATGGACATATTTATTGGAGGTACTGGAAAGATTGGGGCTTGGAAGGATAATGGTGACTTTGGTCGGAATCATTTATTCGTACACGTTACAATGGCAAGTGGGTCCGGTTCGCTACTAGGTATACAATATTATACGACTATCCTGACCATCCTTCGAGAGAATTACAGTACATATTTGGAAGCACTTACTGATTGGGTGGATCGCTATATTTCCTTAACCCTGGCAGGGAGGATTGCTCTAATGAAAAATTGTGGATTTACCCAAATTTCTGTATATGTTTCGAAATATTCCTATTTCCCTGAAAAGAGCATTCTTTGTCCAACTGAACACCCTTATGATTAAATTTGCATGGGCCGGGTAACAGCCTAGAGTGAGCTGGAATAGGCTGCGCATTCCATGAGACGGGAGGGTTTGCAGCACCCCATTTTGAAGTATACTACTTGGTGGCGCAAATTCAGTTCATACATCATTGGCTTCATAATAGCCGCCATACACCTCATGAAAAGGGGCAGATTCATATGATTTCCTCCAAGCAGCACCGTACTCTGGGTTTGCAAGACCCATGCAAGAAATACATATGGTCCACTGCTCCGCCTGGACGTTGGCAGGCCTATCGTCCTTGTGTGCTGTTCCAGTGTTCTATTCACCCCACATAGAGATAGACCACTTTAAGTTACTTAAACTTGACCTTAGTTCCATGCTGCAGTCCTCCCTAAACCAACATCAGATTCATACCCTGGGAGACCTTTTTCAAAACCGCACATTAAAACATACTCTGAATATTTGGGAGACGTGCCTAGCACATTGGTGGACATACTAGCTTATAATAAGATTTCTTATGAGTCTAGACCGGTTTTCGCTACATTCCCCGCAGAGCCTGTTGAATGGCCCTGGAATGTCTAATTTACAGCACCTATCCAGATAGACTAATTACTAGGCTGTAGGCAGTGGTCATGGAACAGATAGATGATTTCCCATCCCAAGCAAAGGTGCAGTGGTCAGAATATCTGGATGTTGAGGTGAATGATTTAATGTGGCGATATTGCTGTAAAAAAACGAAAACAATATCTTCTAATGGTAGATTTCTGCTGATCCATTATAAATTCCTACACAGGGTATATCTGACCCCTATAATGCTGGCCAAGATCAGTCACTCTAAAGACACTACGTATTGGGCTATGGTGCTTGAGGAGCAGGGTTTCTGCACCTTGCCTAGACCTGTTTGGGAATCGCTGAGTTTTGGCAACAGGTAATGAATGCAGTTGCTGGTATGATGGATCAATCCTTTTAACTGACTTCTGACATGATATTATTGGGATATGTAAAAAACATTCCAAAAGAATACTGCAAGCTTGTCGTCACTGCAATTCTTTTGGGAAAACGGAAGGTGCCCATGATGCGGGTGGAGGGCCCCTCTTTTTAAAGAATGGCTCAAGGACAAGACTATGTGAAGAATGGACTGGGGATTATGCACTCTACCATCGGCTGCAAGGCCAAGAGACTTCTGGGAACTGTTTAGGTCTTATCTGGCCGCGTTGGACACTGGCTGACACCTGTCGGCTATATTTCATTCATGCTGAACTGTACATTTGGTGCATACAGCTGCTGATTCATGGATTATACTGAGGAAGCTGGCCTTGATTTATTGATTGCAACTGTTGGAGTATGATATGTCTCAATGTGCTTTTCTGGGAAATCCCCCGTTACTTACCTGATGATGTGCTTTCTTCCTAATGTTCAGATGATGCATGTGTTACTGTCTGGTTACCTTTTATTGTACAGCTCTGTACTTCTCTACCATGAATTAAATAAAATGTAAAAAAAAAAATATACCAATGATAACTGGTTTGAAGAACTCTACGTTGCCAGTAGCCTGGACACCTCACCAGGCATTGAACTAGTTTCTTCACGAGACCCCTCTACAGAAGATAGTGTCTCCTTAGCAATGGTCATGTGTAGATCATCCGAGGTCCATGACCTGTTGTGGCCCACAATGTAGGTGAAGACCAATGTCCTCACTCAGGTGCTCCAACTTGGGCAAACAAATAAAGAGCTATTACTCCCATTTAATGAGACCAATAGAGACACCCTTCTTGCGGCCTGGGTGAAACCCTGTTCTGGACCTCCAGTAAACCAATGCCATAGACCAGCCCTCAGGGGATCCAGATTTTTGTACCCAACAACCCACACTGGAAAGACTTGTTGAGCAGGCCTTGGTGGGTAAGGGCACCTTAAAAGGGTTCCCTACCAGACCTGGAATCGAAGCGATTGGAAACATTTGAGAAGCACATATTTTCTTCCAGTAGCTTGCTCCTGTACTTGGGGAATGCCAGCTGCCTCCTGGGGCTTATACTCATGCCCTTTTGGCTTCTGTTGCCCAAATCTTACCAGGTGTCCGAGAAGATACGCATCCCACTCTCACGCAAGCTATTCAAATCGGCTGTGATGCAGCTAAATCTACTATCGGATGTGCCTTGAAAAGGCAATTAGCACCAGTGTTGCTGTTAGATGATATGCCTGGATAAGGTCAAACAGGATTCTTGCTTCTCCAACGATGTCCAGTCTATCTTGATGGACATGCCTTTCGATGGGTCTTGCCTGTTAGGGGAGAAAAGCAGACTCTGCCCACGAGCGCTTTAAAGATAGTATGGCTGCAACTTGCTTGTTAGTTCAGCTTATTCCTCCACGTCAGCCACTTCACCACTTTCGTTCCCTCTGTGGGTACGGTAGGGGGTTTCAATACTTCAAGCAGAAGCAGCCAGTACAGCAAACTCCTCAGCGGTACCAACAGACCACATGGCCAACAGCGGTTGTATGTATGCATCCGAGCCCTCTTTACCCTATGCCACACCATATTCCACAGCCTCAGAACCTCTTTAGTGTGTCCTTTATGGCAACAGCCACAGTGTTTTAAGCAGCATCCAGCAGTTTATACCATGATGGTAGGTGGGGACTTCGATCAAGTGGGTCCTACAGATTGTTCGGTAGGACTACACCCTTCCATTTATTGCTGCCCCACCACATCTACTATAATCCTCGGATAAGCTGTGGGAGGATCATTCATCCCTTTTGAAGTAGGGAGTGCAGGCTCTAGTAGCCAAGAAGGTCATGGAGAGAGTGGAGCAACAGAAAAAAATGATGGATGGAGTGCTGAAACTTTTCAAACACTTACCCCGTCACAGATCTGTGTTAAATTCATCATTCTTTTGCTCACCATGCCACCCCAGTTTGGGTCCAGCCATATGCAAATCAGTCTTGACCCTACTTCCCATGGAAATAGTCCAGCCCAAACTGCCAGGCCAGGTAATAGAGAGAATACCATGATGAGAAGTAGGCTGTGGTTATTCCTGATACTCTCTGGTGCCGAAAAAGGATGGAGGCCTTCACCCTATTTTAGACCTTCGCCTTCTCAATGCCTTCCTGTGGAAGGACAAATTCAGGATGTTTACCCTGGCCCAGGTGCTGTCTGCTCTCAACCCTGGAGACTGGATGGCAGAATTAGACCTACAGGATGCTTATTTTCACATCCCTGTCCTTGAGGCCAACAAGCGCTAACTGTAGTTGACAGTGGGGCAGAAGCATTTCCATTTCACAGTGTTCCGCTTTGGCCACGCCGGCACCCCTCTGGTATTTACAGTAAGTGATGGTGGTGGTTGAAGCACATCTTGGGAGGTCAGAGGTCCCAGTCTTTCACTACCAAAATGACTAGATGTTGAAGGCAGGCTTGCCCCAGGCAGTGGAGCTCCAAACTACAGTGAAAATCCTGACATCATTGGGGCTCACTATCAATGTACCAAAATCACTCCTGACTTCTTCACAGACTCTTTCCTTGTGCCTCCCTACCTCACTCCTCAACCCCAAATGGAAAGTCCAGGACATTCAGGCAATGATCCCCGATGTTTATAGCCTCTTTCTGGATCTCAATGAGGACGACTCTAAGGATTCTGGGACTGGTGGCCTCCTGCATCCTGTTGGGCAAGAACGCCAGGTGGTATAGGCGGGCTCTGCAGTAGAATCTGAAGTTCCAGTGGGCACAGCTTCAGAGGGATTACAGAGGAGACTGAAACAAATTGCAGTGGTGGTTGCTAGACTGTAATTGGATCAGAGGCAACCTCTTCCTACCCCATTTAGTGCTGTCAGTGGTAATAGATGCATCACTTCTGGCTTGGCAAGCCCATCTGAAAGAGGTGGTGATCAGAAACATTAAGTCTCCAAATTATTGTGTTGGAGATGCAGGCCACTCACTTGGCATTGAAAGGTTTCCTACTGTCCATCAAAGGGAGGCTGAAGCAGTTTCTCATGGACACCACTACCACCATGGAGTATTTCAACAAAGTAGGGTGGGACCGTGGGCCCTGTGCCAGTAGATATTACACCTCTGGAAGTGACAGGAAATTCAGGAGATATTTCTGACAGTACATCACCTGATGGGATCTCTAAATGCTAAGCCAGACAAACTCAGCTGCCGAACCCTAGCAGATCATGAATGGCACTTGCACCCTGAGGTGGCACAAGGTCACTTCCGTGACTAGGGAGACCTTCGCTCTATCTTTTTGCCACTGCTAAGAATGAGCAATGCCAACACATTTGCATGTTGAAGTTTCCAAGATTTTTGGTTTGAGTCAGTTCAGAGATGCACCACCTAAGAGTTACCGCTTTGGTGTCTATTCAAAAGGTAAGGAACCTGCAGTTAGTAGTATCAGTCAGAAGAACAAGTTATTTTCCATCCATAATACTCTTTCTGGTAGATACGCCATTTATTCGCAGGTTCCCCACCAACCCTCTCATCCTAATAGTTCTACGAACTGGACTCTTTTCAACTAAAAAAGTCCCAAATCTAGAGATATGCACACTAGTCCAAACTAATCTGTTGTGTTCTGCATCAGAGGCACAGACAGCCTAGAAATCAACTGTTATCAGTGCCCATTGCTGTTTTTTATATGCAACTCTGCACGTCACTTCCAAAGCTGAGCAGCACGAAACTACCTGCGGGCATGTAGGGGTACTGCTAAAGATTTTTGGGGTCCAGTCTGACACCTGGAGCTTTTACAGAAGGTCAGGTATTTGTGGTTAGATAGAGTATCTAACGGAAAGAAAATTACTGGAGGTAATTAATGTGTTCTTCTGGTGAGACCTAGTGAGATCTGATAAGTCGTTCTCCACACATGGCAAATGCTGAACCAGCAGGAGAATGTTGTTGCGGATTGTTCAGTGTCAAATTTGTTGTGCTAGTGCAGGGAGCCTGGGAGGAGTGGGTGTAATTCTGCTTCTGAATATATTGAACATGGCTGTCATGTTGTTTGTTTTTAATAGTACAGATTTTGCCTGCATGAGCAGAAGAAAAGCTCTGAGAGGTAATCATAGAGCTCCAGGTAATTCATGTGGCATCCCTAGTGCTGAGGGGCAAAAAGCCATGGACATTCATATCACAGAGGTGGGCGCCGTATGCCATCGTTGATGATGGTCATTTGCAGAGTGTGGTCTCGAAATGGTCTGCAGAGTAACTCATTGTTTCTGTTTCACCAAAGCAGAAAATGCACAGCCATGGTTACAAACACTAGATACTTCCAATGCCCTTCTGCTTGTACCCACTGCCTCAAGATGCATTCCTTAACGGGGCTTATGTGCAACCTGGTATATGGTACAGTTGCTATGCTTGAGGCCATGATTGCCCAACAGTTTGAACAGTAATAGAAAGGTGTGTCTGAAAAGGGGCCAGCAGCTGTTGGAATGCCATCACTCTCTGCTTGTTTGGGTATTCCTTGACTGTGTGAATGATTAACCCAAGGAACAACTGGATTGTGGCTGGATAGATTGTTTTTTGTGCACTGATAGTGAAACTAGTTTATGAAGCAGAGACTGCTTTTTGAGCATGTACTAGGCATTGTTTGCAGCTGCTCCTGATCAGATAGTTATGGAAGTATGGAAAAATGGTGCATCTAAACATGCCAACTTTAAAGCTGGTTCCTGACCATTGGAACCTGATGACGGAAGAAAACAATCTGTGGTGGAGACATACTGCCGCTGCATTGTGAACAAAGGGTGGAATCCCAACAGGTCTTATGACACAAACATCTCTGAACAAAAATAAGTTGTAAATGCCCTGGCCCAGCGCATGCATATCTACAGCTGCATAAACTACAAACATACATACATGTATAGTCACTGAAAAAAACAAAGGTTACAGGGACGTTATAGTTAAGTTCTGTATTTACTCATACAAATCATAGAAATTCAGCGGTTAGAGTTCTTTCAAGTGACTAAAACTCCCGCCCTAAGGTAACTATTACTCGTGCCCTCCCCATGCACAGTTGTCTCATCAATAATTTTATTACAAATGTTGCAGTGAGAATATGAAAGATGGCACAGAATATGTCACCAATGATATAATATGTGGATTATATAGCTGTGCATGGTGAAGGTGTGAGATATAATTACTTTAGGGCGCAGGTTTTAGTTACTTGAAAGAACTCTAACTATAACTGCTGAATTTCTATGGTTTGTATCAGTAAATTCACAACCTAATTATATATTTTTAAATATAATATAAAAAAAATAAAAAAATAGAAATAAGTCCAGTTGGACTCGAACCCCCAAAGCTCAGTGTGGAAGCCCTGGGAGGTGGTGGTCCCCAGGGTGCGGGGGGGCTGCGGGCTCCCCTGCATATATTTAAATACAAGCCCTGGGGAGATGGTGGTCCCTGGGGCTGCGGAGGGGGCAGGAAGGCCCACCCACACTAAATTTTTAATGCCTCCGGGACTTGGCCTAGCCGGCGCCTATAAAAAAAAACAAGAGGGGTAGTTGCACTTGATTTTTTTTTTTTTTTTGCAGCGAATTCGCGAATATTGTGAACTTGTGGCAAAAAAACAATTAACTTTTTTTTTTTGATCTGAGGTTGTCCCTCTGGTACCCCCACTCCCCCACCCCCACCAGTGCTAAGGGGTCAGGGTGTCTCTACCAGGCCCCCTTTTATTTTATGTTTTACTGTTTTTTCTGGGACTCGGCTGAAGTGGTGTCCCAAGATGGCTGCCAACACTTCTTGGTTTGAAGTGTTGGCAGCCAATCAGAGCTGTGCATTTCCCTGCACAAGCTCATCTTTGTTCGCAAATACTTCCGGCCAGAGATGTACAAATTTGAATGTTCCTAAATGTCTCAAAAACTACAAACCAGATTCACACCACATAAGCGAACGCACAATCTGCGTACTGACAGTTAGCTTTCTGCCAAATTTGGTGTAAATCCTTCCAGCGGTTCAGCCTGTAGTCGTGTCTAAAGAATCCTATGGAAATTAACATGGAAAACGCAATCTTTTTTGAGCCTCCTTTTTCTCAGCCCCCGCTAGATGGATCACCCTGAAACTTTCCATGCACAACAAGAATCACAGCAACACTTTTTTGGGAAAATGTCATGAAGATTCTTCCAATGGTGCCAAAGATATAGGCAAGTCAAAAAACGCTTTTCCTATGGAAACATGGTCCTAACTGTAAGTACCTACTGGCAAACGCCAGTATGTAATATATATATATATATATATATATATATATATATATATATATATATATATATATACATATATATATACACACACACACACACACAAATCATAGTTTGCAGTGCCCAGCTTAATAGACATGTCAAATTGTATGACATTCCCCTTTAAATATGATTACATTTGACACAACAAAGATAGGAGTTTCAGGTTTCTTTTCAATAATGTGGCTCAAGGCCTATGTTAACTCATCCTTTAAACATCTTTCCCATTCTTTGTCATCTTTCAGGCCTGTCAGATAATTTAAATTAATATACCCACTGCTGTTCCAGTGCAGTGTCCAGGTTGCCTTACTAATGTGCTACTTGTGCATAAGTTTATCCCCAACACTATCCACTACAAGTTATCCTCTTTATGTCTTTATGTCAATTTACGTATAGTCTGTAATGAGTTTGGTACTTGGGTGGATGCAACATGTATTACTTATATGGCCAACGATTATGATCATCATCTTCTGTGTAGTCATACCTATATTTTGGAGACAGCATCTACACAGGATCACGCAAATCACTAAAACATTGTTGCAGATGGTGTGCAATGTCTGTCCCCTTGGTGCTTACAACTCCAAGTTTCCAGATTTTGACGTTTCAGCAGGTCTATATGCACACCTAGGGGCATATTTACAAGCCCAGTGCGCCGTTGATGCATCACATTTTGTGATGCACCAGCGGCGCATACTGCAGACCTATATCTACGAGGCCACGCAAAGCCATTGTGAGCAGCTTTTCATGCCCTTGTACATGGTGTAAGGCAACACAGCACAAGTTGCCTTACACTGCGTCAGGGAGGTGTGGTTCTCGCGGAACACCCACGGGTTTTGACGCATTCCCAGATTTACAAGAATCTGTAAACCTGGGTCTGCGTCAAAACTGTACGTCTCCCCAAGGCAGGAGCAAAGAGGAGAAATATCTTTATTTCTTCTTGTTGGTTCCTCTTTCTATGTGTGCTGCATTCTGCGGCACACATAGAAAGAGGAAAATGCCTCTGTTTTTTTTTTTTAATACACTTAACTATCCACCTGTAAATGCTAGCTTTAGAAATTTCAGAGCCTCTGTGGGGTTTAGCAAATGCCACAAACAGTCGAGTCAGCTGTCTAAAGGGCATCTTCCTATCGAAGAATGTTAAGAAAGCACTTATGTACTACAGAGTGTGAAGGGCCTCTTCTGCCAAAAACTCTGGTGGAGGAAAAAAGACAGGCAGCTCAATGGTTTGGTTTATATGGAACGAGAAATAAACTTACAAGAAATTTAGGCTTGCTAGTGAGAATGACCCTGTCTTTATGAACCTGAGTGAAGGGTTCTACAACTACAAGAGCCTGAAGTTCTCTAATATTCCTGCATGAGGTGGATGCAATTAACAAAGCAACCTTCCAAAACAAGAACTGTAGTTAACATGAGTGTAAGAGTTTAAAAGAAGGACCCATAATTCATGTGATAACTACAATGAGATCTGAGGCAGGTGTTGGAGGTGTATTTGGAGGTATTACCCTCTTTAGACCTTCCATGAAGACTTTATTTACTAGCATTCTATACAGGGAAATGTATTGTCTGTTTTGGAGGTATGCTGCACCTGATGTTAAGTGCAAGCATGTAGAAGTATATACGAGGCCTGCCTTGCGTAAGTGTAGGAGGTATGAAAATTGTCCTGCATGGAAATGTTAAGAGGATATAGGTGTTTGGAAATGCAGTTATACAGAGTTTGGAAAGGCAGTCATACAGACTTTGGACATGAAAACCTTTTCTACCTTGTGGCATAGCCGCCAAAAATAGAACTCAATCTGTAGGATGGTCATACATTCCTCTGGAAGGTGGAGGTAACCAAATTAAGCACTTAGGCATCAAATTGCAAGGTTCAGCTGCTCGGGATCTGGGTGTCTGAGCTGACCCCGATGTTGAGTGAGAAGGTCTGGTATATGCAGCAGCTCCTTATGAGGGTTGGCTGATTTATCCAGGAGCATCGAATACCAGGACTTTCTGGCCCTGGTTTAAGACACTGAAATGAGGGTTATGGACACCTACTTTATCTTCCTTACCATGTAAGGAATGGGCGCTGGAGGTGGAAAAGCAAACTTAAATATCCCTGACCTGTTCATCCATAGTGCATTGCCCATGGACTTCTGGTGTGTGTACCTGGAGGTGAAGTTTTGGGAATTCAGGGTTTAAACCTTGTAGGGACTGTTACAATAAAAATGTCTGTGACAGATCCCCATCAGGTTTGCCTGTGGTGCCTGGGGTTAGAACATAACTCCAAGGCCTGCAGCAACTGTGTCTAAATGAATCCCAAGGCCATTTGGGAATGTAAGGCCAAAGTCTACATTGCCAAGCACTGGAAGACTGCATGCCGTGATCAGTTGAGGTCAAAAGGAAAGTCCCAGAACTGGTCCCGCTTCCGAAGTCATTCCCGTGTCTGATCTTCATCAAACTCAAAGTCTTCGGGTAAGTCGAAGAAGAAACCTTAAAAGTCCAAGCTGAGAAAGCCTCTTCCCACCACTCTTGAACTCCAACATCAGTGTCCTTGGTCTCCTTCCTGAAGCTGTTCCTCTTCGGAGTTAATTCCAAAGCAGACCCGAGACCGAGCCGACCGGAATTCCTGGGTGAATCAGCGACACTGCAGCAAATCCAGGAGTTTTGTGAACCAAAACTGTCCCCAAAGGAACCAAGAAGACGTTCATCTGGACCTCCAAGAACTGGTCCACCCGCAGTGGCAGTTTGATTCTCTGGACCAAGTACGAGTTCTGCTACTGTTCCAAAGTGAACTCTGATCTTGGCAACACAACCCATGCCAGTTCATGGAGCCTCAACACTGATACTGACGCCAAAGCTGGATAAAGAAGCACAGCCAATTGTACTCTCTTAACCAAGGCCATACCATGATCTACAGGTTTGCAGCATTTTTGTGTACCATCAAACTCCAATATACTCCCCTTGCATCATGGAAGGGCCCACACACTACATGTCGTATTGGAAATTAATTTCCTTATGACCCTATGACTCTGGGGATGAAATTGTTCAACCATATACCAATGATAATGTATGATCTTAATGATACACTAGAAGCCTTTGTTTCCTTTTATACAGAGCTCTATGCCTGCAAGATGAAGTTGAATCCCCCTGACATCCGCTCATACTTAGACAAGGTGACTCCAGCATGTTGAGCGCGGAAGATAGGCACAACATTAATCAACCTATTACTTGTGAAGCGATCAAACAAGCTATTAGGCAACTATGTAATGGCAGCGCTACAGGGAGCGATGGCTTCCCAGCAGAACTTTATAAGGAATATATGGAAGAGTGAGCCCCGATGGTTTTAGAGAGAGATGAAGAAGGTTACCAAGCTGAGAGACTACCACTCACCATGTGAGAAGTGATTATCATAACTTTCCTTAAGCCGGTTAAGCCAGCGGACAAGTGTGAATCATGATGGCACTTGTCCCTTATTAATGTGAACAGCAAAATACTTGCCAAAATACTAGCTAATAGACTGCTTCCATTAATGTCCCTATTGGTCAGGCATAATCAATCTGGATTCATTTCAGGTCGCACTACAGCTGACAACCTTAGGTCATTGTTCGCCATTATGCACCAAATTGATCAGACTTTAAAAGTGCTAGCCACTTTTTTAGATGCCGCAAAGGCATTCAATGCGATCAAATGGACGTATTTATTGGAGGTACTGGAAAGATTAGGGCTTGGAAGGATAATGGTGACTTTGGTCGGATTCATTTATACAGACCCTCTGCAGGATGTCCATGGTGTTTCTCAAAGATAGGGGAACGCGTCAGGGGTGCCCCCTATCTCCCATTGTTTTTGCTCTCATGGCAGAACCTCTGGCTCTTGTGTCCTTCAAGAGCATCACAGTAGAGGTGGCATTAATATGGGCTTCTGATATACTATCTTAATGATGTATGCTGATGGTGCTTTCTTAGTGATTTGAGACCCTGAAGAGAACCTCAAACTTGTCATCAATGAGACAGTGCAATCTGTCATAGGTCTGGGCTGGGGATCAATAGGACTAAGGGCCTGATTTAAGGAAAGTGGCGCTGCACCCAGTGCAGCTTCACTCTCCTTGCACCCCTTAACGCACCCCTAACGCCACCATGTGTGCACCGTATCTAAGATATGGTGCACCATGGCGGCATTTAAGGAACTAGTGTCAAAGTTTTTGATGCTAGTTAGGAGCTTTGCAGGATTAACGTCAAAAATGTTGATACTAATTATGCAAATCCCATTGTAAACAATGGTGGGCCTCCTTTTAATGCCTGCTCTGAGAAGGTGTTAAAAGTGCCACAAAAGTGATGCAAAGGAATCTCGTAGATTTCTTTGCGCCATTTGTTTTCAGCCTCCCTAACAGGGGAACACCCCCTTCGTATACATTATACCTGGTGTCGGCATAATGTAGCACAAAGGGTTACAAAGTGGCACAATGCATTGCGCCACTTTGTAAATTTGGGCCAGCTATTTTGGCCTTGTTGGACCACATTAGCGTAACAACAAATGACGCTAATGCGGCACAAGGAGGTGCGATGGGCTCTTAAATCTACTCCTAAGTCTACTATAGTGCCCTTGACGGAGCCCATGATCCAGCCTACTGTTCTTACCCGTTACAATGGCAAATGGGTCCGGTTTGCTACTAGGTATACAATATTATACGACTATCCTGACCATCCTTCGAGAGAATTACAGTACATATTTGGAAGCACTTACTGATTGGGTGGATCCCTATATTTCCTTGACCCTGGCAGGGAGGATTGCTCCAATGAAAAATTGTGGATTTACCCAAATTTCTGTATATGTTTCGAAATATTCCTACTTCCCTGAAAAGAGCATTCTTTGTCCAACTGAAAACCCTTATGATTAAATTTGCATGGGCCGGGTAACAGCCTAGAGTGAGTTGGAATAGGCTGCGCATTCCATGAGACGGGAGGGTTTGCAGCACCCCATTTTGAAGTATACTACTTGGTGGCGCAAATTCAGTTCATACATCATTGGCTTCATAATAGCCGCCATACACCTCATGAAAAGGGGCAGATTCATACGATTTCCTCCAAGCAGCACCGTACTCTGGGTTTGCAAGACCCATGCAAGAAGTACATATGGTCCACTGCTCCGCCTGGACGTTGGTAGGCCTATCGTTCTTGTGTGCTGTTCCAGTGCTCTATTCACCCCACATACAGATAGATCACTTTAAGTTACTTAAACTTGACCTTAGTTCCATGCTGCAGTCCTCCCTAAACCAACATCAGATTCATACCCTGGGAGACCTTTTTCAAAACCGCACATTAAAACATACTCTGAATATTTGGGAGACGTGTCTAGCACATTGGTGGACATACTAGCTTATAATAAGATTTTTTATGAGTCTAGACCGGTTTTCGCTACATTCCCCGCAGAGCCTGTTGAATGGCCCTGGAATGTCTAATTTCCAGCACCTACCCAGATAGACTAATTACTAGGCTGTAGGCAGTGGTCATGGAACAGATAGATGATTTCCCATCCAAAGCAAAGGTGCAGTGGTCAGAATATCTGGATGTTGAGGTGAATGATTTAATGTGGCGATATTGCTGTGAGAAAACTAAAACAATATCTTCTAATGGTAGATTTCAGCCGATCCACTATAAATTCCTACACAGGGTATATCTGACCCCTGTAATGCTGGCCAAGATCAGTCACTCTAATGACACTACGTATTGGGCTATGGTGCTTGGGGAGCCGGGTTTCTGCACCTTGCCTAGACCCGTTTGGGAATTGCTGAGTTTTGGCAACAGGTAATGAATGCAGTTGCTGGTATGATGGATCAATCCTTTTAACTGACTTCTGACGTGATATTATTGGGATATGTAAAAAACATTCCGAAAGAATACTGCAAGCTTGTCGTCACTGCAATTCTTTTGGGAAAACGGAAGGTGCCCATGATGCGGATGGAGTGCCCCTCTTTTTAAAGAATGGCTCAAGGACAAGACTATGTGAAGAATGGACTGGGGATTATGCACTCTACCATTGGCTGCAAGGCCAAGAGACTTCTGGGAACTGTTTAGGTCTTATCTGGTCGCGTTGGACACTGGCTGACACCGGTCGGCTATGTTTCATTCATGCTGAACGTTACATTTGGTGCATACAGCTGCTGAGTCATGGATTATACTGAGGAAGTTGGCCTTGATTTATTGATTGCAACTGTTGGAGTATGATATGTCTCAATGTGCTTTTCTGGGAAATCCCCTGTTACTTACCTGATGATGTGCTTTCTTCCTAATGTTCAGATGATGCATGTGTTACTGTCTGGTTACCTTTTACTGTACTGCTCTGTACTTCTCTACCATGAATTAAATAAAAGGTAAAAAAAAAAATATACCAATGATAACTGGTTTGAAGAACTCTACGTTGCCAGTAGCCTGGACACCTCACCAGGCGTTGAACTAGTTTCTTCACAGAAGATAGTGTCTTCTTAGCAATGGTCATGTGGAGATCAACCGAGGTCCATGACCTATTGTGGCCCACAATTGAGGTGAAGACCAATGTCCTCACTCAGGTGCTCCAACCTGGGCAAACAAATAAAGAGCTATTACTCCCATTTAATGAGACCAATAGAGACACCCTTCTTGCGGCCTGGGTAAAACCCTGTTCTGGACCTCCAGTAAACCGATGCCATAGACCAGCCCCCAGGGGATCCAGATTTTTCTACCCAACAACCCACACTGGAAAGACTTGTTGAACAGGTCTTGGTGGGTAAGGGCACCTTAAAAGGGTTCCCTACCAGACCTGGAATCGAAGCGCTTGGAAACATTTGAGAAGCACATATTTTCTTCCAGTAGCTTGCACCTGTATTTGGGAAATGCCAGCTGCCTCCTGGGGCTTATACACATGCCCATTTGGCTTCTGTTGCCCAAATCTTACCAGGTGTCCCAGAAGATACGCATCCGACTCTCACGCAAGCTATTTAAATCGGCTGTGATGCAGCTAAATCTACTATTTGATGTGCCTTGAAAAGGCAATTCGCACCAGTGTTGCTGTTAGACTATATGCCTGGATAAGGTCAAACAGGATTCTTGCTTCTTCAACGATGTCAAGTCCATCTTGATGGGCATGCCTTTTGATGGGTCTTGCCTGTTTGGGGAGAAAAGCAGACTCTGCCCACGTGCAATTTAAAGATAGTATGGCTGCAGCTTGCTTGTTAGTTCAGCTCATTCCTCCACGTCAGCCACTTCACCACTTTCGTTCCCTCTGTGGGTACGGTAGGGGGTTTCAATACTTCAAGCAGAAGCAGCCAGTACAGCAAACTCCTCAGCGGTACAAACAGACCACATGGCCAACAGCGGCTGTATGTATGCATCCGAGCCCTCTTTCCCCTATACCACACCAAATTCCACAGCCTCAGAACCTCTTTAGTGTGTCCTTTATGGCAACAGCCACAGTGTTTTAAGCAGCATCCAGCAGTTTCTACCAGGATGGTAGGTGGGGACTTCGATCAAGTGGGTCCTACAGATTGTTCGGTAGGACTACACCCTTCCATTTATTGCTGCCCCACCACATCTACCATAATCATCGGATAAGCTGTGGGAGGATCATTCATCCCTTTTGAAGTAGAAAGTGCAGGCCCTAGTAGCCAAGAGGGTCATAGAGAGACTGGAGCAACAGAAAAAAATGATGGATGGAGTGCTGAAACTTTTCAAACACTTACCCCGTCACAGATCTGGGTTAAATTCATCATTCTTTCACTCACCATGCCACCCCAGTTTGGGCCCAGCCATATGCAAATCAGTCTTGACCCTACTTCCCATGGAAATAGTTCAGCCCGAACTGCCAGGCCAGGTCATAGAGAGAATGCTAGCATGAGAAGTAGGCTGTGGTTATTCCTGATACTCTCTGGTGCCGTAAAAGGATGGAGGCCTTCACCCTATTTTAGACCTTCGCCTTCTCAATGCCTTCCTGTGGAAGGGCAAATTCAGGCTGTTTATCCTGGCCCAGGTGCTGTCTGCTCTCAACCCTGGAGACTGGATGGCAGCATTAGACCTGCAGGATGCTTAATTTCACATCCCTGTCCTTGAGGCCAACAAGCGCTAACTGTAGTTGACAGTGGGGCAGAAGCATTTCCAGTTCACAATGTTCTGCTTTGGCCACGCCGGCGCCCCTCTGGTATTTACAGTAAGTGATGGTGGTGGTTGAAGCACATCTTGGGAGGTCAGGAGTCCCAGTCTTTCACTACCCAAATGACTAGATGTTGAAGGCAGGCTTGCCCCAGGCAGTGGAGCTCCAAACTACAGTGAAAATCCTGACATCACTGGGGCTCACTATCAATGTACCAACATCACTCCTGACTTCTTCACAGACTCTTTCCTTGTGCCTCCCTACCTCACTCCTCAACCCCAAATGGAAAGTCCAGGACATTCAGGCAATGATCCCCGATGTTTATAGCCTCTTTCTGGATCTCAATGAGGACGACTCTAAGGATTCTGGGACTGGTGGCCTCCTGCATCCTGTTGGGCAAGAACGCCAGGTGGTATAGGCGGGCTCTGCAGTAGAATCTGAAATTCCAGTGGGCACAGCTTCAGAGGGATTATAGAGGAGACTGAAACAAATTGCAGTGGTGGTTGCTAGACTGCAATTGGATCAGAGGCAACCTCTTCCTACCCCACTTAGAGCTGTCAGTGGTAATAGATGCATCACTTCTGGCTTGGCAAGCCCATCTGAAAGAGGTGGTGATCAGAAACATTAAGGGCCTCATTACAACTTTGGAGGACGGTGTTAATCCGTCCCAAATCTGACGGATATACCACCAGCCGTATTACAAGTTCCATAGGATATAATGGACTCGTAATACGGTAGGTGGTACATCCATCACATTTGGGACAGATTAACACCGTCCTCCAAAGTTGTAATCAGGCCCTAAGTCTCCAAATTAATGTGTTGGAGATGCAGGCCACTCACTTGGCATTGAAAGGTTTCCTACTGTCCATCAAAGGGAGGCTGAAGCAGTTTCTCATAGACACCACTACCACCATGGAGTATTTCAACAAAGTAGGGTGGGACCGTGGGCCCTGTGCCAGTATATATTACACCTCTGGAAGTGACAGGAAATTCAGGAGATATTTCTGACAGTACATCACCTGATGGGATCTCTAAATGCTAAGCCAGACAAACTCAGCTGCCGAACCCTAGCAGATCATGAATGGCACTTGCACCCTGAGGTGGCACAAGGTCACTTCTGTGACTAGGGAGACCTTCGCTCGATCTTTTTGCCACTGCTAAGAATGTGCAATGCCAACATATTTGCATGTTGAAGTTTCCAAGGTTTTTGGTTTGAGTCAGTTCAGAGATGCAGCACCTAAGAGGTACCGCTCTGGTGTCTATTCAAAAGGTGAGGAACCTGCAGTTAGTAGTATCAGTCAGAAGAACAAGTTATTTTCCATCCGTAATACTCTTTCTGGTACGTACGCCATTTATTCGCAGGTTCCCCACCAACCCTCTCATCCTAACAGTTCTACGAACTGGACTCTTTTCAACTAAAAAAGTCCCAAATCTAGAGATCTGCACACTAGTCCAAACCAATCTGTTGTGTTCTGCATCAGAGGCACAGACAGCCTAGAAATCAACTGATATCAGTGCACATTGCTGTTTTTTATATGCAACTCTACACGTCACTTCCAAAGCTGAGCAGCACGAAACTACCTGCGGGCATGTAGGGGTACTGCTAAAGATTTTTGGGCTCCAGTCTGACACCTGGAGCTTCTACAGAAGGTCAGGTATCTGTGGTTAGATAGAGTATCTAACGGAAAGAAAATTACTGGAGGTAATTAATGTGTTCTTCTGGTGAGACCTAGTGAGATCTGATAAGTCGTCCTCCACACATGGCAAATGCTGAATCAGCAGGAGAATGTTGTTGCGGATTGTCCAGTGTCAAATTTGTTGTGCTAGTGCAGGGAGCCTGGGAGGAGTGGGTGTAATTCTGCTTCTGAATATATTGAACATGGCTGTCATGTTGTTTGTTTTTAATAGTACAGATTTTGCCTGCATGAGCAGAAGAAAAGCTCTGAGAGTTAATCATAGAGCTCCATGTAATTCATGTGGCATCCCTAGTGCTGAGGGGCAAAAAGCCTTGGACATTCATATCACAGAGGTGGGCGCCATATGCCATCGTTTATGATGGTCGTTTGCAGAGGGTGGTCTAGAAATGGTCTGCAGAGTAACTCATTGTTGCTGTTTCACCAAAGCAGAAAATGCACAGCCATGGTTACAAACACTAGGGCCCATATTTATACTTTTTGACGCTAAACTGCGCTAACGCAGTTTAGCGTCAAAAAATTTAGCGCCGGCGCTGCCTGGTGTGCGTGGAAAAAAACCACGTACACCAGGCAGCGCCGGCGTTGGGGAAAATGGCGTTAGGGCGTCTTAAAATGGGGCAAGTCAGGTTGAGGCAAAAAAATCGCCTCAACCCGATTTGCGCCATTTTTAACGACGCCCAGACGCCATTTAAATGACTCCTGTCTTAGTAAAGACAGGAGTCATGCCCCCTTGCCCAATGGCCATGCCCAGGGGACTTATGTCCCCTGGGCATGGTCATTGGGCATAGTGGCATGTAGGGGGGCACAAATAAGGCCCCCCTATGCCACCCAAAAAAATTTAAAAATAAAAAAATTATACTTACCTTAACTTACCTGAATGTTCCTGGGATGGGTCCCTCCATCCTTGGGTGTCCTCCTGGGGTGGGCAAGGGTGGCAGGGGGGGGTCCCTGGGGGCATGGGAGGGCAGCTGTGGGCTCATTCTGAGCCCACAGGCCCCTTAACGCCTGCCCTGACCCAGGCGTTAAAAAGAGGCGCAAATGCGGGGTTTTTTGCCCCGCCCACTCCCGGGCGTGATTTTTGCCCGGGAGTATAAATACGACGCATTGCGTCGCAGTCATTTTTTTAGACGGGAACGCCTTCCTTGCATCTCATTAACGCAAAAAAATGACGCTCATTGGTCATACTTTGGCGCTAGATGCGTCTAACGCCAAAGTATAAATATGGCGTTAGTTTTGCGCCAAATTTGCGTCGAAAAAAACGACGCAAATTCGGCGCAAACGAAGTATAAATATGCCCCTAGATACTTCCAATGCCCTTCTGCTTGTACCCACTGCCTCAGGATGCATTCCTTAAGGGGGCTTATGTGCAACCTGGTATATGGTACAGTTGCTATGCTTGAGGCCATGATTGTCCAACAGTTTGAACAGTAATAGAAAGGTGTGTCTGAAAAGGGGGCAGCAGCTGTTGGAATGCCATCACTCTCAGCTTGTTTGGGTATTCCTTGACTGTGTTAATGATTAACCCAAGGAACAACTGGATTGTGCCTGGAGATAGATTTTTTTTGTGCACTGATAGTGAAACTAGTTCATGAAGCAGAGATTGCTTTTTGAGCATGTACTAGGCATTGTTTGCAGCTGCTCCTGATCAGATAGTTATGGAAGTATGGAAAAATGGTGCGTCTAAACATGCCAACTTTAAAGCTGGTTTCTGACCATTGGAACCTGATGACGGAAGAAAACAATCTGTGGTGGAGACATACTGCCGCTGCATTGTGAACAAAGGGTGGAATCCCAACAGGTCTTATGACACAAACATCTCTGAACAAAAATAAGTTTTAAATGCCCTGGCCCAGCGCATGTGTATCTACAGCTGCATAAACTACAAACATACATACATGTATAGTCACTGAAAAAAAACAAAGGTTACAGGGACGTTATAGTTAAGTTCTGTATTTACTCATACAAATCATAGAAATTCAGCGGTTAGAGTTCTTTCAAGTGACTAAAACTCACGCCCTAAGGTAACTATTACTCGTGCCCTCACCATGCACAGTTGTCTCATCAATAATTTTATTACAAATTTTGCAGTGAGAATATGAAAGATGGCATAGAATATGTCACCAATGATATAATATGTAGATTGTATAGCTGTGCATGGTGAAGGTGTGAGTTATAATTACCTTACGGAGCAGGTTTTAGTTACTTGAAAGAACTCTAACTATAACTGCTGAATTTCTAT
Source organism: Pleurodeles waltl (assembly GCF_031143425.1). Classification (NCBI taxonomy): domain Eukaryota; kingdom Metazoa; phylum Chordata; class Amphibia; order Caudata; family Salamandridae; genus Pleurodeles; species Pleurodeles waltl. The sequence goes on along the minus strand of NC_090448.1, from coordinate 777,787,483 downwards.
GGTTTGCATCAGTAAATTCACAACCTAATTATATATTTTTAAATATAATATTAAAAAAAAAAAAATAGAAATAAGTCCAGCTGGACTCGAACCCCCAAAGCTCAGTGTGGAAGCCCTGAGAGGTGGTGGTCCCCAGGGTGCGGGGGGCTGCGGGCTCCCCTGCATATATTTAAATACAAGCCCTGGGGAGATGGTGGTCCCTGGGGCTGCGGAGGGGGCAGGAAGGCCCACCCACACTAAATTTTTAATGCCTCCGGGACTTGGCCTAGCCGGCGCCTATAAAAAAAAAACAAGAGGGGTATTTGCACTTGATTTTTTATTTATTTTTTGCAGCAAATTTGCATATATTGTGAACTTGTGGCAATAAAATAAATTAACTTTTTTTTTTGATCTGGGATTGTCCCTCTGGTACCCCCTCCCCCCACCCCCACCAGTGCTAAGGAGTCAGGGTGTCTCTATCAGGCCCCCTTTTATTTTATGTTTTACTGTTTTTTTTGGGACTCGGCTGAAGCGGAGTCCCAAGATGGCTGCCAACACTTCTTGGTTTGAAGTGTTGGCAGCCATCAGAGCTGTGCATTTCCCTACACAAGCTCATCTTTGTTCGCAAATACTTCCGGCCAGAGATGTACAAATTTGAATGTTCCTAAATGTCTCAAAAACCACAAAACAGATTCACACCAAATAAGCGAACGCGCAATCTGCGTACTGACTGTTAGCTTTCTGCCAAATTTGGTGTAATTCCTTCCAGCGGTCCAGCCTGTAGTCGTGTCTAAAGAATCCTATGGAAATTAACATGGAAAAAGCAATCTTTTTTTAGCCTCCTTTTTCTCAGCCCCCGCTAGATAGATCACCCTGAAACTTTCCATGCACAACAAGAATCACAGCAACACTTTTTTGGGAAAAGGTCATGAAGATTCTTCCAATGGTGCCAAAGATATAGGCAAGTCAAAAAACGCTTTTCCTATGGAAACATGGTCCTAACTGTAAGTACCTACTGGCAAACGGCAGTAGGTAATATATATATATATATATACACACACACACACACACAAATCATAGTTCGCAGTGCCCAGCTTAATAGACATGTCAAATTGTATGACATTCCCCTTTAAATATGATTACATTTGACACAACGGAGATAGGAGTTTCAGGTTTCTTTTCAATAATGTGGCTCAAGGCCTATGTTAACTCATCCCTCAAACATCTGTCCCATTCTTTGTCATCTTTCAGGCCTGTCAGATAATTTAAATTAATATACCCACTGCTGTTCCAGTGCAGTGTCCAGGTTGCCTTACTAATGTGCTACTTGTGCGTAAGTTTATCCCCAACACTATCCACTAAAAGTTATCATCTTTATGTCTTTATGTCAATTTACGTATAGTCTGTAATGAGTTTGGTACTGAGGTGGATGCAACATGTATTACTTATAAGGCCAACGATTATGATCATCATCTTCTGTGTAGTCACACCTATGTTTTGGAGAAAGCATCTACACAGGATCACGCAATTCACTAAAACATTGTTGCAGATGGTGTGCAATGTCTGTCCCCTTGGTGCTTACAACTCCAGGTTTCCAGATTTTGATGTTTCAGCAGGTCTATATACACACCTAGGGGCATATTTACAAGCCCAGTGCGCATTTGATGCATCACATTTTGTGATGCACCAGCGGCGCATACTGCAGACCTATATCTACGAGGCCACACAAAGCCATTGTGAGCAGCTTTTCATGCCCTTGTACATGGTGTAAGGCAACACAGCACAAGTTGCCTTACACTGCGTCAGGGAGGTGTGGTTCTCGCGGGACACCCATGGGTTTTGACGCATTCCCAGATTCACAAGAATCTGTAAACCTGGGTCTGCGTCAAAAGTGTACATCTCCCCAAGACAGGAGCAAAGAGGAGAAATATCTTTATTTCTCCTTGTTGGTTCCTCTTTCTATGTGTGCTGCATTCTGCAGCACACATAGAACGAGGAAAATGCCTCTGATTTTTTTTTTTAATACACTTAACTATCCACCTGTAAATGCTAGCTTTAGAAATTTCAGAGCCTCTGTGAGGTTTAGCAAAGGTCACAAACAGTCGAGTCGGCTGTCTAAAGGGCATCTTCCTATCGAAGAATGTTAAGAAAGCACTTATGTACTACAGACTGTGAATGGCCTCTTCTGCCAAAAACTCTGGTGGAGGAAAAAAGACAGGCAGCTCAATGGTTTGGTTTATATGGAAAGAGAAATAAACTTATAAGAAATTTAGGGTTGCTAGTGAGAATGACCCTGTCTTTATGAACCTGAGTAAAGGGTTCTAAAGCTATAAGAGCCTGAAGCTCTCTAATATTCCTGCATGAGGTGGATGCAATTAACAAAGCAACCTTCCAAAACAAGAACTGTAGTTAACATGAGTGTAAGAGTTTAAAAGAAGGACCCAGAATTCATGTGATAACTACAGTGAGATCTGAGGCAGGTGTTGGAGGTGTATTTGGAGGTATTACCCTCTTTAGACCTTCCTTGAAGACTTTATTTACTAGCATTCTATACAGGGAAAAGTATTGTCTGTTTTGGAGGTATGCTGCACCTGATGTTAAGTGCAAGCATGTAGAAGTATATACGAGGCCTGCCTTGCGTAAGTGTAGGAGGTATGAAAATTGTCCTGCATGGAAATGTTAAGAGGATATAGGTGTTTGGAAATGCAGTCATACAGTGTTTGGAAAGGCAGTCATACAGTCTTTGGAAATGCAGTAATACATAAACCTTTTCTACCTTGTGGCATAGCCTCCAACAATAGAACTCAATCTGTAGGATGGTCATACATTCCTCTGGAAGGTGGAGGTAACCAAGTTAAGTACTCAGGTATCAAATTGCGAGGTTCTGCTGCTCAGGATCTGGGTGTCTGAGCTGACCCCGATGTTGAGTGAGAAGGTCTGGTATATGCAGCAGCTCCTTGTGAGGGTTGGCTGATTTCTCCAGGAGCATCGAATACCAGGACTTTCTGGCCCTGGTTTAAGACACTGAAATGAGGGTTATGGACACCTACTTTATGGGCGCGGTAGGTGGAAAAGCAAACTTAAATATCCCTGACCTGTTCATCCATAGTGCATTGCCCATGGACTTCTGGTGTGTGTACCTATATCTACGAGGCCACGCAAATCCATTGTGAGCAGCTTTTCATGCCCTTGTACATGGTGTAAGGCAACACAGCACAAGTTGCCTTACACCGCGTCAGGGAGGTGTGGTTCTCACGGAACACCCATGGGTTTTGACACATTCCCAGATTTACAAGAATCTGTAAACCTGGGAATGCGTCAAAACTGTACGTCTCCCCAAGGCAGGAGCAAAGAGGAGAAATATCTTTATTTCTTCTTGTTGGTTCCTCTTTCTATGTGTGCTACATTCTGCGGCACACATAGAAAGAGGAAAATGCCTCTGTGTTTTTTGTGTGCAGAAAACATTCCTGCCAACAACGCAGACAACCTTGCGCTATGATGCAAGCATGCCTGCGTTGGTGCTAGGTAGCAATTTGTGCACCAGCGTAGGAGGAAAGGACAGAAATGCATTGAATATTTTAAATACGGTGCATTTCTGCTCTTTCGAATTAGCATAGGGCAGCGCAGACGAAATGCTTGCTGTGCTGCTCTACATTAATTCTTTGTAAATATGCCATTTAGGGTGCACACAGGAAACAGCAACATTTCAATAATAGCGACCATAGAGTTATCTATCTGTGAGTTTACTTTGTCTCCTGAGGTCCAGGTGTCCCTTCAGACCTTCACCTCTCTTCAATACAAAACTGAGCTTTCATGTTTATCATGGTCTTGATTAGGAACTGCCAATGTTTGTTGATGCTTTCTTTAACTCCCTGCGTGCCACGGACAGCCTGGAGCCACCCAACGCCAATGGGTGTGTGTGCTCTGGACAGCTCCCGCAGTACTAGCACCCACCCACGGGGGAGGTGCTGGTGCTCACCCCCATGGGCCACCACTCTACACCTCCCCTCACTCCCCCACCAGGGATGGCAACGGAAGCACTCCCGCTGCCACCCTGAATCCCCCTTGGCAATCTGATAACCCGCAGGCTGGGGTTATCAGAGCAGGCTGGAGGCGCTGGAAGCCATGTGCTTCCAGTGCCGTTGAGGAAAGGAGGTGAGTTTTCCTCCTGGGAGGGGTGAGGGGGTTTCAAGGAGGCACTGGTGAGAAAGGAAAGCTTTTTTCCTTTTCCAAGGTGTCTCTTTGAAATGTGTTCCTGCTGCACAATTGCACATGTGGTCAGAATTGTGCAGCAGGAATATCCACTAGGCCACCAGTGATTTTTGTATGTGTGTTAGTGTGAGGTTTTGTGGATTTGGGCGGCAGTTTCTTGGGCAAGGGGCGCAGCTTTTAGGAGGCACATATTTTGGCAGTGTCTGCCCCCCTTGGCGGCAGAACAGCAATTTTTTTTAGAAACCACTAGACAAGGGGTTTTTTCATTTTGGGGAATGGCCACTTGGGCAAGGGTTGCTCCCCGTTAGGAATAATTTATTTTGGCCATTTCTGCCCCTCTTAGGGACAGATCAGCCATTTTTTTAGGCCCATCTGCCCGAAGTGGGAAGAAAACCACTAGGCAACCAGGGCTTTTAATTTGGCCACTTTGGGGCGAGGCCCCTAGGGTCAATACCCTTTAGGAGGAAATTAATGAGGTAATTTCTGCACCCCCTGGGAGCAGTTGGGCCATTTCCTTAGGCGCATCCTCCCATGGGGGTGGGGGGGTAGAAAACCACTAGGCCACCATGAATTTTAATTTTAGCCATGTTGGGGAGAGGCCCCTTGGGCAAGGGTTCCTCCCCCTTAGGGGGCAATTATTTTGGCAACCACTAGACACCACAGAAAGAGTCTGAATGTTTGGCTGGCGATGTTTGGACTTGCGCTTGGCTGGCGGTGTGCATGGACTGGTACTTGACTGGAGGTGTGCATGGACTGACGCTTGCCTGGCAGTGTGTAGACTGGCACTTGCCTGGCAGTATGAGTGGTGCTTAGATGTAGGGGTGCATTTGTTCTGGCACATCATTTGCATTTGTAATCATAATGGGGGTCATTCTGACCCCCGCGGGCGGCGGTCGCCGCCCGCGTGGAGGGAGCCGTCATATGGCCGCTCCGCGGTCGAAAGACCGCGGAGGCCATTCTGGCTTTCCCGCTGGGCTGGCGGGCGACTGCCAGAAGGCCGCCCGCCAGCCCAGCGGGAAACCCCTCCCCACGAGGAAGCCGGCTCCGAATGGAGCCGGCGGAGTGGGTATGTGCGACGGGTGCAGTGGCACCCGTTGCGTATTTCAGTGTCTGCATTGCAGACACTGAAATACATAGTGGGGCCCTCTTACGGGGGCCCCTGCAGTGCCCATGCCATTGGCATGGGCACTGCAGGGGCCCCCAGGGGCCCCACAACACCCCATACCGCCATCCTGTTCCTGGCGGGCGAACCGCCAGGAACAGGATGGCGGTATGGGGTGTCAGAATCCCCCATGGCGGCGCAGCAAGCTGCGCCGCCATGGGGGATTCCCAGGGCAGCGGAAAACCGTCGGGAGACCGCCGGTTTTCCTTGTCTGACCGCGGCCAAACCGCCGCGGTCAGAATGCCCTGCGGGGCACCGCCAGCCTGTTGGCGGTGCTCCCGAATCCCCGGCCCCGGCGGTCCTTGACCGCCGGGGTCGTAATCACCCCCAATGTTTTGTTTCTCCTTTTTATTCTAGTGCAAAGCTTTTGATTCCTTTGCTGTGACTCCTGCTTGCAGTTCCAGCATTGGATGATCTGCAATTTGCATAGTTGCATGTGTTTGGTAAAAAAATGTTGTATTGTTTACTTCAAATGAGTATAACTGCCATGCATGAATGAGTTCTTTGTAAATGGTATAATAATAGCAGCATATTTAGCTTATGGTTTATTGTGTATGAAACTTTTCTTGGATTTGTACACAATGTGTATTGTGTGGTCTTATGTGCAATTTTATTTTGTTTTTATTTTTTACTGGGATATTGTTAGTGCATGATGTGTCTGTGCAGAGTAGGTGCTGGCGAGTCTAGCTGTCTCTGGCAAGTGAGTGGACTCGTCTTTGAGTATATAGGTCTTTGTGATAAAGCCGCACATTGTTTAATTATTTATTTTACACAGTGTTGGTTGTTGTTGACTTATTTGTCAAGTTACTCTTATTAGTTTGGATTATGGCTTGCCACAGGATTACTGCTCTGCAGGTTGTTGGTATACCTTTTGGATCTTCCTCTGACCATGATTATGAGACTGACTCTGCATCTGAGGCAGAGGAGGAAGTTTAAGATTCAGGCAGTGAATTTTCTGTCCGAGAGGAATCATCTGATGATGAAGCCACTCTCAGTGCGGACGAAGTACCTGTTATAGAGGTGGACACTGATGTGCAGATAGTGCAGCAAGAGGCATCTGGATTGCAGCCTAGGGCTGAAAGGCTTTCCATTGGAAGAGCTTAACTCTGGGTTGCCCCAAACATGGTGTAGCCGGCGATACCTGCATTTACTGGTGTAGACTGAATACTGAAAACTTTTTGATTATACATTTCTTTCAATTGTTTATGAACAATGTATTTTTGGATGAGACTGTTGAACAGACTTATTTGTATGCTGAACAGTATTTGAGGGACAACAGTGCCTGCCTGGACTCCCACAAATCTGGATGAGTTTAAGTAGTTCTTTGGTTTAACTTTTATAATGGGCTTGATAAGGAAGCTGTTGCTGTCTCCAAATTAATCTACCACTTTCTTGATGGCAACGGCAATATTTCCTGCAATCATGAGTCGTTATTGGTATTTGCTTCAGATGTTGCATTTTGTTGATAATGCTTCAGCGTTGCCACGAGATCACATTGATTGTGACAGTCTTTTTAAGATTCGCCCCGTCCTTGATCACTTTGTAGATCGATTTTCAGAGATCTGTGTTCCAGGGAAAGAAATAGCAGTAAAGTACAAGTTACTTACCTTCGGTAACGAAATATCTGGTATAGAAATATTCTAGTTGCAGATTCCTTACCTTAAAATTTCCCCACAAGCGTCAGACTGGATCCGGAGATTTTTCTTTGAGCAATACCCCTGCGCGTTGGTAGTTGGCATCGGTTGACTCCGCAGGATATTACTCGTCATGGACGCCGTGATGATGTCAGGAGTAGTACATAGACGCCGCCCTCGCGCACTGACGTCAGTTTCTTTTAACGACTTTCCACGCCAGAGCGCAGAGTCGCTGAGAATACTGACATTGGTGCACCAGAGCTAAGGATCTGAAAGAGGGAATCCCTGTCCATAGAAATCAGTTCGCAAGCGGGGAGGATGGGTGGGCGGTAAGGAATCTGCAACTAGAATATGTCTCTACTACATATTTTGTTACCAAAGGTAAGTAACTTGTACAACTGAAAGAGACTTCTAGTTGCAGATTCCTTACTATAGAATAGATGCCCAAGCAATACCATCCTCGGTGGTGGGCTGCGAACCAAGATCATACTAGAAAGTCCTGCAGGACCAAACGACCAAAGTAGCCGTCTCGTAGCCCACGTAGCTGCCTGACAGATATCCAGGACAGGAACTCCGCGTGCTAACGCAGTGGAAGCAGCAGGTGCTCTGGTAGAATGAGCACACAAGCCTTCAGGAGGTTTCTTTTTAGCCAAAGCGTAGAAAGGTTTGATGCAAAGAAACACCCATCGAGAGATGGTACGCTTTTGCACTGCCTTCCCTTTCTTCGCACCCACATAGCCAAGAAAGAGTTGATCGTCCACCTGGAAATCTTTAGTACGATTGAGGTAGAACGCCAATGCTCTTTTGGGGTCCAGATGGTGCAGTCTCTTCTCCTCATGGGAAGGATGTAGGGGTGCGTAGAAGGTAGGCAAAGTGATGGACTGGCCTACATGAAATGGTGTAACCACCTTAGGAAGGAAGGAAGCTCTAGTGCTTAACACCACTTTGTCAGGGTGTTCAGACAAGTATGGAGGCTTTGAAGAAAGGGCCTGAAGTTCACTCACCCTGCGAGCAAAGGTAATAGCGACCAGAAAGACAGTTTTGAATATAAGGAGCCGCAAGAGACAATTATGCATTGGCTCAAAGAGGGTACACATTAAGTAAGTAAGGACAAGATTAAGATCCCACTGAGGCATGACAAACGGAGTGGGAGGAAATACGTGGGTGAGCCCTTTTAAGAACCTACTCACAATAGGAGATTTAAAGAGTGAGGGCTGATCAGGAAGCCTAGGAAAGGCGGAAATGGCAGACAAATACCCTTTAAGGGTGCACAAAGCAGAGCCCTGCTGGGCTAAAGAAAGAACGAACAGAAGAACCTCTAACAGAGGGGCAGAAAGGGGGTCAACAGATTTGTTGGTACACCATGCCACAAATTTATTCCAAAGACAGGCGTATACAGTTGAGGTCAATGGAGGCCTGGCTGCCAAGATAACATTGCAGACTTAGGTTGGAAGGGCAAATGCCGTCAACTGTTGCCGCTCAATCTCCACGCATGAAGGCGAAGGTTAGAAAGGTTCGGGTGGAGAACCGTCCCCTGCTGCTTCGACAGAAGATCAGCCAGAAGAGGCAGTCTGAGTGGAGGATCGATGGACATGCTCAATTGCTCTGGATACCACACTCTTCGAGCCCAGTCCGGAGTCACCAAAATAACTTGGGCCCGGTCGTACTTGATTTTCTTGAGAACTCTGGGCAGAAGAGCAATAGGCGGGAAGGCGTAAAGGAGGCCGGAGCTCCACTCGATACAAAAAGCGTCTCCGAGCGAGTGCCGCCTTGGAAACTCCAACGCGCAAAACAGCTGACATTGCGCGTTCTCTGCGGAAGCAAACAGATCTAACCAAGGCTCTCCCCACTTGAGAAAGAGACCTTGCGCCACCTCCGGATGGAGACGTCATTCGTGATCGACTGTGCGTCGTCGGCTGAGTTTGTCTGCTCTGGCGCTGAGAGAGCCCGCCAGTTGTTGAACCGTCAGGGTAATGCCCTGATGTTCCAGCCATGTCCAGAGGTGTAGTGCCTCCTGACAAAGGGTCCAACACCCTACCCCACCTTGTTTGTTGGAGTACCACATGGTGGTAGTGTTGTCCGTGAACACCTGCACCACTTTCCCTTTGAGAGAAGGAAGGAATGCTTTCAACGCAAGCCTGATCACCCAGAGTGTGGAGTCCAGACTCCGCCGGAGACCAGAGGCCTCTGATCTCCGCCTCCCCCAATGGCGGCCACCCCAACCCAGAAGTGACGCATCTGTCACTATAGAGAGATCTGGTTGGGGAAGGGAGAGTGATTTGCCGTTGACCCAATCTTGATTCGAAAGCCACCACTGCAGGTCTTTCACAGTCCCCTCCGAGATTTGGACCATGTCGGAGAGATTTCCCTGATGCTGCGCCCACCTGAACTTCAGGTCCCACTGCAGAGCCCGCATATGCGATCTGGCATGTGTTACTAGCAGGATGCAGGAGGCCATGAGGCCCAGCAGCCTCAGAGTCAGTCTCAGCGAAACCCAAGACCGAGACTGAAATATCGGAATCATAGGCTGAATGTCTTGGACTCACTTGTCAGGAGGATAAGCCCGAAATTGCCCTGTGTCCAGAACAGCTCCAATGAAAGGGAGATTCTGAGAGGAAGTCAGGTGTGAATTCGGCACGTTTATGGTGAACCCCAGCTGGTGCAGGAGGTTCGCCGTACTCTGAAGGTGGGAGACGACTGTCAGGGGCAAAGGTGCATTCAACAGCCAGTCATCGAGGTAGGGGAAGACTGAGACCCCTAACCTGCACAGATGAGCTGCAACCACCGTCATCACTTTTGTGAACACCTGAGGGGCGCTGGTAAGGCCGAAAGGGAGCACAGTAAACTGAAAGTACTCGTGACCTACCACGAATCGTAGGTAACGTCTGTGGGCAGGCAGGATGGGGATGTGGAAATAAGCGTCCTGCAAGTCCAACGCTACCATCTAGTCTCCTGGGTCCAAGGCAGAAAGAACCTAAGCCAGGGTGAGCATTTTGAATTTCTCCTTCTTGAGGAAGTAGTTCAGGTCCCAAAGGTCTAGGATAGGACGTAAGCCCTTGTCCTTCTTTGGTATCAGAAATTAGCGGGAATAACAACCATGACCTACTTCTGGCACAGGGACCCTTTCTATAGCTCCCTTGGCCAAGAGCGACGCGACTTCCTGGTGAAGAAGCACCAAATGATCCTCCGGAAGATGATGGAAGGATGGTGGCATGTGCGGTGGTGCAGATTCGAAAGGGAAGGAGTAGCCCTTCCGAATGATCTGCAAAACCCACCCGTCCGTGGTGATATGTTCCCAGAGGGGCAGGTGATGGCAGATCCTGCCACCAACTGGGTGGGAGTGAGGGGATGGACTAGGGGGGTTTGGAGGCTGCAGCGGGAGCAGAGGTGGACTGGACAGACCTCTGGTTCCCTGACCCACGGCCACGTGGGATTCTGCATCCTTGGCCAGACATAGGCTGTCCAGCGTGCGTGGCACAGTGGCTGGGCAGAGGACGCAACAGGGCGCCCCTTCCGTGTCCACAAAAGGGACGAAAAGCGGACTGTGGTGGGCCTGTGGTGGAGGAAAGACCAAGGGACCAAGCTGAAGCCCGGGAATCCTTGAATCTCTCCAAGGCCGAGTACGCTTTGTCTCCGAAGAGACGGGTGCCATCAAAGGGCATGTCCATGAGTGACTGTTGGACATTCCCCGAGAAGCCAGAAGTGTGTAACAAGGCGTGGTGCCGTAAGGCCACTGCCATCGCAACCGATCTGCCCAGAGATTCGGTCGTATCCAGCCCACAACGGATAGTGAACTTTGCTGCGTTTCTCCCATCTTTCACTGCTTGGGAGATGACAGCACAGGGGCCCTCCTCCGGTATCTGCGGCAGGTCCTGTGCAACCGTATCCCACAAGGAGTGGGTATAATGGCCCAAAAAACTTGCGGTGTTCACAGACCACAGTGTGATGCTGGAGGAAGAAAACAACTTCTTGCCAAATTGTTCCAGCCTTTTGGATTTCCTATCCGGGGGTGCAAAAGGGAACGCGCAAGAAGATGAGGAAGCCTGGATTACAAGACTCTCAGGCGTAGGGTGTTGGGACAGGAATTTTGGGGCATTCGGCGCGGGTCAATGGCGGAGAGCGATAGTCCTGTTCACAGGAGCCTCTGTGTTGGGTTTGGACCATGTACCCAAAAGGACATCAGTGAGGGCCTCATTGAATGGAAGAAGGGGTTCTGAAGTAGAAGCCCCAGGCTGAAGCACCTCTGTCAGGAGATTAAACCTGACATCCACAGTAGGTAGCTCAAGGCCAAGGACCTCAGCTGCCCTACTGACTGTAAGTAGCTCCCTCCGCCGTAGCCACGGTAGAAGGAGACAGCATGCCAGCATCATTAGAAGTATCCAGACCACTGGCTTCGCCCAAATCCTGTGCCCAGTCCATAGCAGGGTCATCCTGGTATTCATAAGGGTCCAGGGACCCATCAAATTCCTCCCCATATTCGTACCCATGGGAAAAAGGGTCCGAATCCGACCTCAGGCGAAAAGGGCCCACCGAAGCCGATGGCGGCGTCGGCCAACGCCGCTTCGACTCCGAGTCGTCGGGGATAAGAATTGGGTTGACGTCGATAGTGGGCAATACCGATGTCGGGAGCGTCGACAATCGACCCAGTGCCGGGGAAGGTCTCGAAGGTGCGACCGGCGTCAGTGCGGATCCGCGCACGGATCCGGAGGTGACCTCTGTGGCTGGGGTCGAAGCTGCCGGCGCGGAACCTGAAGGCTCCTCAGCCGAACCACTTGGGCCTGAAGGCGCCGTATCAGGGGTTGGGCCGCCCAAATATGAGGCACATGGCCTCGTAAAACTCCTTTAGTTGGGTGGGGGGTCGCTCCGGCTCCAGAAAACTCGGCGAAGCGCGGAGTCAACCCTGACGCAGGCTCCAAGGACGGAAGCCTAGTGCGTGGGCGCTCATCACGTGTCGCGTCGGCCGAGCGACGGGGTGAAGTTGGAGAGCGATGGGACTTCTTCGACTTCTTCTTCTTACCTTGACCCGAGGACTTTGAAGAAGACGAGTGGTGATGACTCCGTGACCGATCTCGAGACCTTCCTCTCGAGCGAGACAGGGACCTACGCGGAGTCGAATGCCGGGCCGCCATTAGCTTTAGGGACCACTCCCTTAAAGCTTTCGGGTGCATGGCTGACATTCGGAGCACGACTGCAGGTCGTGGTCATTCGCGCTCGAGGCACCACAGACAAACACGATGAGGATCCGTCACCGACATCGTCCGATGGCAGTCCTCACAAGGCTTGAACCCGGTCTTCGGGGACATCTCGACGCACCAAAGTCATACACAAAAAACTTCGACAAAAGGGTCGAATTCGGCCCAAAAATTGCCAGGGTAGCTCTCTCCGGATCAGCGCGTGGCGTGGAAAGAAAAGAACTGGCGTCTATGTACTACTCCTGAGGTTATCACAGCAACCACAACGCATAAGGAGTCGACCGACGCCACCTACCGAGGCGCAGGGGTATTGCTCGAAGAAACATCTCTGGATCCAGTCTGACACCTGGGGGAAAATTCTAAGGTAAGGAATCTGCAACTAGAAGTCTCTATCAGATTGAGTCTTTGGTTCTATTCAATGGGCGTTTGTTTTTAGGAAGTACATTCCTAGCAAGAGGACACGTTATGGAATTAAGATGTATATGCTGTCTGAGAGTAGTATAGGATATGTCTATAATTTCTAGGTGTACACTGGTAGAGATTCCTCTCTTCACCTCCACCTCCTATCCCCCCCACCTGTTGTCGGTCCCTGTTTCCTGTTGCCGGCATTGTTCCTAGAGTTGGAGTGGTGGTGGATGTGGCTAGATTGAAAGATCGCCCCTTTGCTGATCACATTCCTCCCACGCTCAAAAAAGCAATCCCTGTAAGAGATTTAGAGTCTGTATGCGAAGAGGCAGGCAGACAGTCATATGCACTTCCCGGACTGTCTTTCTAAACCTGAGCTGTGTGTATGCCAGTATGTTTTAGATTATACCACAGACAAGAGTTTTTAGGAGGAACCGTAAGCGTAAAAGTAAACTGTCTGGTCTGTATTTTTTATATTTTTTGTTCAGTTTCACGGTTGGCATTAGTGTGATGTATTAGAGATAGAGTCGTTGTGTTTGTAGTTTTGTATTTACTTACAATTGGTTTGTGCTTTCTTTTTTGTTAAAAAAATGTGATATGGGGTGTGTTAACTGGCGCTTGGCTGGCAGCAGGTTTGGACAGGCACTTGGCTAGAGGTGTGCGTGGACTTACGCTTAGATGGTGGTGTGCAAGGACTGGCGTTTGGCTTGGGGAGTGTGTGAGCTAGCACTTGGCTGGCGGAGTGTGTGAGCTAGCACTTGGCTGCCATTGTGTGAGTAGTGACTTGCTGCTGGCCACTACATGCACTGCTAGCCAAGCGCCAGGCCACACACTCCATCAGCCGGTGTGATTGGTGTGTCAGGCATGTGGGCGTATGAAAATGATGGGCTCTTGAATGGAGCTGTCTGTTAATGTGAGTGTAGTAATGTGGTGGGCCCCTGGCGTGAATGGTCTTGTGTGTGTCACGTATGAAAGGTGTGTGAATTGACTGTAATGCGGCTGGTGCCTTGACGCAGCTTTACAGCTCACGAGCTATGAGTCACTGGTTCAGTTTTTTGACCTTTCAGTTATTAACAGTGCATTTCATTTTTGTGAAATCTTGTTATTAAATTTTTATATAGTGAACCATCACTCACCCTTGTGCCAAATCCAACCAGTATCTGTGTGTATTTGATGAATAAACGGTTGAGCAGTAATAATTGTCTTTTCTGTCTTTCTCTGCCAGGGTGTACATTGTTTATACAATGTCTCTTGTGAATGTTGTAATGTGCACTAACAAGTCTCTTACTCATGTTATGTCCCAAACACTCAAATTATGAAAATCACTGTTTTTTACCTTTGTCCACGGTCACCACAAATAAAAACACGCCATATTGGTGGGCAACCACAAGACAATTTTATTGTACTTCTCTTCTCTGCTGGGAATTCAATTCACAAAAACAAAAACGCTCTGCTGTAATCAGGCGTCGAACCTACGGGTGTTTTTTCACATTTTGAGTGTTTGGGAAATACAGAAGTAAGAGACTTGGTAGCGTGCTCGCTTCTTCTCTAGGGAATATCTACCAACTCTAGGTATGTTTAAAAACTAGACACAAAGGGGAGTAGTGGGCTGTGTGCCTCTCATGGATCCCAAGTTTTCTTAACCACAGTGCCCTGCAAACCTCAAAATGTGACTAAAATCAAACATTTTCCTTGCATTTCTGCATCACATTTCTCCAGAAACAGAAACAAACCACATATTTCTTACCACCCAGTGTTCCCCTCGGTCTCCCAATAAAAATGATACCTAACTTGTGTGGCTGCCCAAAGCAGAGCCAGACAAAAAAACGTATTTAATAAGAAATTGCCCTTTTGGTCCCACTTCGGTTCCCCCTAAAACTCTACATGTTTTTGTCCCTTCCCTATCGCAGGCACTTCGCCCACCCACAAAAGTGAGGCATAATTTTGATCTAGAGACTGAGGGGAATGCTAGGTAGTGGAAAATATGTGGCTCTCTTCAGATTCCAGAACTTTCTATCACAGAAATGTGAGGAAAATGTGTTTTTTAGACAGATTTTGAGGTTTGCTAGAGATTCTGGGTAAAGAAAGTAAGCCACACAAGTCACCTAATTCTGGAATCTCTTACATGTCTAGTTTTCATAAATGTGCAGGTCTCCTTGGTTTCCCTAAGTGCAGGCTGTGCTAAGGTCCAAAATCTTCAGCTAGGCACATGGAAAATAACAAGACCGTTTTCAAAGGAAAATTGTGATGTGTCCATGTTGCTTTCTGCATGTCGTGGGCACTAGGCCTACGCATACAATTGAGGTACCTTTTTTATCGGGAGATTTGGGGGAATGATGGGTGAAAGAAGGTTTGTGGCCCCCTCAGAGTCCAGAACTATCAATCACAGAAATGTGATGAAAATGTTTTTTTAGACAAATTTTTAGGTTTGAAAGGGATTCTGGGTAAAAAATGTGGAGAGATCCACACAAGTCACCCCATCCTGGAGTCCTCTAGGTGTCTAGTTTAAAAAAATGTACAGATACGGTAGATTTCCCAAGGTGCTCGCTGAGGTAGGACCCAAAACCACAGCTAGGCATATTGCATTACATGTTGCGTTTTGGGCGTTTCCTGTCTCAGGCACTAGACCTACCCACATAAGTGAGGTACCAGTTTTATCGGGAGACTTGGAAAAATGCTAGATGGAAGAACATTTGTGTCTCCCCTTAGATTCCAGAACTTTCCATCACAGAATTGTGAGGAAAATGTGTTCTTTAGACACATTTTGAGGATTGCTAGGGATTCTGGGTAAGAAAATGTAGTGAGAGCCACACAAATCACCCCACCCTGGATTCCCCTGGGTGTCTAGTTTAAAAAAATGTACAGGTGTGCTAGGTATCCCTAGGTGCTGGCTCTGGCTAGGGCCCAAATACACAGCTAGGCACACTGCAAAAAACGAGACAGTTTTCAGTGGAAAAATGTAATGTTTTCACGTTGTGTTTTGGGCCGTTTCCTGTCGCAGCCACTAGACCTACCCACACAAGTGAGTTACCAGATTTATAGAAGACTTGGGGGAATACTGGGTGGAAGGAAGTTTGTGGCACCCCTCTGATTCCAGACCCTTTAATCACAGTAATCTGAGGAAAATGGTTTTTAGACAGATGTTTAGGTTTGCAAGGGATTCTGGGTATGAAAATGTGGAGTTAGCCACACAAGTTATCCCATTCCCGATTCCCCTAGGTGTCTAGTTCTCAGAAATATACAGGTTTGCTAGGTTTTCCCAGGTGTCGGCTCAGCTAGAGCCCAAAATCCAAAGCTAGGCACATTGCAAAAAAAGGTCAGTTTTCAATGGGAATATGTGAATTGTCCAAGTTGTGTTTCGGGCTGTTTCCTGTTGTAGGCATTGGGCCTACCCACACAAGTGAGGTACCATTTTTATCGGGAGACTCGGGGAACACTGACTAGCAGAACAATTGTTATTATTAATTGTCTTTCTCTGCATTTGCATCTTCCAAATGTAAGACAGTGTGTAAGAAAGAAGTCATTTTGAGAAATGCCCTCTAATTACCATGCTAGTATGGGTGCTCAGAAATTCAGAGATGTGCAAATAACCACAGCTTCTAAACTCCATATCTTGTGCCCATTTCGGAAATATATAGGTTTCTTTGATAACTATTTTTCACTCTTTATATTTTAACAAATGATTTGCTGTATACCTGGTACACAATGAAAAACTATTACAAGGTGCAGCTCAGTTATTGGTTCTGGGTAACTTGGGTTCTTGGTGAACCAACAAGTCCTATATATCCCTGCATCCAGCGGATACAACGGTATATTGCTTTAGAAAATGTGCCGGAATTAGAAGAAGTTACAGATGAAAACGTTGTGACAAATGGCTGTTTTTTTTCAACTCAATTTCAATATTTTTTTATTTCAACTGTTACTTCCTATAGGAAAGCATTGAAGGATCTACACAAGTGACCACTTGCTAAATTCAGAATGTTGTCAACTTATCAGAAATGTATAGTTGTCTGGGATTTACCATTGGTTACACGTCCATTTCTACCACTAACTGGAAGGAAGCACAAAAAATATGAAAAATAGTGTATGCTCCAGTTTAATGGCAAAACTGGGTTGAAAATGTTGGTTTACTGATTCAAGTCAACCTAAAAGCTGGGAAGATGGTGATTTCAGCACTGGAAAGCCTTAATTGGTGACATTTGCAGGAAAAAAACTGACGCTTTCATCTGCAGCACTTTTTTCCCATTTTTTCCACAAAGAAACCAACCCAAAATGTAGCTGTTATTTAGGCTAATTTCTCAGTCTGCTCTGAGGAATCCATAAACCCTGGGTACCTTTAGAATCCCCAAGATGTTGGAGAAAAAGGACACAAATTTGCAGTGGATAGCTTATATGGACAAAAGTTATAGGGGCCTAAGCAAGAACTACTCCAAATAGCCAAAAAAAGGCTTAGCACAGCGGGTAAGGCCCAGCAGTGAAGGGGTTAATATATTCGAAAAGAAACTTGTGGCCACTATAATCCTTTCTGTCTTTTCTTTCATGTTAGTTTCTAAAATAACATCCCTCTGATTGTTTCAGCTGTCTTTCTTGTTTGACTCAGGATTCTTTAGGGGTACTTTATCTGAGTTTTTTGGTGAAAGCGTCTGCTTGATGAACAAGTGTAATAAGCTGCATACCTTCAGCAATACCCTTTCTTGTGGATACTCTATCTAACTGCAGGTTCCTCACCTTTAGAACATCCCGAAGCAGCATCCTGGATCCTGCAACTTTTCCAGCATAGCACTA
The DNA here is from genome assembly GCF_031143425.1 of Pleurodeles waltl. NCBI lineage: Eukaryota > Metazoa > Chordata > Amphibia > Caudata > Salamandridae > Pleurodeles > Pleurodeles waltl. The sequence continues at coordinate 777,770,114 of NC_090448.1, read as the reverse complement.
ACACACCACTAGGTGGCGTCGCTTGGCTCAGCATCGACTCTGGTCGGCCTGGATGTAACGACTGGAGCTGCATATAGGAGCCACTCAAGTGTGCTGTCAATTTCTTTCTGGGCACTGTCGCCACCCTCAGACGCAGTGGCCAAAAACTAATGATTCGTGCCATTGTGAAAATCTCTAATTTGGGGCCTTTTTAAAACATTTTATTTGTCATTTTCAGCAAAACACAACTCAATATATATCATTACTGGGCAAGTGTTAAGTTACAAATATTACATTTCGTACCAGATACACCCTGAAAGTTCCAGGAACCCTTCTAGAAACTGGAAGAAATCTCTTATTCACACCATCTTATCAGTTTAAAAAGTATAACATATTTAAGGCTCCAGGGGCACAATGTCAGGGTACAGCCCCCAACCACATGGCCTTGATAGTCCTGAATTGTGATTTTGGGGCTTAGAATGCTGCACAACAAAACATTAGCCTCAAGTCCCACCAAGGGTGGAACGTATCACGCAACTGAAACCTTTGGCCCCCCCGTTTTATCTTGGTTGTTGGGTCTGTCATCCACCGGGATGTACAGTACATTCACCCTTAATGGTTGCAAAATGTCTCTAGGTCTTGAGGATCAGGGCAGCAGTTCTGCAGATCTAACTGTTCATTGCAATAGACAAAGTCCCTGACCCATTGCATAAAATTGAGGGCTTACACCCTACCTGTCACCAGTCTCTTGGCAACTAAAAGTGCCAGGGGCATGAATTTCTTTTGGAAAGCCTCAATATCTTTCACATAGCCCAGAAGGGCAACTTTAGGATGCGGGGGGGGAAGAGGGGGAACCACACCCTTCAACATAGTTGCCATTGCTGTAATAACTCTGCCTAGCGTTTCTGCACTCTACAACAAGACCGTGCCAGATGAAGGAATCCCACCTCTGATGTGCCACAACTGGTGCAGCTGTCATTCCCTCCAAGTTCAAACTCGTACGGAGTCAGAGGAGTGTTCTGTGGTCGCTGTAAAAACATACAGTGAATAACTTGAAGCAGAGAGCTAGAAGAGATCAAACATGTTTGAGAACAACTGAAATACCATTCCTCATTTGATATCTCCTGTTCCTGCTCCCCTTCCCAGCCCTGTATCGCCCTCAAGGGGCCCTCAGGAGTTTCCTCTTGGGATGAGCGATAAGTGTGGAAACCAAATGCTTGGTAGTTTCAACATCTAACAATCTGTCAGCGGTGGCAAAGATCGTGGCTACTTAAGGAATCTCGAGATTACCAACCTACACTTGCCTCAAATGTAATGGTATGTAAAATGCTCCAGGATGAAGCCAGATAATGTTCCCATAAAATCTATTAAGGAGAGGAAGAATCCCTCCCAGGATAGATTACCCCAATGCTTTTGCCTCTTCTGCTGGAGCTGGCATGAAGGGGTGATTGCTCAGAGGGAGATGTGGGAGTAAATGAACCCTGAGCTCACTTTCTTGCACAGCACCTGTCAAGCCCCAATTGTGCAATCAGGCATGGGTTGGACACCTTCACATTTAGTAGAGGGAGTGCCAATGAAAGAGGAAGGAGGTATTGGTGCCATGGAGTCCACTTCCACCACCAGATGGAGCAGAAAGGGCGTTGGTGGATGCCAGTCTATATAGCAAAATGAGCTTGAGTGCATAAATAGTATGTCCGGGGCCTCAAATCCCCCTCGATGGAATGGCAACACAAGAGTCTCACATTTCATTCAAGGAGCCAAGTGAGTCCTGGGAGAGGAGAAAAAGGCTGATGTGAGGTGGGAAGGCATGTTAAGGAATATGCAAAGCAGGTTGGGGACTACTACCATCTTAATAAGAGTAATACGACATGTGAGCGACACTGGAACTGATATCCATCACGTGACTTGATCTGTGATGGTTCTAAGTGCAGAGTCGTAGTTCGCCCATGTGACCGCTTCCTTATCTCTATGAATTCGAGGCCACTCTCTTGAGAGAAGTGCTTCCCCCTGGGGTGGGCTCATCTGGATACAACTATGGCTTTTATGGTGAAACCTCATCACCACACCTAGCTACAGCCCACTGTTTTGTCGGAGGATATTCAATCTTCATTGATTAACATGCCCTTCTATGGCTCTTGCTTATTTGGCAATAAGGCTGAGGCAGCACTCAAGTACTTTTCCAATAGCAGGGTCACTGCCAGATGCACTGGCCTTTCCCTCTTGACTTGGCAACAACAGCAGTTGTTTTGCCCCTAGAGTGGACATGGAAGGGGCAACTTTGGGCATCCGCAGTAGTAGCCATACTCAGTCCAGCAGTCTGGCGATGCCTTTCAAGGACCGGGCCACAGAGCCCAAAAAGGACACTGCAGCCAGTCCCAGCATGCTGTCCATCCCCCGCTCCTCTGGCTGCTGCAGCAGCTTCCAAGCCTGTTAAGCATGTCTTCTACCCAGCTCATCTACAATTTTGACCGCGTAATAAGGCACCACCTGCCCCAGTCTTTGAGGATTACCTCACACAAATGGGTGCTTCAGATCATGCAGAATCGATAAGTCCTACCATTTGAGAAAACACTACAACCTCTCCCACCATCCCCAGAATGGTTGAGAGGGGCCCATACCTCTTTGCTCTGCTGGGAAGTGTAGGCTCTTTTGGCCAAAGGAGTCATTGAAAGGGTGCCTGCACCGAAAGTAGAACGTGTTTGTTACTCCATCTACTTTATGATGCCGAAGAAAGAAGGATTTTCCATCCTATATTAGATCTACACTGTCTCAGTGCCTTCCTGAGAAAAGATGAATTCAAGATCCTCATGTTGGCTCTGGTTCTGTGTGCCATGGATCCTGGAGACCGGAGGGTAGCATTGGACCTGCTGGATGCATATTGCCACATCGTCATCCTTCCAGTCCAGAGGCATTACCTGCAGTTCACACTGTGCCGCAAACATTTCCAGTTCGCTGTGCTCCCCTTTGGCCTTTGTGCCCCTTGAATGTTCACGAAAGTGACGGGTGTGGATGCAGTCCATTTGCCGAGATTCCCCTCAGTTACTGGCTGTTGAAGGTGGGCTTGACAAAGAAAGTCATCTTCCACCGCCAGATGATGGCGAACCTTCTGCATTTGCTGGGGTTCACTTTCAACATGTCGAAGTCAAACCGGACTCCCTCTCAGACTCTCCCTTTCATCAGAGTCATTCTGGACAGAGTGCAAATCCATGCCTATCCTTAGGAATGTCTAGTCTGGGGTAGTCAGGCTGTGATTCCAATGTTTCAGCCTCTATCTTGGAGTTCGGTAAGGATTCTGGTTCTCATGCCTTCCGCAACCTGCTGGTACAACATGCCCAATGGCATATGTGGGTCCTGTAGTGGGACATGAGTCCCAGTGGGTGCAGGCAAATCTTTCTGACTTGATCCAGATATCGGAGTGAACTGCAAAAGATCTGCAGGTGTGGCTGACAAACTGTGATTGTGTCAGCTGCAGACCCCCCTACGTTGCCCACCCTGAGCTCACAATGGTGACAGATCTCCTGGGTTGCAGCGGTCAATTTATTTCTAGGTCAACTGTAGCATTATAATCCTGGAGGGTCTGAGCATGTTTCCTTGTGGCTAATCTTTGTATCTGTTGCTCTGTGTTGTGCAACTGAGTACCTAGTGCTTTAAGGATACCTGCTTGTTTACCAATGTATTTTGTCCTAGAAGTATGCTGGACTGTATTTGATACCGAAATAGAGGGTCTGTCATCTCCACTGCCTGAAACCTCCACAGGAATTGGGTGGGCGGTTGATGTCTATAAATCGAACTTAAAAATCTGGGTACCAGAGGTTAAGGTAGTGCTAAAAAGTGCAATTTGTGGGCTCTTAGAACAAACTTGGGAGGAGTCCACAATAGTCCCAATCTTTAAAAAGAGGGATAATAGGCAACCCAAATGCTATTGATCATTTGTGCTTTTGGATAGCACAGTAAAGATCTTCGGAAGGGTGCTTTTGGCGAAACCGGAAAGTTGGGAACGGTAGAGAATCATGGGTTTTCTGATGTGGGGTTTGATTTCGGTCCATGTCCTGTCACAGTTGAACAGGCTTTAAATTTGTCCTTAATAATAAGTATACCAAGGTGGGGACAGGTAGCCTACACTTAGCTTTTATGGATCTGACTTGTGCGTTTGACTCGTTGATCATGCTAAACTCAGGGGGATAATGTCACAGATGGGCATCGATAGTGTTATCATTGCTCTACATGCACATACCTCAGCTAGAGTAAGGTCTTCCAGGCAGGGAGATCTTACGGAAAATTTCCCAACAGTAACTGGAGTGAGACAAGGTTGTGTTCTGGCCCCATTTCTCTTCCTGCTTTATATCAAGAGACTGGATGGTCATTTGGTTGGGTCTGGAGCAAGACATTCCTAAACTTGGTGCCCGGGAAATACCAGTTTTACTCTATGCACATGACACTGTTTTTTTGGCACATACAGGCAATGGTCTACAGGTCCTGTTAAATGCCTTTCACTCCTTTATGGACAATCTAGGCCTAGCAGTCAATCATACTAAGTCGTTCATCATGAGATCCGGTCCCAGCTTGACTAAGACAAAGAGAATTTGATCGCAGGGGAAGAAATTTAGAAAATCCTCATTTTACTTACTTACTTACTTAGGGATTCAGTTTGATAATGGCCTTAACTGGAGGTTTCTTATGAAGATAAGGGTTTTGCAACTTCAGAGGTCTATTGACGCTGTCTTTAGGTTTTCGAACAGACTTTGTCACAAGCCCATAACAGAGCTATTATCTGTATATAGGAGTAAATGTGTGTCCATCAGTTCATTTGGAGCTGGTATATGGGGACACGTTAATTGCACTTCATTCCAGACCACACAAAATAAGATTATACGCAGGCTACTGTTGATCCCCCAGTTTACAGCTATTTCTTTGTGCCATCAGGGGGTGAATATGTTACATTTGATTATCTATAAGGCTTGGTCAATGTAAATGTGATTAAGACAGTATTGAACTTAATTTTAAGCATTTAAAAAGCTTGATCTATTTATCCATAACTTAAAGCAACCTCTTCTTTTAAATGGTACATTTTATTGGTTGATATTTATACTTTATTTAACTATCGCAGCTTTGAGGGAAGCCAGTTTTAATCCCCCTTTTGTGATATTTGAGCATTTATTAGGTCTGTGAGCAACTCAAAATGTAATTTCATTCCAAGCACTTTAAAAACCTGTTTTATTTATTGGCAATTTAATGTAACATTTCCTTATTTATATTTGGTAAATGTTATTGTCTGATATTCATATTGTATGTAATTTTTATGGTTCGTTGCAGCCGAATAAAGCATTTACTGACAAGATGAGTGCATGTGTGGGGATCACTATCGTGAGTAGGAAAGGTGCGTGGTCTGATAGTGTTCTGGGAAGGTGTGTGTGATAGCCCGTGTCCATTCATTTAAATTTCAAGTCACCAGCCAGCAATCCAGAAGAGACCATGTGTTATGAACAGAGGACATGAATGTGCCTTCATGCTTGGTGGGATATTTCGTTCTCCACAAACCTACCATTCCATGATCTACCATGCTGGACAGTAAAGCTTTAACAACACACAAGGATGATGGATGGAGTGTTTAAACTTTTCAAACACTCACCCCAGTCACAGATCTGGGTTTATTCCATCGTTCTTTTGCTCACCATGCCACCCCAGTTTGGACCCAGCCATATGCAAATCAGTCTTGACCCTGTCCCCCATGGGAACAATCCAGCCCGAACTGCCAGACCAGGTCCTCCCTGGACTGGAAACAAGCATCCTAGGACCGGTTTCAGGGTATCACCCTTCATCAGCTAGGCTAGCTTGAACCCAGTGGCACAGTGAGCAAGGGACCCACGTGTGCATACCCTTGAGTAAAGCTTGAGCAGACTGTTTATCGTTCCAGTGCATGGAAGCTGATCTATTAAGAGTGTGGTACATGCAAGTATTGAGGTCCCTCCCATAGAACGGTACATGTCGTTTTTGTTTGTTGCTAGTTCCACACCACCTTGTAGACTGCTGCGTCATCAGTATTCGGGCCGTATGTGTTCACTAGAGCTATTTGGATACCATGAATTGCACATTGTACAATCACATAGCAGCTCTGGTCATCAAAGCATGCATATATGGGCTGGAAAGGGACCCCTTTTCTGACTAAGAACAAGACGTCCCGTGAGTTGGAAAAATACGACGAAGCGTATCTATATGTTGCCCATTTGTCTGCCACCCTTTTCTTGTTGTCTGAGGCCAGGTGCATTTCCTGCAGCTAGGCACAATCAATTTTCCGGCAGTCTAGGTAGCCTATTACGTGTCTTATTTTCCATGGATCATTAAGGCCCCTAACATTCCAAGACTGGAACGATATATGATTACGTCCCACGTCTGTTCCCATTGCCACGTGTTATTTGGTGAGAGAATACTGTATGAGTGTGCATGTGTGTTCCTAGCTTAGATGTTGTGGATTGTTGTGTGTCAACAGTGTGTGACATCCGTGTTAGTATGTCTTGTGAAACATCCCATTACCCCTACCCTCACCCCTCCCACATCAGCGTTCCAATCATGCCAACAACGTTCCTTTGTCTGCAAACATAGGTACATTGAGAAGAAAATAAAAAACAATAACTTAACATCGAATGAATCATCATGAAAGTCAAAAAAGGTTATGGGGAACACTGGGGTGACTAGGTTACTGGTGGGTACTTTCTATAGCGGCAGAGTTGGTCGAGATGTACAATATAAGACGTCATGGGGATTTCTGAGTACTTAGGCCTTCTTTTGGTGAAGGTGAGCGAATGTTTCAATAAAGGCAGGGGCCTGGTGTTGCGTTAGTCTGAATCGCTGTTCTGTGAACACCTCCCTGACCTCGCAGGGCCAGGCTTGGGCACTCTCTGCAGCTGGGCCTTTTCTCAGGAGACAAGCAGCCTTCGTGGGGTCTTGAAAAATGTGTTGCTTGCTCTCCAATAAGAACCTGAGCCTAGCCAGATATAGCATTGCACATTTTATACAGGTGTGCTTAAGCACCTTTTTCACTGGCAAGAACTCCTGTCACGCCTTTTGCGGTGCCAGCGTGAAGTCAGGGAAGAAATTGATGCTGTTGTCTTTGTGTTATGGCTCCTTTTTCCCCGCATGAGTCTGAGGATCGTGTCCCTGTCTTGAAAGTTCATGTGATGTGCTATTGTGGGTTGGGAGGGGGCTGTAGGGCCAGCAATCTGTGTGCTATCTCTATAGCAAAGAGAAGTACAAACTGGTCTGCATCAAATACTGCCTGGAAGTGGTTCTCCATTACGTTTTCCAGCTTCCCCTTGTTATTCGTTTACGACATTCCAAGAATACGCACGTTGTTTCTCCATGACCTGGCCTCCAGGTCCTTTGATTTTGCTTTAAGTGACATCAGTTCCTTTTCAACATCATCCAGTCTGTGTGCCTTACTTTGCACTTCATTCTCGACATCCGAAATGTGTTGTCCTGCAGTTGTGACGGTAGAGCCTGTTTGTCCTGCTTGGCCATATGGTCCATTCTGATGGTGAGCAAATCTAGTTTGGTGCTGATAGATGACAGGCTTTGCTGCGTGGTGTGCAGCAGTGTTTTGAGATATGTAGAGACATCCTGGAGGCAGTCCAAGATCGTGGGCTCAGTGTAGTCTTGAAGCATTTGTTCTCCCATCCAAGATCCACGCTTAGACTCAAGGTGCAGTGTTGACTGCCTGTGGTCAGCTTTCGTCATGGTAGCCATGTAGCCCTGCGGCGTATTGCCCAGTCCAGTCACTGTGCGGTGAGGCTTAAATTAGCACGTTCATGTTGTATAGGCTCCTCAGGGTGTCAGAAGTGCTGCCGCAGTAGGAGTATGGCAGGAGGCAGATAGAGCCAATGCTGGTCGTTTGCCCCTATCTCCCTCTAGAAACCACCCGCATCCACTGCTGCAGGGTTGTGGGCCCCTCCTCCCTTTTCCAGGGTTGCAGACAAAGCGTCACATGCAGACCCAGGTGTTTAATGCAGGGTGTCCCAGTATAGTGCATTCCAGCTAGTACTGTTCTGCGGCATCAGCACTTCTATCTTAAGGTGGTAGTTCAGCCAGTGTGGGTGAAGGACAGCGCTGCTGTAGTATCTAATATCAGAAATGTCAGTGGTCAGTCCTTCAGCCCCATCAGAAAAAATGGCATCTGTGCCCCCACAGCAGTGTTGTGGGTCCCGCCTACAACCCCAGAGACGCAAGTGGAGTGGCACAAGCAGACCCAGGTTATCAAGAGAAAGGCATTCTGGGGAGGATGGGAAGGGGATTTGCGACAAGCCCCCACCCTACAGGTAATCCAGCTCTACCGTAGCCCCCGGCTATTAACGGTCACGAGGGAGGAGGCCAAGCAAAAGGGCAGCTGCCAGCCAAGTCTGCAGCAAATATATGTTGGTTGCTGGCTCTCAAATCCACCAGCCCAGCGTCCCAATTCGGCACAAGTTTTCACAAGCTCTGGTTCCAACATCTCACCGGGTGCTCTCATTTTGCCATCCTGGCTCCTCTGCCGTTAATTGTTCTCTCTGATCGCAGAGCCCCACTAAAGTGAGGGCATCTTGTGCACGGGCTCTCTGGTGTCCCCTCTAATTTGGTATCTTTTTAGATGGAGAAGGGTTCATTCCACATAATGGAGAGGCCTCCTTATGTAGTGAGGAATCTGCAGGTAAATACAATATTCACCACAAGGATTGCTATCGAAGGTAAGAAGCTTGTTCTTCTAATCTAAACTCATAACTGCAACTTCCTCATATTTGAAATATATACCAGAGCTGTACCTATACCATTGGTGGGTCTGTGGAGTGACTAAGACCAAATTGTCCTGAAGGATCGCAAGGCTAAAATGCCCTTCACCTCAAACCTTGTTGCCTAGGCAGTTGAGCTTCACAAGTGCATGCACGGCTGTCTAACTGACAGGTGTCAAGGACAGGCACTCTACAAGAGAACACAGTGGTAGCTGCCTTGGCCCAGGTGTAGAATGCCCTCAACCCTGGAGGTTGCTTCTTGGTCATCATGTGGCAGTTCCTAAAACAGAGCACTGTCCCTCTGGACAAAGTCAGTTTCTGCACCGATTCACCTTTCTTTGCTCCAGAGAAACCCACAAAGAACTGATCGCCCAGATCATGTTCTTTGGTGTGAACGATGTAAAAGCTGAGTGCCCTTTTAGGGTCCAAACAGTAGAGTTTCTCCTCTTTTGAGGAATGAGAAGGAGCAAAGAATGTCAGGAGAGTGACAGACTGACCCATGTGAAAGGAACTCAAAACTTTCAGAAGAAAGGACACTCTATTCATCAGCACCACTTTGTTCAGAAAGAAGGTGGTGAAATGGGGTAGGACTGGCATCACAAAAGGTTTGGGGTAAAACATGTGGCCCAAGCCTTTTAGAACATGCATAACAGGTGATGTGAGCAAGGATAGTTGATCAGTAAACACAAAATGGATGAAAAGGCTGACAAATAACCTTTAACAGTGCCTGCTGCAAGTCCTTGATGGGCCAAAGACAGAGCAAACTGTAACAGTTCAGATAGTTTAGCCTTCTATAGGTCCGTGTTATGGGTGTCACACCAAACCTCACACTTGTCCCAGGTTCCATCGTACACACATTTCATAAATGGAAACCTGATTACAAGTATTACATCCATTATGTCATCACATAGATTGAATACAGTCTACTGCTGCTGTTCAATTTCCACACATAAAGGTGAAGATTGCGCAAGCCAGTGTGCAGGACCAAGTCCTGCTGCTGGGACAGAGATCCCCCTCAAGTGGCAGCCTGAATGGAGAGCAGAAGCTTATGCTCAAAAGAACAAGTTGCTTACCGGCGGTTACACATTATCTGGTAGAGACTCTAGCTGAAGATTCCTTGCCTTTGATTTTCCCCAGGTCTTAGACTGGATCCAGAAATGTTTTCTTGAGCAGAATCCCTTGTGTGTGCCGCCAGGTGGTTCCATTCAGATCCGCGTGGCGTCGTTGGCGGAAGTGATGTCGCTGTCACCTATATAGGTGCCACAGAGGCATGATAAGAACTGGCTCATATGTGTGTCCAAACTAGGGCCCTGAAAAAGGGATCACCCTAACCCTAGTAAACAAGTCCACAGAGTGGGGAGGCATTGGTGGGTGTTAGGAATGTGCAGCGAGATTCTCTACCAGATAATGTGTTACTAAAAGGTAAGTAACTTGTTGATCTGATAGAGACTTCTAGCTGCAGATTCCTTACCTTTGATTAGATACCCAAGTCATATCCTCATGGCGGTGGGCTGCAGACAAATGTTTTCATACTAGAAATTCCTGCAGGACTGACTGGGAAAAATGCCCCTCCCTGTGGACCTGAATGCCCTTGCAGTAATTTTGGGCAAACTTGTGCAGTGACACCTACATGAGCCTGACAGATGTCCAGAACTGACACTCCACGAGCTAACACAGTGGTCGCAGCTTTTCCCGTGATTGAATGGGCTCGCAAGCCCACAGGAGGCTGCTTCTTAGCCAGGACGTAGGAGATCTTTATACAGAAAATGAACCACCCCGAAAAGGTTTGTTTCTCTACTGCCTGACCCTTCTTTGCTCCCACATACCCCACAAAGAGTTGGTTGTCCACCCAGAACTCTTTTGTGCGGTCAAGTTAGAACAACACCACTCTTTCTGGGATAGTTGAGGGTGTTGCTACTCTACCTTAGGTGGATGTGGGGGAGCAAAGAAGGTGGGCAGGTTGATAGTTTGACCCAGATGGAATGGGGTCACCACCTTTGGAAGGAAAGAGGCACATGTGTGCAGCACTACTTTGACTTGAAATATCGTGAAATATGGGGGCCTGGATGACAAGGCCTGTATTTTACTTACCCTCCGGGCAGATGTTATTGTTACTAAGAAGGCTGTCTTGATGTTAAGTAGCCAGAGGGGACAATTGTGCAGTGACACAAAGGGAGCACACTTGAGGTAAGTGAGAACTAGGTTAAAATCCCACTGAGGAGTTATAAAGGGTGTAGGAGGAACCATATGTACTAGACCTTTTAGAAACCTATTCACAACAGGGGACTTAAACAGAGAGGGTTGGTCAGGCAGCTGCAGAAAGGCAGACAGAGCAGAGGGATAGGCCTTAAAAGTGCCCAGAGTAGAGCCCTGCTGCGCATGAAAAAGAATCAAAAGAAGAATATCTGATAGAGGAGCAGCAAGAGGATCTATAGACTTATCTATACAACATTTTACAAATCTTTGCCAATGGCAGGCATGTACCGTTTTTGTGGAGGACCATCTGGCTGCCAAGATAACGTTAAGGACTTAGGGAGGAAGGTTGAAAGCTGTCAACTGTCGCCACTCAATCTCCATGCATGAAGGCAGAGTTGATAGGTTCAAGTGGGGAACCCTCCCCTTCTGCATCGACAGAAGATCCTCCAGAGGAGCAGCCTGATCGGAGGACTGAGGCTCATTTTCAGAAGCTCGCGATACCAGACTCTCTGTGCCCAGTCCGGAGCCACAAGTATAATATGGGCCCGGTCGTTCTCGATCTTCTTGAGTACTCTGGGCAGGAGTATTATGGGTGGAAAGGCGTACAGGAGGCCTTAGATCCACTCACGACGAAAAGCATCACCGAACAATTGCCGCCATGGAAACTCCAACGTTCAATACTGCTGACATTGCACGTTCTCTTCTGAAGCGAACAGAACTAACCAAGACTCTCCCCACTGCTGAAAGAGACCTTGCACCACCTCCGAATGGAGGCACCACCCGTGATAAGCTAGGCATTGAAGGCTCAGTTCATCCACCCTGGCAATTGGATGCCTTAACATTATTGACACTTAAGTGGGAACCTCACTTTGTAAATGGGGGACTAACGTCCATTTCCCCCGGTTTAAGTTCCCATGTCTATCCAGCGAACTGGCATTCTGTACGGGAAGTAATATAACTGGACCCTTACTTACCTTGAACTTACCTTGAACCACAAGGGTTATGCCCTGCTGCTTCAGCTATGTCCAGAGACGCAGGGCCTCTTGACAAAGGGTCCACGACCCCATCCCGCCCTGCTTGTTCAAGTACCACATGGCAGCAGTGTTGTCCATGAACATCTGCACCAATTTCCCCTTAACAGAGGGACGAAATGCCTTCAATACTAGTCGGATCGCACAGAGCTTCAACATGTTGAAGTGGAGTCTGGAGGTGGAAGACGACAGCCTGGGGCGAGCCACCTTCAACAGCCAGTCGTCGAGGTAGGGGAAGACTGAAACCCCTGACCTGCGCAGATGAGCTGCGACCACCACCATCACCTTCGTGAACATCCAAGCGGCACTTGTAAGGCCAAACGGCACCACAGTGAACTTTAAGTGTTCGTGACTGACCTTGAACTGTAGGTAATGCCTGTGGTCCAACACAATGGGAATATGAAAATATGCATCCTGTAAGTCCAGCGCTTCTTACTAGTCTTCTAGGTCTAGGGCAGACAAGACCTGAGCTAACGTGAGCATCTTGAACTTCTCCTCCTTGATGAATAGATTTACAGTCGATAGGTCTAGAATAGGGTGAAGTCCATTGTTCTTTTTGGGCATCAGAAGCAGGAATAACTATCACTGCCTATTTCTGATATCGGGACCCTTTTAATTGCTCCCTTGGCCAAGGGAGCCATAACTTCTTCTTGAAGCAGTGACAAATGATCCTCCGCCAGCCGTCTGAACATTGGCGGTGTGGAGGGGAGGAAAGGTTTAGAAAGGTAGGGCATAGCCCTTTCTGATGATCTGCAGTACCCAGATGTCTAATGTTATAAACTGCAAGTGGAGGAAATGATGTTGTATTCTCCCTCCAACTGGGCCAGCATGGCCCTATAGAACCAAAGTAGGAAGGTTTGAGGCTGCAGCTGCCGGGTGCTCTGTGGCAGATGACTTCTGGTCTGCAGACCCTCTAGGTCTGAAGGAACTGCACCCACACCCTTGCAAAGCCTGGGTTGGTTGCAGAGGACAGTGACCAGCATAGGGCTGGCACGGTACCATGCCCCTTCCGCAGCGACAAAAGGGGTGCCTGTGTTGGTGCTAAGCTGCCGAAACAGTGCCAGAGCAGAGGAAAGGACAGGAAACTATATTGCATAAACGCACTGCATTCCAGCCCTTTCACTTTGGCATAGGGAAGAACATAGGGCAGCACAGCAAGGTGACTTGCTGCACTGTACAATGGCAAATCCCCATAAATGAGGGCCTACACTCTTAATTCCAGTAAGAGATATAGGATGAGTAGTGGGAGTCATAGGCAACTCAAATTTGCTTTATTGTGGCAAACGTGTGAATCTTACTGAAAGTCTGATGACACCTAGGCCCATATTTATGAGAGGTTTGACCCACCATAGCATCATTTTTAGTGACGCAGCGGTGGCGCAAACCTCTCAACCATATCCATGAGGCTACACAAAGCCACATTGCGTGACTCTGAATGGCTGTGAATGGCCTCATAGATATGGAGTAAGGCAAGGCAGTGCAAATCGCTATGTTGCCTTACTCCGCACCAGGGAGGAATTCCATGAGCACTGAAGTGGATTTTCGCACGCAACACCCATGGATTTTGACACATTCCCAGATTCCCAGATTTACAAGAAGCCTGTAAAACTGAGGATGCGCCAAACCCTTACAATTCTCCTGGGGAGGCACAAAGAGGATACATATCATTATTTCTCCTCGTTTTTTCTTCTTTCTATATGTGCTGCATTCTGTAGCACACGTAGAATGAGGAAAAATCTTTGTAGGATTGTTTTTGTGCCGGAAGTTGCAGCTTCCTGCACAAAAACAATCCCGTCAACAATGCAGACACCCTTGCATCAAGATGACTTGCTGCACTGCCCTGCGCCAAATTCTTGTAAATGTGTCCCTTTGTGAGTTACTGGTTCTAAATTACTCAAAAATAAACTTAGGGACAAATTTATTAAACAGTCATGCAGAGCAGTAAGTCATATTTCTGTGCTGCACGAAAGGGAAAGGATAGGAATACTGTAGAATGCAGCAAACAGAAAGAAGGAAAGAGGAGAAATAAACAAATTTCTTCTCGCTATGCCTTACCTGGGAAGGCGTAGCAGTTATGGCGCATTACCATGTCTACCAATTATGGTAATTCTGGGTATGCATCAAAATCCATGGTTGTTGCAAGGGAACACCCATGCACTGCCCATGGAACACCTCTCTGGGGCAGAGTAACGCAATGCAGCGATTTGCACTGCATTGGGTTACTCTGGATCTATCAAGCTAGTCAGGGCCACACGTGCATCACTTTTGCGTCCTGTTGCATGCTGGAAACGCAATGCAACCCTTTGATAAATATGCCCCTTAGTGTGTTGGGCTAAGATTAAAGATATTTTATGACCAAAAATCAAAATTACGCTTTATACAAAGCAAATGAGATACTTCCTGTGTGTCAGTGGCCCAGAGGGAGTAATGTTAATCTCACAAAACACCTGTGGACTTGATGTTCTACACAACTCAAAAATATAGAATTATATAAAGTAATAGGAAACAAAGACTTTAATTATCTTGGATTTTCAACAAAGAACTTATTAATGAACTTCCAACTCGAGACCCTTTAATTTGATGTCTGTTTTTGATTTGAGTACATGAGTATACAAGGTGGGCCAATTTATTGGGTTATATTAATAGTCAAGGCATTAATTGACCTAAGTAACATCAAAACACCACTTAGAACTCAGACTGTACCCTAGATGTTCACCACACTAGGGAGTTTTTGGCCTGGGCTCCTGCAGCTAATACAACCTAATCACCTGCCAGAGTTTCAGAACTGACCCTCCCTGATCTTAGTACGGCTGCTGCATATTGGAGACTAAAGCAGTCATTACAACATTGGCGGTAAAAGCCGCTTACCGCCGTGCACAAGACCGCCAACACACCGCCGCGGAAATCCGCCACAGCTATTATGACCCACAGCATGGAATCTGCCAAAATTCAGACACCCACACAAGTCCGCCACACCAAAGGTCAGTGATAAACTGGCGAAAACAAAACCTCCACCGTCACGCCAACAGAAATACGCCCACACTATCACGACACATGAATCCACCCGGCGGTCTTTCAACCGTGGTATTCCATTGGCGGTACACACCGCTGCGCTCAAAATACACACACATACAAAACACAGCCACATTGGACAAATCGAAATACACACACCTGATACACATACACACACCACTCCCACACACCCAAAATAATATAAAACACACACCCACATCGCCCACAAACCCCTACGACCACAATTACTGAGAGAAGGCCAGAGAGAGACACCACCATCAACAATACTAGCATCCACAGGCACACAACACCATCACCCACATAACTTCTACACACCTCACACTACACACCTCACACTACACACCACTACATATCAGCACACTTATCACCCCACACACCACCCCACACATCACCTACACCACCCCATGGCACGGCAAAGACACCCCAGGTTCTCGGAGGAGGAGCTCAGGGTCATGGTGGAGGAAATCGTCTGGGTAGAGCCACAGCTATTCGGATCACAGGTGCTGCACACCTCCATTGCAAGGAAGATGGAACTATGGCGAAGAACAGTGGACAGGGTCAACGCAGTGGGACAGCACCCAAGAAATCGGGAAGACATCAGGAAAAGGTGGAGTGACCTACGGGGGAAGGTGCGTTCCGTGGTCTCAAGCCATCACCTTGCAGTTCAGGGGACAACATGGGAGGAGCAGGTCTTGGCGATTCTGCATCCTGAGGGCCTCGCAGGAGTAGGTGGAGGAATCGACTCTGGTAAGTTACATCTTAACTATTACATCCCCCACCCTACCTGCATGCCAGCACATACCCCCACCTTCACCCTCACCCCCATCACTCTAACTCCTCACAAATGTCCCAACATCACAAACCACACATCCTAACACCAAGCCCTGCATGCAAAAAACAAAGCATGGACACCCATCACTAAAGCATGGCCACTGCACATACCCATACACCCCCCTAAACCATCATCACACAAGGTCCCACACAGGAATGCAAGCACTGGGGTACACGGCCACCCCCCATTGCACACCATGGCACACACAGATGTAATAAACATCCTTTTGTACCCCTGCAGGACCCCCACCCAACATCATTGGACAGGAGGGTCCACACATGTCCACACCACCAACAGAAGAGGCCCAGAGTGATGACAGCACCTCTGTCCAACTGTTCTAGATGACCAGCCCGGCCCATCGGGGACCTCAGGACAGTCGGTTCTCCTCACCCAGTCACAGGCCACCACAGAGCTTCCCCCCTCTGGAAACACCAGCACAGCACCCACGCAGCAGGACCATACCTCCGTCTCCAGGACATGTCAACCAGCAGTGTGTCCACCACTACAGGGAACCCAGGCTAACTCACCACCCCAACAACAACAGGGCCCTGGGGGCAGTGGTAGTGGGCACACGGTCCAGGGGACGGAGGCCCAGGAACACAGGGGAAATGGGAGGGCTGCTGTGCGACAGGGGGCGGACAGGCCCAGGGAACCCACTCTCCACGAGGCCCTCTCCAACATCATGGGAGCCTACCACCACTCCCAGGAGACGATGGCAATGGTACTGTCCAAGTTTCAGGAGACCCAGCGCCTGCAGGAGAAACAGTATTTGGCCTTCAGGGAGGAACTCAGAGCCCTCAATTCCACCCTGGGCACCATCGTAAGGGTGCTGAAGGAAGTACTCAACACTAGGAGGGACACTGTGGCACTACAAGGGGCCCCTGACACTAACCTGGACGATGAACTGCCCACCACCTCCGCCGGCGCTAGTGGACAGGAGGCACCGCCACAGGACCACCACACCAGCACCCCACCCCCTGCAGAGGGAGAACCACCTCGCAAACGGTCCCTGAGATCCAGGACAAAGACAGAGAACGATGCCAAGACCCCCGCCAAGAAAAGAATGTCATCCTTCTCTCCCACTTTGTCACCCTGTCCATCCTTAAACTGCCCGAGCTCCACTACCTATGCCCATTTGGGCAATGCACCTGTGAGACTAATAGACTGGACTCTTCCATGGACATTGCTCCGCCATCACCCCTCACCATTTTGCTACCCCCACCAATATTGAGCACTAAAATAAACACCCTTAAAGCACAAAACAATCTGGAGTCAGTCTGTGATTTCGGAATACTGTATTAGCAATTACTGTGGCAAAAAGCTCTTTCATTTGTAATGTCAACATACCTATGTCACACAGCTCTAGTCCATGAGGAATCAAAGCAGATGTCACACATTGGGACCCACATCTGTGAAATCGTAAGGGAAAGTGACAACTCAGTGACCATACACTGGGTGAAAATGACAGACAGTAGAGAGGTAGTAGTGTTGAAGTACATGTAGTAGGCAGGTTTGTATTCTTACCTTTCTTACCTGTGTTTTACTGGAAATATTGCTGGATCACTGAGTCCCTGTTGTCCATGTCTTCTTCTTCTGCTTCCTCGTCTTCACTGTCCACAGGCTCCACAGCTGCAACAACACCGCCATCTGTACCATCCTCCTGCAGAAAAGGCACCTGTCATCGCAAAGCCAAGTTGTGAAGCATCCAGCAGGCCACGATGATCTGGCACACCTTCTTTGGTGAGTAGAATAGGGATCCACCTGTCATATGGAGGCACCTGAACCTGGCCTTCAGGGGGCCGGAGGTCCATTCGATCACCCTCCTAGTTCGCCCGTTGGACCTCATTGTAGCGTTCTTCTGCCCTTGTCCTGGGATTCCTCACTGGGGTCAGTAGCCATGACAGGTTGGGTTAACCAGAGTCACCTGCAAATGGCGAGGGACAACTGTTAGACATACACTAACCTGTAGGGATATCCCCAGACCGAGACAACCATTCCCTCTGTCTTGCTTCCAGGTGCTCACCTAATAGCCACACACGGTTCCTCTGGAGTTGACCCATCACATAAGATATGCTGCTATTGCACAGGATGCAAGCGTCATGCACTGAGCCAGGGAACTTGGCATTCACATGGGAGATGTACTGGTCGGCCAAACATACCATCTGTACATTCATCGAATGATAACTCTTCCGGTTTCTGTACACCTGTTCACTCTTGTGGGGGGGGGACCAAAGCCACATGTGTCGTATCAATAGCACCTATGATGTTGGGGATATGTCCCAGGGCATAGAAATCACCTTCCACTATAGGCAAATCCTCCACCTTAGGGAAAACGATGTAGCTCCGCATGTGTTTCAGCAGGGCAGACAACACTCTGGACAACACGTTGGAAAACACAGGCTGGGACATCCCTGATGCTATGGCCACTGTTGTTTGAAATGGCCCACTTGCACAGAAATGGAGCACTGACAGGGGGGATTCCTGTGGGATGGCGGATAGCTGAAATCAGGTCAGGCCCCAGTTGGGTACACAGTTCCTGGATTGTGGCACGGTCAAGGTGTAGGTGATGATCACATGTCTTTCCTCCATTGTTGACAGGTCCACCAACGGTCGGTACACCGGAGGATGCCGCCATCTCCTCACATGTCCCAGCGGACGGTGCCTATGAAGGACAACAGCGAGCACAGAGTCAACCAACTCAGAGGTACCTACCCACAGCTTACACAGAACACGATTCCCAATCCAAAAAGTGGCCTTTATGTGTGTTGAGTCCAGGCCTAGGTATGTGTGACGCAGTTAAAAATGAAGCCATGTGGGTCCCTGAAATGGCGGCTGCCTGACCTGTAAAGTGGGACAATTGGATGTGAGGTAACTGCGCTGGCGTTGTACACCGTTGCGGTAGGCGGTCGAAGACCGCGCCGCAATGCTGCATTGGTTAACATTGGACCCTATGGGTCCCAGGAGCCAATGACAATGTACGCCGGCGGTGACGGTACGCACCGCCGCAGACGTGACCGCCATTTTCTATCTGTTCAATCACTCGATACCTGATCTTCGACAGGAGAGGACCTACACTGCAAGTGCTGCTGTGACCTCGGTCTGGAAGAGACAATGGCTCGAGTGTCTGGGGAAAGGGCCCCTGCATTCACATCGGAGGAGTTGGAGAAACTCGTGAATGGGGTCCTCCCCCAGTACACGCTACTCTACTGTCCTCCAGTCAAACAGGTAAGTACACTGGGAGCATGCTGTATGGGCTATTCCTGTGTGGAGAGGGGTGGATGTAAGAAGGAAGGGGGGAGAGTGTAGCGTGCCTGAAACGACGGTGAGTGCATGTGCCACATGCCAATGGTAGGGATGGGGGCCAATGACTGTGACGGTGCAGTTGGTAATAAGTTTCTCTTCCCCCTGTACAAATCATGTAGGTCAGCACCCACCAGAAAAAATATATTTGGCGTGCCATCGCCAAGGACGTCCGGACCCTGGGGGTCTACCACAGACGGAGCACCCACTGCCGGAAAAGATGGGAGGACATTCGCCGCTGGAGCAATAAGACGGCGGAGGCTCAGCTGGGGATGGCCTCCCAACGTGGGAGGGGTGCCCGTCGCACCATGACCCCCCTGATGTTCAGGATCCGGGTGGTGGCGTACCCGGAGTTGGATGTGCGCTTGAGGGCATCACAGCAGCCACAAGGGGGTGAGTACACTCTCATCCAGCTGATTTTGCATGCAGTGGAGGGGTCTGGGTGGGGGAGGTGGGCTGTGGGTTTCCCTAGGCCAGGGCGGTTTTAGTAGGCAAGGTCCCTCCGTAAGGCAGGCCATGTGGCACCCCACCCCACCTCTGTAGAGTGCCAAGTACACCTAGTCATGCCCCTGTGTCATCCATGTGTGCAGATGTCGTCCATAGCCTAGTAGGCCATTTCCCAGGAATTGAACAGTGTAGCCCAAGAGCGCGGCGTAACGCAGGGGGCTTCTGTGTCTGTCGTGTCCGCCAACGGTAGCGGTAATGCATGCACTCAACATGTCTTGCTTCTGTCACCCCCCCCCTTTTTATGGTCTCCCTATTCTTGTGTGCATTAGCATCATCAGGCGGAGGAGCAGTGGCACCGGAGAAGGAGGGAGCTGCATCCCACATGGCCCTGGAGGGCGAAACTACGGACTCGGAGTTCACCAGTGGGACGGAGGGCGAGGAGAGCTCCACGGCGGGGACAGGAGCTGAGACCAGTGATACGGACTCATCCTCTGATGGGAGCTCCCTTGTGGTGACGGCCACATTTGTGCCCCCCGCATCTACAGGTACAGCTGCCACCCCCCCCACCATCATACGTCCCATGTGTCTTCTCCCTGTGTGTCTGTGACGACACCTCCCAAGATACACAAAGGCAGGCACACACCCACCCAACAGCCATCCACCTCACGACAGCCTCCAGCGCATGCATCTTCACCCAAAGTCACCAAACGAACACCTCCTACAACAACAACCTCTTCCTCCACTCCCAAACCTCCTCCAGCTACCCGTCCCAGTGTCTCCAAAAAACTTTTCCTGTACAACCTTGACCTCTTTCCCACACCTTCCCCACCCCGTCAGTCTCCTAGGTCCCAACTAGCATCTCAGCCACAACATCTCCGGGACCAGTGGTGCCTGTAGTCACCGGAATCTGGAGTGCACCGGCCACCATGGCAGCCAGTGTGGCACGGAGCCACAGCACAGACAGTGCACCACCTGTGAAGCATCAGAAGTTGGCCAGTGCTGGGCGGGAGAGGGGGAAGACTCCAGCAACCAAATCCGCTCCCAGGGGTCCCAGTGGGAGTGTGGAGTCAGCAGCGACACCTTCTAAGGTGGGGAAGGGCCACAAGAAAGCAGGAAAGTCTGGGAAGAGCAGCACGGCGGAAGAGACCGCCATCATCCCCGCTGCCCAGGAGGCCACAGCCATCATCCCCGCTGCCCAGGAGGCCACAGCCATGATCCCCGATGGGCCAGAGATTACCACCAGCACTAGCCCCGCTGGGCTAGAGGGGACCGCCAGCACAAGGCCCGCTGGGCCAGAGAGGACCGCCAGCACAAGCCCCGCTGGGCTAGAGAGGACCGCCAGCACAAGCCCCGCTGGGCTAGAGAGGACTG
Organism: Pleurodeles waltl; assembly: GCF_031143425.1. NCBI lineage: Eukaryota > Metazoa > Chordata > Amphibia > Caudata > Salamandridae > Pleurodeles > Pleurodeles waltl. Next base: position 777,749,169 of record NC_090448.1, on the reverse strand, counting down.
CCAGCACAAGCCCCGCCGGACCAGAGAGGACCACCAGCACAAGCCCCACTGGACCAGAGAGGACCGCCAGCACAAGCCCTGCTGGGCCGGAGAGGGCCGCTAGCATAAGCCTTGCTGGGCTAGAGAGGACCGTTAGCACCAGCCCCGCTGGGACATGAAGGACCGCCAGCACAAGCCCCGCTGGGCCAGAGAGGACCACTAGCACAAGCCCGCTGGGCTAGAGAGGACCGTTAGCACCATCCCCGCTGGGCTAGAGAGGACCGCCAGCACAAGCCCCGCTGGTCTAGAGAGGACCACCAGCACAAGCCCCGCTGGGCTAGGGAGGACCGCTCGCACCAGCCTTGCTGGGCCATGAAGGAACGCCAGCAGCTGAGTCACTGCAAAGGAGCCCGCTGCTCCAAGCACCGCTGAACAGGGCACCGCCGCTCCAAGCACCGCTGAACAGGGCAGCGCCATCTCAAGCACCGCTGAACATGGCACCGCTGTCTCAAGCACCGCTGAGCAGGGCACCACCGCTCCAAGCACCGCTGAAAAGGGCACCGGCGTCTCAAGCACCGCTGAACAGGGCACCGCCGTCTCAAGCACCGCTGAACAGGGCACCACTGTCTCAAGCACCGCTGGCCCATGAGCGCCGAGGGCACTGATGCTACTGAGTCACGAGCAGAATGAAGCCCTCTGGGCACAAAGACCCCTCCCGAACCAGTGGAGAGATACATCCACTACCTCCGTCCTTAGCAGGATGAAGCACTCTGGGCACAAAGCCCCCTCCAGAAACAGTGGAGAGATACATCCACTACCTCTGTCCTTAGCAGGATGAATCACTCTGGGCACAAAGCCCCCTCCAGAACCAGTGGAGAGATACAGCCACTACCTCTGTCCTTAGCAGGATGAAGCACTCTGGGCACAATGCCTCCTCCAGAAACAGTGGAGAGATACATCCACTACCTCTGTCCTTAGCAGGATGAAGCACTCTGGGCACAATTCCTCCTCCAGAACAAGTGGAGACTGATATCCACTTGAGAGACTGTGGCTTTGCACTCCCCAGGATATGGCAGTGGGCAACCCACTCACTGTAGAGACTTGAGAGACTGTGGCTTTGCACTCCCCGGGATATGGCAGTGTGCAGCCCACCCACTGTAGAGACTTGAGAGACTGTGGCTTTGCACTCCCCAGGATATGGCCGTGGTTAACCCACCCACTGTAGAGACTTGAGAGACTGTGGCTTTGTACTCCCCAGGATTGACCAGTGGGCAACCCACCCACTGTAGAGACTTGAGAGACTGTGGCTTTGCACTCCCCATGATATGGCAGGGGGCAACCCACCCACTGTAGAGACTTGAGAGACTGTGGCTTTGCACTCCCCAGGATTGAACAGTGGGTGTAAGGAAATGGCACCCTGTTGCAGTTACCCCCCACTTTTTGCCTGATACTGATGCTGACTTGACTGAGAAGTGTGCTGGGACCCTGCTAACCAGGCCCCAGCACCAGTGTTCTTTCACCTAAAATGTACCATTGTTTCCACAATTGGCACACCCCTGGCACACAGATAAGTCCCTTGTAGAAGGTACCAGTGGTACCAAGGGCCCTGTGACCAGGGAAGGTCCCTAAGGGCTGCAGCATATGTTTTGCCACCCTAAGGGACCCCTCACCTAACACATGTACACTGCCATTACAGATTGTGTGTGTTGGTGGGGAGAAAAAGGCAAAGTCGACATGGCATCCCCCTCAGGATGCAATGCACACAAAATGCTGCCTGTGGCATAGGTAAGTCACCCCTCTAGCAGGCCTTACAGCCCTAAGGCAGGGTGCACTATACCACAGGTGAGGGCATAGCTGCATGAACAATATGCCCCTACAGTGTCTAAGTCTATTCTTAGATATTGTAAGTACAGTTGTGGCCATATTAAGTATATGGTCTGGGAGTTTGTCAAAAACGAACTCCACAGCTCCATAATGGCTACACTGAATACTGGGAAGTTTGGTATCAAACTTCTCAGAATAATAAACCCACACTGACTGATGTAACTATCATGTATAAATATGTATTAGTGTGTGTTATAGTTGGTGAGGGTGGGGGTGTTGCGTGTGTGTGTCCCTGTTTTTTCCCTCCGCCCTCCCCTGTGTCGTAGGTGCATTACTCACCGTGGTCTTCGCCGCCCACGTCCGTGCTCCTGGTAGAGGAGCAGAAAGACTATCGCCGGGAGAATTTGGAGTTCCGGCTCCATGGTGTCCTAGTTCCTCGTGGGATGTGTAGAGGTGAGCGTTTTCCCTTCGGAATACTGTTTCCGCAGTGTTTTTATCCGCAGTGAATCCGCCCCGGAAAAGGTGGCGGATTGGCCTGTTGTGATACTGTGGGCGGTACTTTATTCTCCGCCTGTCTGTTGGCGGTGTCCGCCAAGCTGTTTGTCTGTACCGCCGTGGCGGTCGGAGTGTTAAAGTGGCTGTCTTTGTTGGCGGTTTCTGCCACGGTCAGAATTGCAAATATTTTACCGCCGGTCTGTTGGCGGTCTTACCGCCGCTTTAACACCGACCGCCAGGGTTGTAATGACCACCTAAATCTCCATACAGCACATCCTCGTTGATGAAAGGCTCTATGATTGAGGCCAACAGTCTCGAGTGTAGAAATCTGCTGTTATAAACCACTATTTCTTCAATGAGCCTTGTAAAGAGAACAGCCCTGTCAGCTCCTAGACAGATTTCTTTCAGTGTTTTCCGCTTCCTCAGGACAATGGGGGTCATTATGAACATGGCGGTAAAGACCGCCGACCACCTTGGCGGCGGTGAACAGAATCCCGCCGCCGGCGGCGAATGGAAACCCGCCATATAATGAACAAAAAACCCAACACCGCCAAACATTCCCACACCACGACTCCCCCGCCAGGACCCTGTCGGTGGGAATCACGGCCCACCCCACCCCGCCACCGCCAAGCACACCTACATCCCACCCTCCAAATAAAGATGCACAAATCACCTCGGCGGACAGTGGAGGCCGGATGACCATTGGCAGCTGCAACCGCCACAGGCAGCATGTGGGCCCAACAGCAACCACTGCACACATAGGCTAGGCTTAGCACCCACACACCTGACACACATTCAGAACACCATAGAACACCCCCAGACACACCCCACAATCCCTTGCAACGAAACCAGGACCAGAAGACAGAGAGCACCAGAGCTAGACAGAGAACACCAGCAGACAGGACACGCATAGTGACCCACACAGGAGCACCCAAACACCGTCCCCAGTCCCGACGCCATCCACCACCCTCACAATGTCCCCCTAAAAAGGGAGCTAAGGACAAGATCCTAAAAGTTGAGCCACAAATATTCGGCTCCGAGGTGCAGCACACACCCATCGCCTGGAAAATGGAGCTGTGGCAGACCATTGTCAACAGGGTGAATTCAGTGGGACACCATCCACGCACCAGGGACATCCGCAAGAGATGAAACGACCTGCGGGGGAAGATCTGGGCCATGGCATCCAGGCACCACATCGCAGTGCAGAAGACTGGGGGAGGGCCGCCACCAACACCACCCGACTACACCAACTGGGAGGAGAAGGTACTCGCCATCCTGCACCCAGAGGGACTCACTGGACGAATGGACTCGGATAAGTCATATACATTTACCTCATATACACCATACCTGTAATGCATGCACCACCCCACCCCACCCACACCCACCTAGACCCACACCCCTCCCAGCCATTACCCACCACCCTGCATCACCCACAACTCACTACCAGGCCCACATCACTCCAGCTGTGCACAGCCACCCACCCCTGCACGTTCCCACAATGGAATAATAACCCCCACCACAATGTAACCCCACCACTGCCGCTAGATGCTATGTCCACCTCACAAAGGCACCCGAAGGCCACTGAAAGGCACACCAGCACTAAATTGTACAGTACTGCCCACCTCAAACCTTCATGCATATATAAAAAACAATTCTATGTCCCCCAACAGGCACCACCACCCATGCAACCCCAATGGAGGGGACAAGGAGTGCCACAGCATTCCAGGGAGACAGAGGCACATCACAGGACACTGGTGAAGGATCCCTGGACACTGATGAGCAGGCAGGCCCTTCACACAGCCCTGGATCCTCACCATGCAGCAGCCCCACCCAGGAAAACACTGGCACCCCTAACTCCCAGTCAAGACCAGCAGGCCAGGGGAGGCGTGCTCACACCAGTGGACCCAGGGCACAAACAGGTGGAACACAGCAACAGAGGCCACAGTCTCCCACCCCCAACATGCAGGAAGATGAGGGCCCCAGTACTAGTGGCACGTCCAGACCTGAGCAGGGGACACAGGCACAGGGGGCCAGGGCAAGGTCAAGTGCTCCAGTGGGTCAGGGGGTAGGGCACCGGATAGATGCAGCAGCCTAGGATGTCATTGCAGAGGTGTTGGGGCATACTAACATACCCAAGACAGGTTGGCACAGATTGCAACCACCCTGGAGAAAAGTCAGAGAATGCAGCTGGAACACCACCAACAGGCCATCGAGCAGTGGAAAGAACACAATGCCACAATGGCCACCATTGCTGGAACACTGCTGCAGTTGGTCAACACACTCTGAGACACCCACACCGGACAAAAGGCCCCCACAACAGCCCTGGACAACCAGCAACAGTTGTCCCAAGCAGCTGAAACTGCACAGGAAAAACCCTCCCAGGAATCACAAGGGCCGACCGTGTCACCCCAAGTAGCTCCACAGCAGGCACCCAAACGTAGCCTCAGGCCAAGATATGGCACTAGAAACCCAGCAAAGAACAAGCCCCCTACCAACAATTGACACTGCTGCAACTGCCAAGCAACCAACACACCCATTCATAAACTGCACTTCGCTGAAGGCTAAATGATGAGCAGCACTACGAATAGGACCCACCTATGAAACCAAACAGGCCTGCCACCAAGTCGGTTTTGAGGACAACCAACTATAACGACTTCCAACACTGTACATAGCACATTTCAGTGTATTCCACCAATAAACAACATATCTCACCTGTAATACTGTCCACTGTCTTCAATGTTGAACAAAGTGGAGTAATGATGCAACAGGCAGGGATACACTTTATTGTCAAATTGTGCATGCTGCTGGTACAGTGTGTTTCTAAAAAGTCAAGAAGGGAATGCTCATGTTGCCTGTCTGTACCATGCTGAAGAGGTCCATGACTCGCATATCATGACCAATTCCCCCTAGTTGACATGGCACACTTACAGTATCAGTCACTAACCACATATACAGGCTGAAGTCCCAGACAGTTATTGGAAGTTGTATCAGTTAGTTTCTGGAATTTACATCTTCCCCTTTCTCATCCTCACCATCACTCTCCTCACCTCTCTGAGGTAACAGATCAGGACCTATAGCACCCTCCACCTCCAAGAGGGGGATTGAATGTCTCACTGCCACGTTGTGCAGCATGCAGAAGGCCACCACTATCCTACACACCTTATCAGGCCCATAGGCCAGGGAACCCCCAGAGATATGTAGGGACCGAAATCTAGCCTTCAGGAGACCTATGGTACGCTCTATCACCCTCCTAATACGTCCATGGGCCTCTTTGTATTTCCTCTCTGCATCCGTCCTGGGATTCCTCACTGGTGTCAGGAGCCAACGCAAGTTTGCATAGCCAGAATCACCTAGAGAAATGGTCAATACGGAGTCGTCATTAGAATGTCCTTAGTCTGACAGGCTGTTTTCCAGCAATGTGTCAGTTAGTGACAGGCACACTTACCTATGATCCACCCTCTGTCCTCTTGGAGTTGTTCCATCTTTTGTGGCACACTACTGTTCCTCAAAACAAATGAATCATGGACTGAACCAGGAAACATGGCATTCACATGGGATATGTACTGGTCTGCTGTACATACCAATTGGATGTTCATGAAGTGAAAGTTCTTCCTGTTTCTGTACACCTGTTCACTCACTCTTGGGGGGGTGATGGGTATGTGGGTTCCATAGATGGCACCAATAACATGGGGAATGTTTGCAAAGGCGTAGAAGTCAGACTTGATGGCAGGGAGCTCAGCACTTTGGGGGAATCGCACATAGGATTGCAGATGTTGTACAAATGCATTTAGAAATCTTGTTAAGTACCTGGCTAAACATTGGCTGTGAGAAATCAGCACCCATGCCCACTGTCACTTGAAAGGAGCCTGTGGCCAGGAAATGGAGTGCGGAGAGCATCTGCACCTCAGTTGGAATGGCATGCTGATTACGATTTCCGGGAGTCAGTGCAGGATCTAGTAATGCACATAGGTCCTGAATAGGTGCACGTGTGAGTCTGTAAGTGATAATGATCTGACCCTCCACCATGGTCCCCATATCCCCAAGTGGTCTGTACACAGAAGGTGCCCTTCCTCGCCAAAAGGGTCTGTACCTGTGAGGAGTAAGAACAAGGAGTCATGTGCACACATACACAGGAATATTTGCTAAACACATTCACTGCATTCTTCATAGTAGTGTCTGTACAATTTCTGCTCCTCTTCCTGCCCTCACCACAATAGCAGACAGCCATACATGCACCGCATACACCACACCTGCACTCACCACCTCCACTGTAGTTGACACATGCAGCACACTCACCCGACTTGCAGACACACACCCAACATACATCCACACTAGCTGTCTGTCTTCTCCCACTGTGTCCACCCCCACCTCCCAAAACACTCAAACGCAGCAAGACACCCACCCATCAGACATCCACCACACCACAGCATACTGAGCAGTCACCGGCACCCACTACACGCACACCTACACCCCATACATCAACTAACTCTGCCTCCACTCCCATGCCCTCATCCACGCCCACCCCACCTGCTCCCAAGAAACCTTTCCTCTCCTGTGTAGACCTGCTCGAACCCACTGGCCCACCGCCTCTTGTCCCGAAACGTGCCCACCTCCTTGCCCTTTCTGCACCTTCCACATCGCAGCCCACCCCGGTCCAGCCTTCCCCTTCCCGTAACCCTTCTCCAGTGAAGAAGAAGGCCCGCTCGGAGCCTAAGGCATCCAGCTCCACCCGAGCCAAAAAGCCCCCACCCCCTTCAAAGGAGAAGCCCACCCCCTCCAACCTCCTCCCGCAAGTCTAACTCCCAACCCCGTCGTATATCCCCACCCTCACCCCCACCCCCATTCTGTGAGGTGCCTGGATCCCCCTATGGTGCCCCGTTTTGTGGAGTACCCAGCACTTGTGGGAGTCAGGTGTGGCCAGTTGTGGCCAGGGACAATTGAATCTTGTTGGACTGGCCATTGGCCCTGTTTTCATAAATTTTCTCAGTGAGCTTACTAATAAAGTTTCGGTGTGGCCTGTGTTTGGGCTGCACGCAGTTCCACTAATTTATGGCTGTGGTGCTATTGTATGTCCTGTGGGCACGTTGCAGTGGCCTTCGGTCGGGTACGTCCCTCTTGATGTGGGGTTTCTGACTATTGCTGCTGGGAAGGGTTGGGGGGGCGTTGCAGGGTGGGTGGAGTGGGTGGGTATGTAAGTTTGCCCTTTCCTCCCTTGTTTTGTAGGTTGCGGTACCTACCGTCGTCGTCTTCGTCGGCGGTTTCAGTCGTGTAGATATATGACAAGGAGCAAGGCTGGCATGATCTGCAGCTCTCTGTCCATGGCTGCTGCTGCACGTTTTGTTGAGCTCCGGTGAGTGTTTCCTTCTATTTGTTTAATTTCCGCCTGGCTTTGTGTGGCGGTGGTTTCCGCCACAGAACTGGCGGCGGAATGGTGGTTCATAATTTGATGGGCGGGTTGGGCATTTCCGACAGCCTGTGGGCGGCCTCTGCCGTTGTCAGCGGGAATCCTTTCTTGGCGGTGGGAGGTGCGCGGGATACGCGAGTTTCGTTTGGTTCATTATTTGGCGGTCCGGACCCTTCCTCCTTTGGCAGTTTCTGCCACCACCGCCGGCGGTGCGGAACGGACCGCCATGTTCATAATGAGGGCCAATGTGTTTTGCAAAGAGCAGAGAGAATAGTCCAGGAATGGAGTTTGTGGCATTAAAACCGTTATCAAGGTTAGTAGTCATAGTGAAACACTCTGACATCCATGCATCCCCAGAGAAAAGTATTCTCAAGTATTGCAACGAGACGGAGGGAACAAAGCTGTTAATTTCTGTATATTTCGGCCAGAAAGCCCAGGGTACCGTTTAATAAGATTCAGAAGACTGGGCTCTGATTGTCACAGAGCTAAAATACAGAATGGTTTCTCTGTATGTTAAAATGATGGTTACAGATACAGAAAACTGATAAAATTGACACACTAGATTAATTTAATGTTAAACATTTCCTACGTTTCTTCTAAATAGAACTCGAGGATTGTTCCTTTCATAGAATTTTTGTTTTTAACTTAATTGGTTTAGTTAAAAAGCTGCAGATTCTTGTGAAAGGAGAGATGAACTAATGCAAGACATTCTATGACACAGGTAGCTTCCTGTCACAAATCGTGCCTTGCCATGTAGCACCTTTGATTTACCAGCAGAGCTCTAGGTTTACTTACAATATTCACTATTTCAATTTTGGTACTTCACACACAACCTTGCCACAATAACTTTATTCTACTCCACCCAACTGCTCCTGCACTGGTAACTCCCATATATTTTATTTATGCACCACTTCTGACATTTAGTACCTCTCCCAACACCCACTTGTTTCAATACTGGGATATCACACATAGCTCTGCAGTGCAGTTCCCCTTCCCTTCATTCTAATTTGCAGACTGCAGAGTTCCATGATGGTTGCCTAGTCGGTAGGTCGCCCAAGTGCATTGCTCTTCCAGTCATTTTCAGTAATGATCTGCACCAGCTGGCCATGACATGCCTCCAGAGAACATCTGCACCCCTTTGGTGGTCTCCACCCTTGGTGCTGTGATCGGTGTTATGCCCGTCTTCATGCGATAGATGGCATATTGTTCTAGGGTGGCATCTGCTGTGGTGGTGCAGAAAAGATGTTGCCAGATGGTGAGGGACAGCTGGTGGACAGAGTAGGGGTACATCAATGCACAATCCGAGGACTGACTGTCTTCTGCCTGAGCTCTGCTGTTTTTCTGAACCCCATGTTTCAGTTTTGTTGCCTCTTACAGGAAATTCTGGTCACTACGGCTTGCTCCATTAGATATGGAGGGACAGTTTGCTTGCAGTAGTTTGATCCCTATTCTGCTAGCTGTCTTAGAATCTAAGGTCTACGTCTTTGGCGTGTTCTCTGCATTTTACTTGAGAGCTAAAATTGAAGGTGACTGGATATACTTTTGGCCTAGAGACCTTAGCCATACATTACTGGCTGTGCTGGCACAGATTGGTCTTCCTGGATGGCTCGACAGGGTAGAACAGACACAATGACATGATCGATGCTTCAAGGGTCCACATATTTACTGGGGACTACTCCATTGCCATAGTGTAAAGAGGTACACTATGCTGTGCAGACATTTTTGGACAGTATGCTTTAGAACAGTTTTCCTGATTCTCTGTGGCCATTATTTCTCCCATACTCATGTCACTCCCTGGCTTATGTCTGTGCTATGATGCTGGTACCTGGTCCTCTTCCTAGGGAAGTTCTTCTGCAGCCATTTTCGTCAGCGCATTTTTCAGTTTGGATGCCTGACGTCTGCTCCTAAGTTCTTGCAACTGTTAGCCTCTTAGGGATGCCAGCCAAGAGCAAAAAGACGTCCAAGAGAACTTATAAGAGAATTGTAAGCAATTTCTCCCACTGGCAGCAGAGATCCATCCAAAACCCTTGATTTGACACAGAAACTAGGATTTCAGAAATGCGAGTTATCAACAGCTTTGCTAGTGCCCCTCAATAATGCTATATAAATCCGAAAGCAGCTCCAACAACACACCAACATACCTGTGATGATGTTTCTTAATTCTGAGCTGCAAGAATCCATGTTCAGTCACTTGTTGACAAAATGTCTTTTGTGTCCACTACCATCTTCACTGCTACTATTGCTGGAAAAGTTCCGAAATAGCTTTGCTAATGCAAGAAACTTACTGATTCACGTGCTAATCTGAAATTAAGGAAGTGCACACATATGTGTAAATCGGCTAATGTTCTCAGGTTCTAATATTCAACAACATCCGCTGTTATAGCAACAGACCCTCCTTGCTCCATACACATACGCTCATGCACGCAAAATGAACACATCTGCCACTGTACCTAAACACGTAAGCCTACAGCATGTGGTATTCTTGTCTCTTCCTTCAGTACTAGTGCCCCACAACTTTAACAATCCTGTTCTATCTTGACCTGCTACAGGTCTTCCTAATCTTGTAATGTACCTCACTCAAAGCATTTCTGTTCATTTTGAGCCAATAGACGACTGAGTAAAAGAGGGAGTGACTTTAAACATTTCTATAACTTTGATCTCCAGATACAGGCTAAACGGCATCATAGGGCATCTATTCCATCTAGCTTTCTGTATTAAATTGAGTGCTTCTAAACAGGTCCAGACCAGTCTCAACTGAGCCGCAGTGCCCCAAGGATGTTAAGGCATGCTCTTCAGGGCTGAAAGAGACGGGAAACGTCTGGTTGCTGGTACTATAATGGCTCCATGTGATCCAACTGGCCTTCTCTGGTGTCCCACGTCGGGTTCCACTTAGACTCTACTCAATCATGCTGCGATGAGTCCTTCACTCACAGGCATGCTAATGTGGGTGGTGAGAAGAGGGGTACTCTTTCCTTCTCTCAGAACAAATACCTGCAACAAATTAAAAGATACAATTAACCTACTGCATAATATGGTTCTCCATGGCTGCATATTAGTGGCCCTTTTCTACAGCTTAGACTCTCGGCAGCACCACACCTCATTTTAGCTCTCAAGCTCCTGGAACCAGGTGACAACAGATCTCTGCTACTTCTCTTCCTTTATGCTTTGCCAGCATATGCTGCAATGTATTTATGTAGGGTGTGATTGCTGAGATGTTTCATGCTCTAAAATGTATTTCTGGTTGGCATGTAAATCTGGCATAAAAGAACAAGTTACTTACCTTCAGTAATGTAATATCTGATAGAGACAGGATCTAGCTGCAGATTGCTTACTTTGGAATCCTCCTCAGGGAAGAGACTGGATCTGGAAACTTTTTTCCCACACCACGTCCACGTGTCGGAAGAGGGCGTTGCACGACCAAATGTGATGTCAACAGAGTTCACATACCCCCTCGCCAACACCAGTTTCTTCTGTGACCATTTTCCATGCTCAAAATGTGGCGTCACATATAGAAACTGACAGGGTGCTAAGATAAGAGACACCCTTGCGTCAAATAGTCACTGAATTCTCAATTCAGGATATGAATTTTCACAATGAAATCTTGGAGATAAAGAAGGACTCACTTCGCAGAGCGGGGAGAATGGAAAGGTGGATAAGGAGTCTGGGGCTAGATCCTGTCTCTACCAGATAACGCGTTACCAAAGGTAAATAACTTGTTCATCTGATTGAGACATCTAGCCACAGTTTCCTTACTTTAGAATCAGATACCAAAGTCATACCATCCGCAGAGGATGATGGTATGTGAACTGATTTCATTGGGAGCCTGTAATCAGAACAAAACCGGTCTAGAACCGGAGAAATAGAGCATACGTTCATAAGAGTTCATATGAGTAAACACAAATTCTTTACTAAAAGAACTGTGTAAAGAAAAATCATAAACACATTGAAAACAAGGAGATAACATCACCCATGACGAGACCATTAAAAATCTCTCACTAGAACAAAACTGGTGGAGCAAAATTCAAAATGTCTGGACATTCATAATCATGTAGGTGAGCCATACCATATTCCACAACAGAAAAACTTGTGGAATGGACAACAGGTAACGATGTCGTAAGGCTTTTAAAAAACATGAACATAGAATATCCACGTTACTATGACCAATCTGTGTCAGGGGCAAACTAGCAATATGAATATAAAACTTTCACACCCACAATGGGATACAAACCCATGCATGAACAACCCATAAGTACTGTGGAAAGGACCACGGCAATGAAAGTCTAAAAAGACAAATTAAAAATGGAGGGAAAATAAAAAAAACTCTACCCATGCCAGAACGACAATTTTGCCAAATGACCTAATGAAGATAAATCTATTTCTTCTTTTATATATATATATATATATATATATATATATATATATATATATATATATAGACCCAAACTGAATGTTCTACACCAGTGGTTCCCAACCTGTGGGCCAGGGACCCCTAGGGGTCCGCGAAGACTCCTCAGGGGGTCCGTGACTGCTCAGAAAATATAATAATAACAGGTTCCAACTAGCAGTAATGACTCAGTGGGGGTCCCCGGATTCCAATAATGATTCAGTGGGGGTCCCGGGGCTCCAGTATTGATGAAATGGGGGTCCACAGAAGTCAAAAAGTTGGGAACCACTGTTCTACACTTTTGAAACATGGAGCAGCACAACATGCCGTTGAGCAATACCTTCTTGCCATATAAATGTATATCCTAACTAGGCTTACTCTATAATAAACAGAGTGTCTATCTCTTGTGAAGAAAACAACAAATTGCCCTCTTTAAAAAGAAGTTGAAGACAACAATAGTGACCATTTGGCATAGGAATAGACTTTTCCTCGGGAAAAGTAACTAGAGCTGATAAAAATATCTTTAAGATATCCTTAATATATACTGACGTAGGAGAAAACAGTCACCTATGTAGTAACAAACTATATATATATATATATATATATATATATCATTGATAAGAAAAAGCAGAATAACATAGCAAGTATGAAAAATAAACCTTGGTGGTGTGGCGGAAACCAAGGTGACCAAGGTGAGTATATGACCCACACATGAATAAGACCCATCGATAGATAAAATAGAAGATTACTCAAATACTTACAAATTTAAAATGTAAAAGATTCTGAAATAAAAAACAATTTGATCGATTTTGTATATTCCGTTTAAAGACAACACTTCACAAAGTGTGAGCACAACCTATGACAACTAGAATCAGATTAACGATGAAAACAGATATGAGCATCTTAATAGGGCAGAAAAATTAGTCTGCAAGAGGGTAAAACCCTTCAGAAAAGAAGTAAATATTAAATACAAACGCAAAAACGCAGAACAACTATGAAACAGTCCATAATATTAATGAATCTATACAAAAGAGTGAACAGAATCTACAGAGAGATACTTCTCAATGGAGACTCATGATAACATGGCATATAGCGTGAAAATGAAAGAATAATGTTCAAAGAACATATCGAAACCATACAAATGCGTACACAAAAGTGTAGAATATCCACCACAATGTGGTGTCTAAAGAAAACCTTTAAGACCAAAACAAAGAAAGTCTTAAAGTCCCAAAGATAATACTTTCTGGTTTCTAAAGTATCAAATCTAGCAGAAGTAAAAAAACTGATAATACCATATCAGGGTTAAAAGTAGAACACACATAGCAAACAGAGTAGATCAACATCTACTTTTTTGAGAAGTACAAGAAGGACTTAGTAACAGACCCCCTTACTGCTGTATAAACCCATAAAAAACATAAGGTCACCAATTACCAATTAGAAGAAGAATAAACATGTCTTTGCAAGGACCATGATTAATAAGATTATCTTAAACAACTCTGTAAGGAAATGCCTCCTTGGCATGGTTACCCCCTGAATTTTTGCCTTTTCTGATGCCAAGTTATTATTTGAAAGTGTGCTGAGGCCTGCTAATCAGGCCCCAGCACCAGTGTTCTTTCCCTAAAACTGTACCTTTGTCTATACAATTGGCACACCCTGGCATCCAGGTAAGTCCCTTGTAACTGGTACCCCTGGAACTAAGGGTCCTGATGCCAGGGAAGGTCTCTAAGGGGCTGCAGCATGTCTTATGCCACCCTGGGGACCCCTCACTCAGCACAGCACACTGCTTGCCAGCTTGTGTGTGCTGGTGGGGAGAAAATGACTAAGTCGACATGACACTCCCCTCAGGGTGCCATGCCAACTCACATTGCCCATGGCATAGATAAGTCACCCCTCTAGCAGGTCTTACAGCCCTAAGACAGGGTGCACTATACCATAGGTGAGGGCATAGGTGCATGAGCCCTATGCGACTACAGTGTCTAAGCAAAACCTTAGACATTGTAAGTGCAGGGTAGCCATAAGAGTATATAGTCTGAGAGTCTGTCATACACGAACACCACAGCACCATAATGGCTACACTGAAAACTGGGAAGTTTGATATCCAACTTCTCAGCACAATAAATGCACACTGATGCCAGTGTACATTGTATTGTGAAATACACCCCAGAGGGCATCTTAGAGATGCCCCCTGAAAACATACCCGACTTCCAGTGTGGGCTGACTAGTTTTGCCAGCCTGCCACACACCAGACATGTTGTTGGCCACAGGGGGAGAGTGCCTTTGTCACTCTGTGGGTAGTAACAAAGCCTGTACTGGGTGGAGGTACTTCTCACCACCTCCTGCAGGAACTGTAACACCTGGCGGTGAGCCTCAAAGGCTCACCCCCTTTGTTTTACTGCGCCACAGGGCATCCCAGCTAGTGGAGATGCCCGCCCCCTCCGGCCACGGCCCCACTTTTGGCGGCAAGGCTGGAGGAGATAATGAGAAAAACAAGGAGGAGTCACTGGCCATTCAGGACAACCCCTAAGGTGTCCTGAGCTGAGGTGACTCTGACTTTTAGAAATCCTCCATCTTGCAGATGGAGGATTCCCCCAATAGGATTAGGGATGTGCCCCCCTCCCGTCAGGGAGGAGGCACAAAGAGGGTGTAGCCACCCTCAGGGCTAGTAGCCATTGGCTACTAACCTCCCAGAACTAAACACACCCCTAAAGTGAGTATTTAAGGGCCCCCAGAACCTAGGAAAGGAGATTCCTGCAACCTAAGACGAAGAAGGACTGCAGACCTGAAGCCCTGCAGAGAAGACAGCGACACCAACTGCTTCGGCCCCAGCCCTACCGGCCTGTCTCCCCACTTCGAGAAAAACTGCAACAGCAACGCGTCCCCCAGGGTCCATCGACCTCTGAAGCCTCAGAGGACTACCCTGCATCTAAAAGGACCAAGAACTCCTGAGGACACCGGCCCTGTTCCAAAGAAACTGCAACTTTGCAACAAAGAAGCAACTTTTAAAGAAAACACGTTTCCCGCCGGAAGCGTGAGACTTTCCACTCTGCACCCGACGCCCCCAGCTCGACCTGCGGAGAACCAACACTACAGGGAGGACGCCCCGGCGACTACGACCCTGTGAGTAGCCAGAGTTGACCCCCCTGAGCCCCCACAGCGACGCCTGCAGAGGGAATCCAGAGGCTCCGTCTGACCGCGACTGCCTGCTTCCAAGAACCCGACGCCTGGTAAAGACCCTGCACCCGCAGCCCCCAGGACCTGAAGGATCCACCCTCCAGTGCAGAAGCGACCCCCATGTGGCCCTCTCCCTTGCCCAGGTGGTGGCTACCCCGAGGAGCCCCCCCCCTTGCCTGCCTGCTTCGCTGAAGAGAGACCTGGCTCTCCCATTGAAACTAATTGTAAACGCGACGCCTGTTTGCACTCTGCACCCGGCCGCCTCTGTGCCGCTGAGGGTGTACTTTTTGTGCTGACTTGTGTCCCCGCCGGTGCCCTACAAAACCCCCCTGGTCTGCTCTCCAAAGTCGCGGGTTCTTACCTGCTGGCAGACTGGAACCGGGGCACCCCCTTCTCCATTGAAGCCTATGCGTTTTGGGCACCACTTTGAACTCTGCACCTGACCTGCCCTGAGCTGCTGGTGTGGTAACTTTGGGGTTGCCCTGAACCCCCAACGGTGGGCTACCTTGGACCCAACTTTAAACCCTGTAGGTGCTTTACTTACCTACAAAACTAACCAATACTTACTTCCCCCAGGAACTGTTGAAAATTGCGCTGTCTAGTTTTAAAATAGCTTATTGCCATTTTTGCTAAAACTGTGCATGATATTGTCTTGATTCAAAGTTCCTAAGATACCTGAGTGAAATACCTTTCATTTAAAGTATTGTTTGTAAATCTTGAACCTGTGGTTCTTAAAAGAAACTAAGAAAATATATTTTTCTATATAAAAACCTATCGGCCTGGAATTGTCTTTGAGTGTGTGTTCCTTATTTATTGCCTGTGTGTGTACAACAAATGCTTAACACTACCCTCTGATGAGCCTACTGCTCGACCACACTACCACAAAATAGAGCATTAGAATTATCTCTTTTTGCCACTATCTTACCTCTAAGGGGAACCCTTGGACTCTGTGCATGCTATTTCATACTTTGAAATAGTACATACAGAGCCAACTTCCTACATTGGTGGATCAGCGGTGGGGTACAAGACTTTGCATTTGCTGGACTACTCAGCCAATACCTGATCACACGACTTAGGGCCAGATGTAGGAAGGAAGCAATTTGCGAGTTGCAAATTGCGAGTCCTTCCGACTCGCAATTTGCAACTCGCAAATTGCTATGCAGTACGGTGTCTCAGACACCGACTGCGACTCGCAATGGGGTCGCAATGACCCACCTCATGAATATTCATGAGGTGGGTCGCAAATTGCGGCCCCATTGCGAGTATAGGCACTCGCTAACATGGAGGCCTGCTGTAGTCAGCAGGCCTCCATGTTAGCGACCTGCTTTTCAATAAAGCAGTTTTTTTTTTTTTTTTAAATGTAGCCCGCTTTCCCTAAGGGAAAACGAGCTGCATTTAAAAAAAATCCGAAACCTTTTGTTTCGGTTTTTTCAGGGCAGGTAGTGGTCCCTTGGACCACTCCCTGCCCTGAAAAAATATTTTGGGGTCCAGTCTCAAACTGGAAGGGGTCCCATGGGGACCCCTTCCAATTTGCGAGTGGGTTACCATCCACTTGAAGTGGATGGTAACTGCGACTCCATTTGCGACCGCGTACGCGGTCGCAAATGGAGTTGCATACCACTGCGACTCGCAAATAGGAAGGGAACACCCCTTCCTATTTGCGATTCGGAAATGCATTTTGCGAGTCGGTAACGACTCGCAAAATGCATTTCTGCATAGGAAACACGCATTTGCGAGTCGCAAACGGCAGATTTTGCCGTTTGCGACTCGCAAAGTGTTTCCTACATCTGGCCCTAAATTCCAAAAATTGTCATTAGAAACTGATTTTTGAAATTTGAGCTATTTTTCTACATTTTTAAAAGTGCTGCTAGGGCTTTGTGTTAGTCCCTGTTAGCATTTCTTTTAGAGTTTAAAAGTTTTTGCAAAGTTTGAATTAAGTTCTAGAGATAGTTTTAGATTCTTAAAAAGTATTCCAACTTTTAGAAACAAAATGTCTACAGAAGAGTTAGTGATGGAACACAACCTCACCCCTTACCTGCATCTTAGGATGTCAGAGTTAAGGTCTCTCTGTAAAATCAAAAAGATAAAGACTGGTTCAAACCCTACCAAAGTACAGCTCCAGGAGCTCTTGGCAGAGTTTGCTAAAAACAACCCTCTGATGATGCCTTCACAGAGGGGGACACTAGTGAGTTGGAGGAACTCCCACCTCCAACCCTAGGTAGGGAGACCAGGGTTCCTCCGATCCTGACTCCAAGTGTGAAAGTCAGAGATGCTGCTTCTCTCACAGGAGAGTCCAGCAACTCTGGAAGCATTGAGGACAGCCTCAATGAAGATGACCTCCTGCTAGCCAGGTTGGCCAAAAGATTGGCTCTGGAAAGACAGATCCTAGCCATAGAAAGGGAAAGACAAGAGATGGGCTTAGGTCCCATCAATGGTGGCAGCAATATAAATAGGTTCAGAGATTCTCCTGACATGCTAAAAATCCCTAAATGGATTGTAACTAAATATGAAGATGGTGATGACATCACCAAATGGTTCACAGCTTTTGAGAGGGCTTGTGCAACCAGAAAAGTAAACAAATCTCACTGGGGAGCTCTCCTTTGGGAAATGTTCACTGGAAAGTGTAGGGATAGACCCCTCACACTCTCTGGAAACGATGCAGAATCCTATGACCTCATGAAGGCTATCCTGATTGAGGGCTTTGGATTCTCAACTGAGGAGTACAGGATTAGGTTCAGGGGGGCTCAAAAATCCTCGAGCCAGACCTGGGTTGATTTTGTTAACTTCTCAGTCAAAACACTGGATGGTTGGATTAATGGCAGTGGTGTAAGTGATTATGATGGGATTACAATCTGTTTATGAAAGAACACCTGTTAAGTAATTGTTTCAATGATAAACTGCATCAACATCTGGTAGACCTAGGACCAATTTCTCCCCAAGAATTGGGAAAGAAGGCGGACCATTGGGTGAAGACTAGGGTGACTAAGACTTCCATAGGGGGTGACCAAAGAAAGGGGTCACAAAGACTCCCCAGGGAAAGAGTGTTGAGACATCCAAGGGAAAAAGTAAAGAGTCTTCTACAGGGCCCCAAAAACCTGCTCAGGAGGGAGGGTCCAAAGCCTCTTCACAATCCAATTTTGGGTACAAGGGTAAAAACTTTGATCCCAAGAAGGCCTGGTGTTATAGCTGTAATCAGCAGGGACACCAAACTGGAGACAAGGCCTGTCCCAAGAAAGGTTCCACTTCAAACTCTACTCCAGTTAGCACTGGAATAGCCAGTCTCCAGGTGGGATCAACAGTGTGCCCAGAGCAAATCAGGGTTCACACTGAGGCTACATTAGTCTCTGAGGGTGGGGTGGACTTAGCCACACTGGCTGCCTGGCCCCCTAATATGCAAAACTCCAGGCAGCAACTCTTAATTAATGGGATTAGTGTAGGAGGCCTGCGGGATACAGGTGCCAGTGTCACCATGGTGACAGAGAAACTGGTTTCCCCTGGTCAATACCTGGCTGGACAAACTTATCCAGTCACCATCGCTGACAATCAGACTAAAGTACATCCCATGGCTACGGTAACTTTAGAATGGGGAGGGATCAATGGCCTGAAACAGGTGGTGGTCTCCTCAAATATCCCTGTAGACTGTTTGCTTGGAAATGACCTGGAGTCCTCAGCATGGGCTGAGGTAGAACTCAAAACCCATGCAGCCATGCTGGGTATCCCTGAACTGGTGTGTGTCAAAACAAGGGCGCAGTGCAAGACTCAGGGTGAAAAAGTGGTGTTGAAGCCTGGAAAAATGGCCCAACCCTCCAAGAGGAAATGAAAGAAGACTGGAGAACCAGCTTCAACACAACAACAGAAAGGGAACATCTCTTCCCAGGAAGAAGTTCTGCCCTCTGAGGGAACTGAGCCCATGGAGTTAGAACCTTATCAGGTTGAGCTCCTAGGCCCAGGGGACCCACAAGGGAACAGTTGTGTAAGGGGCAAGAAACATGTCCCTCTCTTGAAGGCCTTAGGCAGCAAGCTGCTGAAGAGACCAAAGGGAAAATCACTGGAAAACATAGAGTCTATTGGGAAGATGGACTCCTCTACACTGAGGCAAGAGATCCCAAACCTGGTGCCACTAGGAGAGTGGTAGTGCCTCAGGAGTTTAGGAAGTTCATTCTGACCTTAGCTCATGATATTCCACTTGCTGGGCATTAGGGACAAACCAAGACTTGGGAAAGGTTAGTTAACCATTTCTATTGGCCCAACATGTCCCAGAAAGTAAAGGAGTTTTGTGTCTCCTGTGCCACCTGTCAAGCCAGTGGTAAGATAGGTGGACACCCAAAGGTCCCCCTCATTCCACTCCCAGTGGTGGGGGGTCCCCTTTGAAAGAGTGGGTGTGGACATAGTGGGTCCACTTGAACCTCACACAGCCTCAGGGAACCAGTATATCCTAGTGGTAGTGGATCATGCCACTAGGTACCCTGAAGCAATTTCCCTTAGGTCCACTACTGCCCCTGCAGTAGCTAAAGCACACATAGGTATCTTTACCAGAGTGGGATTTCCTAAGGAGGTGGTGTCTGACAGAGGTACCAACTTCATGTCAGCATACCTGAAGCACATGTGGAATGAGTGTGGGGTGACTTACAAATTCACCACATCATATCATCCACAAAGCAATGGTCTTGTAGAAAGATTTAACAAGACATTGAAAGGCATGGTCATGGGGCTCCCTAAAAAACTCAAAAGAAGATGGGATGTCCTCTTGCCATGTCTGATTTTCGCCTACAGAGTGATGCCTCAGAAGGGAGTAGGGTTTTCCCCCTTTGAACTTCTGTTTGGCCATCCTGTAGGGGGACCACTAGCTCTTGTAAAAGAAGGCTGAGAGAGACCTCTTCATGAGCCTAAACAAGATATAGTGGACTATGCCCTAGGCCTACGTTCCAGGATGGCAGAGTACATGGAAAAGGCAAGCAAAAACCTTGAGGCCTGCCAACAACTCCAGAAGATGTGGTATGACCAAAAGGCTGCTATGGTCGAGTTTCAGCCAGGGCAGAAAGTCTGGGTTTTGGAGCCTGTGGCTCCCAGGGCACTTCCGGACAGATGGAGTGGCCCTTACCCAGTACTAGAGAAGAAGAGTCAGGTCACCTACCTGGTAGACCTAGGCACTAGCAGAACCCCCAAAAGGGTGATCCATGTGAACCGCCTCAAACTCTTTCATGACAGGGCAGATGTGAATCTGCTGATGGTGACAGATGAGGACCAGGAAGCTGAGAGTGAACCTCTCCCTGATCTCCTCTCCACAGACCCTAAAGATGGCTCAGTAGATGGAGTGGTCTATTCAGACACCCTCTCTGGCCAACAGCAATCTGACTGTAGGAAAGTCTTACAACAGTTTGCTGAGCTCTTTCCCTAACCCCTGGTTAGACACACCTGTGTACCCATGATGTGGTCACAGGAGACAGCATGCCTGTCAAAAACAAAATTTTCAGACAGTCTGACCAAGTTAAGGAAAGCATCAAAGTGGAAGTCCACAAGATGCTGGAATTGGGAGTCATTGAGCACTCTGACTGTCCCTGGGCTAGCCCAGTGGTCTTAGTCCCCAAACCTCACACCCAGGATGGTAAGAGAGAGATGAGGTTTAGTGTGGATTACAGAGGACTTAATTCTGTCACCAAGACAGATGCCCATCCCATTCCAAGGGCAAATGAATTAATTGACAAACTAGGTGCTGCCAGATACTTAAGTACCTTTGACTTGACAGCAGGGTACTGGCAAATCAAAATGGCACCAGGAGCAAAAGAAAAGACAGCATTCTCTGCACCTGATGGGCATTATCAGTGTACTGTTATGCCCTTTGGCTTAAAAAAAAAGCCCCTGCCACCTTCCAAAGGTTGGTGAATCAAGTGCTTGCTGGCTTGATGTCCTTTAGTGCAGCTTATCTTCTCGATATTGCTGTCTTTAGCTCCAGCTGGCAGGATCACCTGGTCCAACTGAAGAAGGTTTTGAAGGCCCTGCAAGCAGCAGGCCTCTCTATCAAGGCATCCAAATGTCATATAGGGCAGGGAACTGTGGTTTACTTGGGACACCTTGTAGGTGGAGGCCAAGTTCAGCCACTCCAACCCAAGATCCAGATTATTCTGGACTGGGTAGCTCCAAAAACCCAGACTCAAGTCAGGGCATTCCTTGGCTTGACTGGGTACTACAGGAGGTTTGTGAAGGGATATGGATCAATAGTGACACCCCTCACAGAACTTACCTTCAAGAAAATGCCTAAGAAGGTAAACTGGACTGTAGAATACCAACAGGCCTTTGACACCCTGAAACAAGCTATGTGCACAGCACCAGTTCTAAAAGCTCCAGATTATTCCAAGCAGTTAATTGTGCAGACTGATGCCACTGAACATGGGATAGGGGCAATTTTGTCCCAAACAAATGATGATGGCCTTGACCAGCCTGTTGCTTTCATTAGCAGGAGGTTACTCCCCAGGGAGCAGCGTTGGAGTGCCATTGAGAGGGAGGTCTTTGCTGTGGTTTGGTCCCTGAAGACGCTGAGACCATACCTCTTTGGTACTCACTTTGTAGTTCAAACTGACCACAGACCTCTCAGGTGGCTAATGCAAATGAAAGGTGAAAATCCAAAACTGTTGAGGTGGTCCATCTCCCTACACTGAATGGACTTTATAGTGGAACACAGACCTAGAACTGCCCATGCCAATGCTGATGGCCTTTCCAGGTTCTTCCACTTAGAAAATGAAGACTCTCTTGGGAAAGGTTAGTCTCATCCTTTTTCGTTTGGGGGGGTTGTGTAAGGAAATGCCTCCTTGGCATGGTTACCCCCTGACTTTTTGCCTTTGCTGATGCCAAGTTATGATTTGAAAGTGTGCTGAGGCCTGCTAACCAGGCCCCAGCACCTGTGTTCTTTCCCTAAATCTGTACCTTTGTCTCCACAATTGGCACACCCTGGCATCCAGGTAAGTCCCTTGTAACTGGTACCCCTGGTACCAAGGACCCTGATGCCAGGGAAGGTCTATAAGGGCTGCAGCATGTCTTATGCCACTCTGGGGACCCCTCACTCAGCACAGACACACTGCTTGCCAGCTTGTGTGTGCTGGTGGGGAGAAAATGACTAAGTCGACATGGTACTCCCCTCAGGGTGCCATGCCTACCTCACACTGACCATGGCATAGATAAGTCACCCCTCTAGCAGGCCTTACAGCCCTAAGGCAGGGTGCACTATACCATAGGTGAAGGCATAGGTGCATGAGCCCTATGCCTCTACAGTGTCTAAGCAAAACCTTAGACATTGTAAGTGCAGGGTAGCCATAAGAGTATATGGTCTGAGAGTCTGTCATACACGAACTCCACAGCACCATAATGGCTACACTGAAAACTGGGAAGTTTGGTATCAAACTTCTCAGCACAATAAATGCACGCTGATGCCAGTGTACATTTTATTGTGAAATACACCCCAGAGGGCATCTTAGAGATGCCCCCTGAAAACATACCCGACTTCCAGTGTGGGCTAACTAGTTTTGCCTGCGTGCCACACACCAGACATGTTTCTGGCTACATGGGGAGAGTGCCTTTGTCACTCTGTGGCTAGTAGCAAAGCCTGTACTGGGTGGAGGTGCTTCTCTCCCCCTGCAGGAACTGTAACACCTGGCAGTGAGCCTCAAAGGCTCACCCCCTTTGTTACAGCACCACAGGGCATCCCAGCTAGGGGAGATGCCCGCCCCCTCCGGCCACGGCCCCACTTTTGGCGGCAAGGCCTGAGGAGATAATGAGAAAAACAAGGAGGAGTCACTGGCCATTCAGGACAACCCCTAAGGTGTCCTGAGCTGAGGTGACTGAGTTTTAGAAATCCTCCATCTTGCAGATGGAGGATTCCCCCAATAGGATTAGGGATGTGCCCCCCTCCCCTCAGGGAGGAGGCACAAAGAGGATGTAGCCACCCTCAGGGCTAGTAGTGATGACACAGTAAAAGAAAGACTAACATATATTCATATATCATGTAATCAAAATCGTATAAGGTAGTGTGATTTTAGCAAAGAAAATGACGTACGTGGGAAATTGTGCCCACGGGGTAGTTCGCCATTATTGTAAATGAGCTTAATTAATCATGAAGAATCGACAAATGTAGTAATCCGTCATATTTGCAAATGTATTCTATGATTTTCTTGTCGAAACTGTTTTATGCTTAGCTTAAATTTAGCAGAGGCTTTGGCCTAGTTGCCTGGTCTCAAATTTAACTGTGTGGTTTTCACTTGTATTAACAAAGACATATTCTTTTACTTTAAGGTTTTATTTTTCCAGTAGAAATGACCAATACACTTATCTCAAGGTTTCGTGCTAGGCTAATTTCATCCCTTTTTAAAGCAAGGTCAGTTTCTGCAGGTGCGGACAATAAAAGCACTGATACCGAAATAATTGGCAAACCTTGTTGCAACTTGTGTTCCAAGGCTCCAAGGACACCTTATGCAAAAATGAGTACTAGGAGAAAGACACTATTCATTGGTCAAAAGGAAGCCACCCTATGAACCCTCCAATGGAAGACCCTGAAGAACTTGGAATGTTTCTTACTTAAACCCACAGGACAAAGTGAAGTCAGGCATTTTCTACGATGCCATTTTGAAGCCTGATTCAAGACGCCATTTTGGAATGAGCCCTTTGATACCTTTCTCTGTCGCAGAGAAAGAGACTTTAAGAATTCTCACCCTAGAGACTTTAACTTTAATTTTGCCCCGTCTTGCCCATGCAGTAACTTTGCCCCGTTTTCCTTGCTGCAGCAAGGAAAACTTGCCTTAACTGTGCCCCTTTGAAACCTGCCCCATGCTGATCGAACCAGTACCTGAAGGACGAAGACTTTTCCTTGAATGCTGATTGTATTTGGTGAATATGAAAGGATAATTGTATTATGCATTGTGTTTTCCTTCTTAGGTACCAACTGCTTATTTTGATAGGGCCCAAGCTAGAAGTTTTCTAAATTTGTGTTGACTAAATTCGTTTTGCATGAAGGCCCACATGCCAATGCTAATTAGAGGCTAGTTGAGGTATTCATCTGATGCACCATGCTGAATTGAAATCTTGTTATGCTGACCGATGTATGCAATTAGTCAAATTCAATTGCTTATATTAGTGATTTGCATTGCTATAACCGAGTGCATTATAATCCAGATGTTGCGTAGATTGCGTTTCTTCCGTTGCTATGGACAGCTAGTAATGTTCGTATACATATACCAGTTGATTTTGAGACTTACTTATATTGTGCTAGCTTTGTTAATATAGGGAAATAAACTCATTAACTTTTAATAAACTGGTGTGGTTATTCATGACTGAAAGGTCATGGTGTGTCTAATTACTGATTTTCTGTTTCACTAAATTGTTGATTGATTATTAATTGATTATTGGTTATTGATTATAAATGGTTATTGATGATTGATTTGAGTGATCCGAATATTCTTGGATGAGGAGAACCCAACTCGGTTAAAAGGTTCACCGACCACCAGCGTGTCCAAGTACAAGTAATTTATTAAGACTGGACGCGCTATCAGTGGTCATTGGCTATTAACCTCCCAGACCTAGACACACCCCTAAATTGAGTATTTAGGGGCCCCCAGAACCTAGGAAAGGAGATTCCTGCAACCTAAGATAAAGAAGGACTGCTGACCTGAAGCCCTGCAGAGAAGACGGAGACACCAACTGCTTTGGCCCCAGCCCTACCGGCCTGTCTCCCCACTTCGAGAAAAACTGCAACAGCAACGCGTCCCCCAGGGTCCAGCCACCTCTGAAGCCTCAGAGGACTACCCTGCATCTAAAAGGACCAAGAACTCCCGAGGACAGCGGCCCTGTTCCAAAGAAACTGCAACTTTGCAACAAAGAAGCAACTTTTAAAGACAACACGTTTCCCGCCGGAAGCGTGAGACTTTCCACTCTGCACCCGGCGCCCCCAGCTCGACCTGCGGAGAACCAACACTACAGGGAGGACTCCCCGGCGACTACGACCCTGTGAGTATCCAGAGTTGACCCCCCTGAGCCCCCACAGCGACGCCTGCAGAGGGAATCCAGAGGCTCCCCCTGACCGTGACTGCCTGCTTCCAAGAACCCGACACCTGGTAAAGACCCTGCACCCCCAGCCCCCAGGACCTGAAGGATCCGACCTCCAGTGCAGAAGCGACCCCCAGGTGGCCCTCTCCCTTGCCCAGGTGGTGGCTTCCCCGAGGAGCCCCCCCCTTGCCTGCCTGCTTCGCTGAAGAGACCCCTGGGTCTCCCATTGAAACCAATCGTAAACCCGACGCCTGTTTTCACTCTGCACCCGGCCGCCCCTGTGCCGCTGAGGGTGTACTTTTTGTGCTGACTTGTGCCCCCCCCGGTGCCCTACAAAACCCCCCTGGTCTGCCCTCCGAAGTCACCTGCTGGCAGACTGGAACCGGGGCACCCCCTTCTCCATTGAAGCCTATGCGTTTTAGGCACCACTTTGACCTCTGCGCCTGACTGGCCCTGAGCTGCTGGTGTGGTAACTTTGGGGTTGCCCTGAACCCCCAACGGTGGGCTACCTTGGACCCAACTTTGAACCCTGTAGGTGCTTTACTTACCTGCAAAACTAACCAATACTTACTTCCCCCAGGAACTGTTGAAAATTGAAGTCTAGTTTTAAAATAGCTTATTGCCATTTTTGCTAAAACTGTGCATGATATTGTGTTGATTCAAAGTTCCTAAGATACCTGAGTGAAATACCTTTCATTTAAAGTATTGTTTGTAAATCTTGAACCTGTGGTTCTTAAAATAAACTAAGAAAACATATTTTTCTATATAAAAACCTATTGGCCTGGAATTGTCTTTGAGTGTGTGTTCCCCCATTTATTGCCTGTGTGTGTACAACAAATGCTTAACACTACCCTCTGATAAGCCTACTGCTCGACCACACTACCACAAAATAGAGCATTAGAATGATCTCTTTTTGACACTATCTTTACCTCTAAGGGGAACCCTTGGACTCTGTGCATGCTATTTCTTACTTTGAAATAGTGCATACCGAGCCAACGTCCTACAAACTCCCTCAACAGAAATCAAATAATATATTGAGACTACCACGGAGCTGTTAATATCACCTGTTCCCTACACGGGGTACTAAATCTTATAATTTTATGAACTAACAAGTTAGAAAAATAAATTTCAGCAGAGGAAGCAACTGTGCACCCTCAAATGAAGGTGTAATAGCTCACAAGCTAAGGAATCCCAAC
The DNA here is from genome assembly GCF_031143425.1 of Pleurodeles waltl. Lineage (NCBI taxonomy): Eukaryota > Metazoa > Chordata > Amphibia > Caudata > Salamandridae > Pleurodeles > Pleurodeles waltl. The sequence continues at coordinate 777,722,687 of NC_090448.1, read as the reverse complement.
GTACAAGTTACTTACCTTCGGTAACGAACTATCTGGTAGAGACATGTTCTAGTTGCAGATTCCTTACCTTAGAATTTCCCCCCAGGTGTCAGACTGGATCCGGAGATTTTTTCTTTGAGCAATACCCTTGAGTGTCGGTAGGTGGCGTCAGTCGACTCCACAGGCGTCGTAGGCATCGTGGTCACCATGATGACATCGGTAGTAGTACATAGACGCCGCCCTCGCGCAGTGACATCAGTTATTTTCTTTCCGTGCCACGCGCTAATCTGAGGGAGAGCTACCCTCAGCTATTTTTTGGCCAAATTCAACCATTTTGTCGATATTTTTTGGTGCGACCTTTGGTGCGTCGAGGATGTCCCCGAAGACAGGGTTCAAGCCGTGCGAAGACTGCCACCGCATGATGTCGGTGATGGACCCTCATCATGTCTGCCTGTGGTGCCTCGAGCGCAACCGCGACCCGAAGTCGTGCTCCGAGTGCTGGGCAATGCATCCGAAGGCTTTGAGGGAGCGGTCCCTAAAGCTGATGGCGGCCTGGCACTCGACTCCGCGTAGATCCCGATCTCGCTCGAGAGGAAGTTCTCGAGATCGGTCGCAGAGCCACCACCACTCATCTTCTTCGAAATCTTCGGATCAAGGTAAGAAGAAGAAGAAGTCGATGAAGTTCCATCGCTCTCTGACTTCGCCCCGTCGCTCGGCTGACTCGACGCGGGACAAGCGTCCACGAACTAGGCCTCCATCCTCGGAGCCTACGTCTGGGTCGACTCCGCGCTTACCTGAGTTTCCCTGAGCCGGAGCGACCCCCTCCCAACTCAAAGAGTTCTACGAGGCTGTTAGAATTGGGGTCTTTGGTTGACAGTCAGGTTACCCCCTGTTCAAGCAAGGACCCTCACTCTAGTCAGGGTAAAAGAGAATCACCCTCAGCTAACCCCTGCTTACCCCCTTGGTAGCTTGGCAGAGCTGTAGGCTAAACTTCAGAGCGCTAGGTGTAAAGTGTTTGTACCAACACACACAGGGGGTCATTCTGGGTCGGCGGGAGCACCGCCGACAGACCGGCGGTGCCCCGCAGGGCATTCTGACCGCGGCGGTTCGGCCGCGGTCAGACAAGGAAAACCGGCGGTCTCCCACCGGTTTTCCGCTGCCCTTGGAATCCCCCATGGCAGTGCAGCTTGCTGCGCCGCCATGGGGGATTCTGACACCCCCTACCGCCATCCTATTCCTGGCGGTTCGCCCGCCAGGATCAGGATGGCGGTAGGGGGTGCCACGGGGCCCCTGGGGGCCCCTGCAGTGCCCATGCCAATGGCATGGGCACTGCAGGGGCCCCCGTAAGAGGGCCCCACTGTGTATTTCAGTGTCTGCAATGCAGACACTGAAATACGCGACGGGTGCAAACTGCACCCGTCGCACCCCTGCAACTACGCCGGCTCAATTCTGAGCCGGCGTCCTCGTTGCAGGGGCATTTCCTCTGGGCCGGCGGGCGCTCTTTTGGAGAGCGCCCGCCGGCCCAGAGAAAATGTCTGAATGGCCGCCGCGGTCTTTTGACCGCGGTGCGGTCATTTGGCGGCTCCCTCCAGGCGGGCGGCTCCCGCCGCCCGCCGGGCTCAGAATGAGCCCCACAGTAACTTAATGAAAACACTACAAAATGACACAACACCGGTTTAGAAAAATAGGAAATATTTATCTAAACAAAACAAGACCAAAACGACAAAAATCCGACATACACAAGTCAAGTTATGAATTTTTAAAGATTAAACTAAAAAAAAACGCTTAGAAACAAAAATGCTTCGATGAGATGTTAACACGCCATCGTGACGGAGTCGTTCCCAACAAGCCAACACCAGTGGCGCCGGACACGGAGTCGTTTAGACCCCCAAGTACAGTACCTTTGGTGAAGAGTGAAAACAAGCCGATGCGCGAAGTCGGGGATCGCGGCGTCTGTGCGAAACATTGAATCCACGCGCTTCGAGCGGCGTCAGTCACGACGGGGTGGGGTGACTTCCACGGAGCTGTGGACTTCAGCGGGGCTGCAGCGGCGGCGGGCCTGCGAAGAGCGTTGCGTTCCAGCGAAGGTCACGGCGTCAGGTGCAGGCGGCGTTACCGGATTCAGCAGCGGCGTCGGTCCGGAGTCGTCCTAAGTCGATTTTCTTGGATTTCTACCAGCTTTCCTTTCAAGGGCCCTGGGACTGGATAGGGCACCACTTGTCGTGGCAGGAGTCTCTCCAGAGACTCCAGGTGCTGGCAGAGAGAAGTCTTTGCTGTCCCTGAGACTTCAAACAACAGGAGACAAGCTCTAACTCAAGCCTTGGAGATTTCTTCACAAGATGGAAGGCATACAAAGTCCAGTCTTTGGCCTCTTACTCTGGCAGAAGCAGCACTGCAGGAAAGCTCCACAAAGCACAGTCACAGGCAGGGCAGCACTTCTTCCTCAGCTATCAGCTCTTCTCCAGGCAGAGGTTCCTCTTGGTTCCAGAAGTGTTTCTAAAGTCTGTAGATTTGGGTGCCCTTCTTATACCCATTTTAGTCTTTGAAGTCACCTTTCTTCAAAGGGGACTCACACCTACTTGTGAAATCCTGCTTTGCCGAGGCAAGGCCTCAGACCCACACCAGGGGGTTGGAGCCGGCATTGTCAGAGGCAGGCACAGTCCTTTCAGATGAGAGTGACCACTCCACCCCTCCCTCCTAGCAAAGATGGCTAATCAGGAAATGCAGGTTACACCCCAGCTCCTTTTGTGTCACTGTCTAGTGCGAGGTAAAAAACAACCCAACTGTCAAACTGACCCAGACAGGAAATCCACAAACAAGACAGAGTCACAGAATGGTTTAAGCAAGAAAATGCTCACTTTCTAAAAGTGGCATTTTCAACCGCACAATCTTAAAATCAACTTTACTAAAAGATATATTTTTAAATTGTGAGTTCAGGGACCCCAAACTCCACATGTCCATCTACTCTCTAGGGGAATCTACACTTTAATCATATTTAAAGGTAGCCCCCCATGTTATCCTATGAGAGAGACAGGCCTTGCAACAGTGAAAAACGAAGTTGGCAGTATTTCACTGTCAGGACATATAAACCACATTACTATATGTCCTACCTTATCCATACACTGCACCCTGCCCTTGGGGCTACCTAGGGCCTACCTTAGGGGTGTCTGACATGTAAGAAAAGGGAAGGTTTAGGCCTGGCAAGTGGGTACACTTGCCAAATCGAATTTACAGTTAAAACTACACACACAGACACTGCAGTGGCAGGTCTGAGACATGATTACAGAGGTACTTATGTGGGTGGCACAACCAGTGCTGCAGGCCCACTAGTAGCATTTCATTTACAGGCCCTGGCACCTCTAGTGCACCTTACTAGGGACTTACTAGTAAATCAAATATGCCAATCATGGATAAACCAATTACATACAATTTACACGGAGAGCATATGCACTTTAGCACTGGTTAGCAGTGGTAAAGTGCTCAGAGTTCAAAAGCCAACAGCAACAGGTCAGAAAAAAATAGGAGGTGGAGGCAAAAAGATTGGGGATGACCCTGCATAAGCAAAAAAGTCCAACAGAGGCTATGCGGATTACAAACCAAACACTCCACTCAGAGTAAGGTACATACCATTAAGGTATCAACTCTTGCGCTCATGCTCCTCTTCACAGTAAGGAAACAGTATCACCTTTAGATCAGGCATTGTTAAGAATCAAAAGGAGATCAACAGCTAAAAGCTGCCATTGACAAACCTGCAGTGAAGAACTACCACTTTCACACTATGGCCCTCATTAGAATCCTGGCGGTCAGCAGAGAAGCGGCGGTCTTACCGCCAACAGGGTGGGGGTAAAAATGTTGGAATTATGACCATGGCGGTTACGGCCATGGTCATCCGCCACTTCTCCGATCCGACCGCCAGGGCGGAGACGACCGCTGGGCTGGAGACCTTGGTCTCCAGCCCAGCGGTTGTCACAATACCGCCGGTGGTATCATGACCCGGCTGACCGCCATGGATGTCATGGGGTTTGGAACCGCCATAAAATCCATGGCGGTGAGCAGTATCAGTGCCAGGGAATTCCTTCCCTGGCACTGATAGGGGTCTCCCCCACCCCGAGTCCTTCCCCTACACCCCCCACCACCCCTGCCACCCCCAAAGGTGGCAGGACCCCCCTCCCCACCCCTACCCCTAACATTACATTACACATTCACACCCGACATGCACACAGGCACCACCAACACACATACCCGCACACACACCAACATACATGCCAACAGCCACACACACAGTCATACGCACACACCCACATTCAGACATACACGCACACTTCCATACAGACATACATACAGACAGACACGCACTCATTTCCAAACACACAACACCCCCGCATACATACACACACTCACACACCCCCTCTACATACACACACGCACACCCCCATGCACGCACACAACACACAACATCTCCCCACCCCCTCCCCTAACGGACGATCAACTTACCTGGTCCGTTGATCCTCCGGGAGTGGACGGGATCCATGGGGGCTGCTCCGCCGCCACCACACCGTCAACAGAACACCGCCACTCCGAATCACAGAATGTGATACGGTGGGCGGTGTTCTGTTGACGTGGCGGTGGAGGTGGAGCAACCTCCACTTCCCCGGTGCCCGCCAGTATGGCTGCTGGTGGCTCTCCGTCCGAAAAAGGACGGAGGGCTGCCAGCAATCATAATATGCAGAGCGGAAAACCGCCACCACTGGTGGTCTTCAGCACGGCGGTCCCTCAGCGGTCTTGTCAAAAGACCGCCAAGGTCAAAATGACCCCCTATGTAATAAACAATAATAATAATGAAAGTAGCCTTGAAGCAGCAGGTATGACAACCTTCATTGGGTCTCTGGATAATAAATACCCCAATAATCTATGCTTGACAGTTTAAGGAAAAATAACACCTGCTGAAAGCAGGAACACCCCACCAGGTGCCACCATTAGGTGGCACAAACATAGAACAGAAAAGCCTCACGGCACTGCCAAAGCACAGCTCATCTATGAAGTATGTAAAGAATAATAAAAGCCCTACAAGCCAATACAGGAGGTATTAACTAGGCAAAGGGTAGAGAGGAACAAAGCTAATTCTCGGTTCCACGCCTACTTTTGTGAAAATGCCTTAAAGCAGAGTCATCCTGTGCACCAAATAAATGGGCACCATCAATAGGCATGTCAATCAATGTGGTCTGAACTGCCTCTGAAAATCCGGAGGTACAGAACCAGGCACGGCAACGTAGGACAATTAAGGAAACCATGTTCCGACCCACAGAATCAGTAGTATTCATACCACAGCGAATGATTAATTTAGCTGCCTGCTAGCCATCTTGAATCATAGGGGTAAGAGTGTTCTGAAGATCATCCAAAAGAGTAGGCAAGATGCTTTCAAATGAGTCCCATAATGAATGTGAAAAACGTCCAAGAATGCAAGACATATTAACAGAGCGTACAGCAGAACTTGTAGAGGAAAAATATACCTGCCACAAACGTCCATACTCCTGGAATCTTTGCCAGATGGGACATGTGGGAGAGACTCAATAGCATGGGTCTAAAGCAGCCTGTACCTCCAAACTACAATGAGTAGGTTGTCCACGTAGACAAGTCGGATCACTTAAGCAGGTCGGTGCCTGTGAGATATAGCCCAATCAACAGAAGCCCCTGTATCAGTCTTAGTCCAAGCCCCCAACAAAATGTCATAAAGGGTTACCCTGTAAGGAACCACTGGCTCAACCCCTGTTTGGCCTTGATGGAGAACGTCAATCAGAGGATCACAAGTTAATTCCACTGAAGGAAGTGTTAGATCCAAAACCACAGCAACCCGTCCCAGCATGTCAGCCAGAGTGGAACTCTGCTCTGTAGCAAGGCCAGGAGGTAAAAGTACGCCTGAGGCTGGGGAAGAGTCCAAACCACTAGCTGTAGCTAGGGCAGCTATCCAGCTGTCCTCTATATGAGGCTGAGTCACATGTGAAATGTGTGGTTTATCTTCATCAGCCTCTTCACTACATCCTTCAGAAATACAAATATGAGGTGACTCTCCAGAATGTGGAGGGAGGATAGGGATAACCAGCATGACTGGCGCCGTAACTGACGTAGACCGGTGCCAAGAAGAGGAATCCTCGATGTTGACTTCAGACAGGGAGAGGGATGCATTTCGATCGGCGCCACCAATGGCGTCGCCGGAGTTGCCTGATCGGATACAGGTGCTGTAGGAGGAACCCCTGGAGGGCTGTGCTCTGGCACTGTAACAGCTTTGTTAACAGAAACCGAAGGTCTAACTGAAGCCGAGGACGAACCTGCCGGTGTGGACTTAGTCAAGACCTCTTGCACCTCCTTGGGACCCACAGGCACTCCAGGAAAATGTGATTTCTCGAAGATAGCATTAAGTGAATCATAACATTCACACCTCTTGGTCACCGTCGGTCCGGCCTCAGGAAAGGCTTGGTGGAAAGGCTGGGTAACTCGGAAAGATTCCCTCAACCGAGGAATGGTGGGAGGCCGTATGTGGGGAAGTCAGCAACTTCCACGACTTTGACTGCTTACGCAGTGACTTACCTTGTGACGTCAATGGAGATGATGTCCAAAAGAACGACTCCTTGAACGGGCCCGAGAACAGACCTCAGTGCAAGAAGGAGAACATGATCGGTGTGAAGACTGGGACAGCTCTGACATCCGTGCATCTAAAAGCTTCATACAGTGCTCCTGCAGCACCTTCAGCCGGAGACGATGACAGGAGTTGTACTCTCCAGCATCGTGGTGCTCACCCAAGCACCACATATAAATCGAGTGGGGGGTTTGTAGCTCACATTTGTCGTCCACAGGACCCACAAGGTTTGAACCCTGAAAACATGGACAGGAAAAAGCACACTGTTCCTTTGACGAAAATATCGAAGTAGGCCGAAAATGGCAGAACTAACCATTACGGGATCAGCATTGCAAGGGCGGAAAAGAAGGAACTGACGTCAGCACATCTGCAAGGGGGTTATATGGACTGCATTGATGTCACATCCAGTGGTTGATATCAATACGAAGTAGTGCGACACCCTCCTACGACACACAAACGTGCAATGGGAACGAAGATTCCAGATCCAGTCACGGTCCAGGGGAGGATTCTAAAGTATGGAATCTGAGGCTAGATGTCTTTATCAGATAGTCATTTCACTAACAACCAAACACCAACTCCCACAGACATAAATTCAGTAACCCATTATAATTACCAACCTGTCACTTGCTGCTACGGTCATCACCCGACGCAAGGTACATGCACTGAACAGCAGCCATAAAAGTATATCTTTTGTTTTCTTAAATTCTTTTAACATTTGTGTAATCAATTCTAATATAAGCAAGCGCAATGATTATGTGCACCTTCTAAAAAGATTGCACAGACAATTCTCAATTATTGTACCTTTTTACAGTGTAGGCTACCATCCAGTCGCCTGGTGCATATTCAAGGCAGACAGAATCTGGGCCAGCATGGGGATTTTTAATCTGCCCTTCCGTAGGAATGCATTCAGGGGGTGAAGATCTAAGACAGAGTGAAAGCCTCTATCCTTCCGCACTCGGAAATAGCGAGTGTCACCTGTCCCCATCTCCTAGTACAGAACCTCCTCCATGTCTTCTTTGGAGAGTAAAGCTCACACTTCCTGCATTAGAATGGATAGATACTCCTCTGATAGCCATTATGGTGTGGGAGGAGGTGCTTTGGGGCACAAAGAAATGGCAGGACAATCCTGATGAATGATCTGGACGACACATCTTTTGGATGTGATGGATCACAATCGTGGGAGAAAGTCTATGATTCTGCCTCCCAAAGGGTGGTTGTGCGCTGCAAATGGCAAGATAAACTGGCCTGGCGTCTGTTGCCACAGCAGAGGGGGATTGGGAGGATTTATGCCCAAGACTACCTGTGTGCTGTCTTCCACATCCAAGTCTCCAGCCTTGAAAGGACTGGGGTGACTCAGTAAGGCTGAGGAGACTGGCGATTCCTGCACACCAACCCGCTAGTGGAGCCTCAGACTTCCTAAATTTGTCAGGAAAATGTTTGGTGGGGGCCAAAAGGCCCTGGGAATGTGCCATAGCTCTACTCTCCTTGAAAACGTCCGAGGCAGAATAAACTTTCTCGCCACATAGGTATGAGACAGCAAAGGCATATCCACAAGGGAAGCCTGTACATTTTCTTAAAAACCCCTGTGGAACACATCCACGCATGGCGACAGCACACTGCACTGGTGCCAGCTGCCAGTCCCAAACAATTAGCAGTTTCAGGGTCAGCACTAATCACACATTTGGCTGCATCCTGACCATCTTAAAAGGTTTAAGCCTAGGAGGCCTAAAGTTCCTTTGGGACTGCCAGCAATATCTCCCAGAGCATGTCCGAGAGGGTGTGCTTATATAAGCACAATAAACAAACAGCACTGCCTGACCTCAGTCTTATGGTAGCTGCAGAGAACATTCATTTTCCAAATGCCTCAAGCCTCTTTGACTCACTGTCCAGGGGAGTTGCAGTGAATGAACTGGGGTTCACCTTGCTGGTTGGAGCCTGGACCATTAGACTCTCTGGAATATGTTATGTATAAAAAAAAGAAAAAAAGGAGAAAAAAAAGAAAGAAATCTGGGTCACCAAGTACCGGTCTGTGGCAGCTGGTCGCCTGCCTATGCCCTAGGGATCAAAAATAGGGCTTAGACCACGTGCCCATTAAGGTGTCAGTCAGGACTTCATTAAAAAGGGCTCAGATGAGCTAGGCCCAAGTTGCAAAATTTCGGTGGGGACATTTGCCTTGACTTCCACATAAGGCAGTTGTAGGTCCAGGACCTCTGCTGCTAGTCGAATTACCACACCAAAGGAAGCACTCTCTTCCGTTGGAGGTCCGAAGGTTGAATGTAACCCTGTATCAAGGGAGCAGCCAAGCTCACTGGCCTCCTGCAGGTTCCAGAAACAAGTATTGGCAAGGCCAATCGGTCTCACCTACGCAAGAGTTATTGACTTGGCAATGTGTTTTTGCCATGTTGTACACCAGTGTGACTGCTGTTCAGCATGGCTAAAGGTTGGTGGCGTGGAGTGTCAGAGTGGAGTGGAAGAGAGTGTCAGAGTGGATTTTTTGGAGTACAGTGTCGTAGAGTGAAGTAGGGGGAGTAAAGTGTTGCAGAGTTGAGGAGAGTAGAGTTCAGTGGTTCAGAGGCAGAGAGTGTTGTAGAAAGCGTGTCAGGGTGTGGTGTAGAGTGAAGTGGAGTGAGATGGAATAGGGTGGAGTGTTTGGAGTGGATTGAGGTAGTAGGCTGCATTGGATTGGAGTAGGGTGAGATGGACTGGATTGGGGTAGAGTGGGGTGGATTGAGTGGACTGGCATGGATTGGAGTGGGGTGGATTGAAATGGGGTGAGGTGGACTGGACTGAGGTGGCTTGGAGTGGGGTGGATTGGATTGGGGTGGATTGGAGTGGAGTGGATTAGATTGGGGTGGGGTGGGGTGGGTGCGCTGAACTGGAGTGTGGTGGACTGGGTTGGGGTGAGGTGGATTGGAGTGGGCTGCTTTGGAGTGGAGTGGATTTGAGTGAGGTGAATTAGACTGGAGTGGGGTTGATTGGACTGGAGTGGGATGGATTGGAGTGAGGTGGATTGAACTGGGGACGGGTTGACTGAACTGGGATGGGGTGGATTGGATATAGGTAGAGTGGGGTAGATTGGAGTGGGGTGGGGTGGAGTGGAGTGAGGTGTCCTGGAGTGGAATGAAATGGGATGGGGTGGACTGGACTGGAGTGGGGTGGGGTGATTGGATTGGGGTGAATTTAATTGGAGTGGGGTGAACTGGATTGAGTGGGATAGATTAGATGGGGTGGATTGGATTGCAGTGGGGTGTACTGAAGTGGGGTGGAATAGATTTGAGTGAGGTGGACTATGCTGGATTAGACTGGAGTAAGGTGAATTGCTTGAAGTGGGGTGGATTGAATTGGAGAGGGGTAGACTTTTTGCAGTGGGGTGGACTGGGTTGGGGACGTGAACTGTATTGGTGTGGGGTGGATTGGACTGGAGTGGACAAGATTAAGGTTGTTTGACTGGGGTGGATTGGTTTGAAGTGGGGTGGATTAAGGTGGACTGGAGTAGGGTGGATTAAGACGAACTGGATTGGAGTGGGGGTGGATTGGGATGCAGTGGACTGGATTAGAGTGGGGTGGAAAGGATTTAAGTGGGTGGGTTGGATTGGACTGGAGTAAATTGGATTGAAATGGGATGGATTGGACTGGAGTCGGGTGCACTGGTGTGGAGTGGAGTGGATTGGGATGAGGTGAGGTGGATTGGGGTGGGAAGGATTGAAGTCAGAAGATCGTAGTGGGGCAGATTAGGATGGGGCTAATTAGAGTGGGGCAGACTGGAATGTACCACCATGGAGTTGGGCAGATGTTTTGGATTGGAGTGGGGGAGATTGGGGTGGGGTGGACTGGAGTGGGGGAGAGTGTTTTGGATTGGAGTGGGGGTGATTGGGGTGGCGTGGACTGGAGAGGGGAAGATTGTTTTGGATTGGAGTGGGGCAGATTGTTTTGGATTGGGATTTTGGATTGGAGTTGGACAGATTGCAGAAAAGCCGACTAGAGTGGGGCAGATTGTTTTGGACTGGAGTGGGGCAGGTGGTTTTGGATTGGAGTAGGGCAAATTGTTTTGGATGTGATAGTGGCAGAGTGTTTTGCATTGGAGTGGGGCAGATTGTAGTGGAGTAAGGCAGAAAGGAGTGGGGTAGATTGGTTTAAATTGGAGTGGTGCAGATTGTTTTTACTGGAGTGGGGCAGATGGTTTTTGATTTAAGTGGGCAGATTATTTTGGATTGGGGTGTGACAGTGTTTTTCACTGGAGTGGGACAGATTATAGTGGGGTAGGTTGTTATGTATTGGAGTAAGGGCAGATTATTTTAGATTAAAGTGGGGAAGGTTGTTTTTAATTAGCGTGAGGCGGATAGGCATGAGCAGATTGGAGTGGGGCAGAATGTTTTGGAATGGAGTAGGGCAGACTGGAGAGGGGCAGATTGTTTTGGATTGCAGTGTGGCAGATGGGAGTGGGGCAGATAGTTTTGGATTGGAGTGGGGTAGCTTTTTTTAGATTTGATGAACAAGTTACTTACCTTCGGTAACGCTTTTTCTGGTGGATACACTAGCTACCTGCGGATTCCTCACCTTATGAATTCTCCCAATGTGCCAGCATTCAACGTTAAATCTTCTTCCCAGCTCTCCACGTCGACGAGGATGTCACAATTGCATGGCTCTGCACAAGACACTGTCTGATGTCACCGTGATAATAAGATGTCCTTGCCGGCATGCTGACGTCAGTTTCACCCATTTTTGACGTGCCTTTGAGGCGAACAGGTAAAAAACCTGACCTCACGATAGTTCAAATTGAATACATACATAAAACCATATTGATGTAACACAATTACAACAATCATTTATATATAAAATTATCAAAACATATATACACTTGTAATACAAAAGTCTTGGTATGACCAGACAGGCAATGTGGAGGCAGGTGGGACTGTGAGGAATCCACAGGTAGCTAGTTTATACACCAGAAAAAGCATTACCGAAGATAAGTAACTTATGAGTAGAGTCCCAAAGCAGTACCGCATTCGAAGGTAGGTGGGTGCCTGACAGGTCAGACCGAGAAATCCTGCAACACAGAACGTGCAAAATGGCCATCCCTCCTAACTTCTGAGTCCAAGCAATAATGCTTTGCGAAAGTGTGGAGGGATGCCCAAGTTGCTGCCTTGCAAATATCCACCACCGGAACACCTCTAGCCAAGGCCAAAGTGGCACACTTAGCCCTGGTCAAATTGGGCTCTAATACCCTCACGAGGAAGCCTTCTTGGCCAACGAGTAACAGATCTTAATTCTAAGAATGACCCACCTGGATATAGTTCTTTTATGGACCGCTCTGCCCTTCCTCTTTCCTACATATCCAACGAAGAGCTGGTCCTCCAACCGAAAGTCCTTTGTTCTCTCAATATAAAAACAGAGAGCCCTTCTGGGGTTAAAACGATGGAGTTTCTCTTCCTCCTTTGAAGGATGAGGAGGAGGGTAGAAAGATGGAAGGGTAAGAGACTGCCCCATATGGACAGGAGTGACAACTTTAGGGAGAAAAGACGCCATGGTTTTCAACACCACTTTGTCAGCAAAGAACGAAGTAAAGTGAGGTTTAACACTAAGGGCCTGAAGCTCACTCACACGCCTAGCAGACGTAATAGCTATCAGGAAAACTGTCTTAAGAACTAATAATCTTAACAGACAAGAGTGCATGGGTTCAAACGGTGAACACATTAAAAAAAGTCAAAACCAGATTTAAATCCCACTGAGGCATAAGAAACGGAGTAGGAGGAAATGTATTTGTCAAACCTTTTAAGAACCTAATAACAATAGGCGATTTAAACAAGGAGGGTTGATCTGGAAGGCAAAGAAAGCTGACAGTGCCGACAAATAGTCTTCAACAGTAGCAACTGCACAACCCTTCTGTGTTAAAGCTAATGCAAACAACAGAACATCAGACAGATGGGCCCTCAAGGGGTCAATTTGTTTCTCTCCACACCAAGCCATGAATTTTGCCCACCTGCCGGCATAAACAGTCTTAGTGGAGTGTAGCCTGGCTGATAAAATATAATTTACTACCTCTGGTGGGAGAGAGAAAAAACTCAGATTGCCCAGTTCGATCTCCAGGCATGAAGGTGCAGGCTCTAGAGGTGGGGGTGTAGAACCTGCCCCTGCGACTGCGAGAGGAGATCTGCCATGAGAGAGCGACGGAGCGGAGGGCACAGTGAGAGTTGGAAAAGGTCCATGTAACACACCCTTCTCTGCCAATCTGGAGCTATTAAAATGACTTGAACCCGATCTTGGCGAATCTTCCTCAGAACCTGAGGAATCAAGGGTATGGGAGGAAACGCGTAAAGCAACTGGTCGCACCAAGACATCTGGTACGCACCCCCCAAAGCTCCTTGCACCCGATACTGTAGGCTGCAGAACGTCAGGCAGTGTGCGTTCTCCAGAGTGGCAAACAGGTCCACCTGCGGAGAACCCCACATCCGAAAGATGTGAAGGAGCACATCCGGATAGAGACGCCACTCGTGATCAGCCAAGACATGCTGACTGAGACTGACCGCAAGTATGTTGAGAACTCTGCCAAATGATTCGCTATCAAGCAAACCCGATGGTCCTGAGCCCAGGCTCAGAGCCGCAGAGCCTCTCTGCAGAGAAGGTATGACCCCACTCCTCCTAGCTTGTTTATATACCACTTTGCGGTAGAGTTGTCCGTCAAGGCTTGAACTGACTGACCACAAAGGGACGGGAGGAAGGCCTTAAGTGGCAGACGTATCGCCCGCAATTCTAACAGATTGATACAAAATGTTTGTTGTACTGGAGACCAAAGACCTTGGATCTCCAGGTCCCCCAGATGAGCTCCCCAACCTAGAGTAGAAGCATCCGTTATGACCGTGGCCACCGGAGGAGGCAGTGAAAACGGCCTTCCTTGGGAAAGGTTGCCATCCACAGCCCACCATCGTAGATCTGCTGCAGCGTCTCTGGAGATCAATATTGACTCCTCGAGATCCCCTTTGTGTTGAAACCACTGCTTGTGGAGGCACCAATGGACAGCCCTCATGTGCAAATGAGCATGAGTGACCAACAGGATGCAAGAAGCGAACAGACCAATCAGGCGCAGGACCTTGAGGACTGGAACAACCGCTCCATTTTGAAACATTGGAATCAACCCCTGAATGTCCTGAATCCGCTGAGGCGGGGGATAGGCCCGATTCAATGTTGTATCCAGTACTGCCCCTATAAACAGGAGGCGCTGAGAGGGCTCCAGGTGAGACTTGAGACTGAGTTGTCATCTGCAAGTGATGCAGCACGAGCTCTGGAGACTTGACTTTGATCAACTAATCGACAAGGTAGGGGAATACCGATATTCCCTTTCTTCTGAGACTTGCTGCAACCACCGGCATCACCTTTGTGAAGACTCGAGGTGCTGAGGTAAGACCAAATGGAAGGACCACAAACTGGTTGTGTTGCGACCCCTTCACAAACCGGAGATACTTCCTGTGCAACTTGAGAATAGGGATATGAAAGTAAGCATCCTTCAAGTCGACAGACACCATCCAATCCTCTTTGTTCAAGGCCAGAAGTATCTGCGCTAGAGTCAGCATCTTGAATTTCTCCTGTTTGAGGAACCAATTCAAAATCCTCAGATCCAGGACAGGTCTCAATCGACCATCCTTCTTGGGGATCAGGAAATATCTTGAATAACAACCCTGATCCCTTTCCTGCTCTGGAACCAACTCCACTGCACCTTTTAGTAACAGGATTTGAACCTCCTGCTGCAACAACAGGAGATGGTATTCTGAACAAAATGAGGGACGGGGAGGGAATGGAAGGGGGGAACTCATGAAAAGGAAAAGCATATCCTTTCCTCACAATATTTAGAGCCCAGGAGTCTGATGTGGTTAACTCCCACTCGCGGGGAAAAAGATGTAACCTTCCCTCTACCAGAGAATTGTGGCTCAATATGGGCAGAAAACTAGGGCTGCTTCCCTTGTTGCTGTCAGAGGAAGAGGATGATGCAGGGTGCTGCAGGGTGGCCCCTCTTGTCCGAACCCTCCCCACCCTCTAAAGGATCTATATGGGGAGCTGGTCGGCTGTTGGACTGAGGACGGGGTCTCCCACGGTAAATGGTTCCATGCCCAAACCCCCTGAACATCCGAAAAGACCTGAAAGGGGTAGTAGTGGAAGCCTGCAGACCTCAAGACTTTGCTGTGGCCCTACTGTGCTTGAAGTGCTCTAAGGCAGAGTCAGCTTTAGCTCCAAACAGCTTATTTCCATTGAGAGACAAGTCCAATAGAGTGGTCTGGACATCCGTAGAAAAGCCAGAGGACCTCAACTATGCATGCCTCCTGGTAGCGATTGAGGTACCTATCGCCCTGGCCACTGAGTCTGTAGAATCCATACCAGACTGGATAATCTGCTTCGCCACAGCTTGAGCATCTGACAGGAGCTCACAAAATTATCCTTACATCTCCTGCGCCTCCTCTGTAAACTGCCCTGGAGATGAAAGATCCCACTCCGGGGAAGTGTCTAGCCCACTGGCAGAGTCTAAGCCCTAATATTCCCCCAAGGGCTCAGCAATCTCTCCTTCTTCCAGTAGCTGTCTGATACTCCAGTTCCTCTAAAAGCCTCAGTGCTTTTCTGCGTGACCTCAACCTAGCCTCCAACCTCAGTGTCGACATAGAGTTAGCGGACGTTGATGACACCGGCTTCAAGACTGATAGACGCGGACCAGTAGAAGAAGGAGACACACTACGATCCAGCCGGGATCCATCCGGCGCCGGTGCTGATCCCATCGGCGCCGTAGGCACCTGAGGCTCCGTCTTCAGCGTTGACTGATAAGGCAATGTCATCGGCGCCGCAGATCTATAAGGCGATGTCATCGGCGACGTAGGCCTTTGAGGCAAAATCATCGGTGCCCAACCGGCACCCTCAGCCGAATAAAAGGGCATAAACGGCACTGCCTTGTAAGGGGCCAGGGAGCCCAATGTAAATGCCAAAGGACCCGTGGGACTAGCCGGTGCACCAGCAGGGGCCATAGCATTAAACATGTTAAACATGGCATTTAAAAATGCTGCTGGATCCGCTCCCGGAGCCGGGAAGGCAGGATACCGTTGATCTTCATGTGGCACTTGTGCCGGCTGGGCATCAGAATCCTGCACACCAGGGAAAAGCGAGGACTCTCGAGGCGCAACCACCTCGAAGACAGATGGCGCTGGAGAAGCCTGAGGGCTTTGAGGCTGTGGAGTCACTGTAATACTAACCTCCTGCGTCACATGGCGCCATCTAGATGGAGACCTGGACCTTGATCAGCTTTGAGCCGATCAACGCCAAGAGTTGTTTTGGCACCGCTTCTTATGTTTCTTCGAAGAAGTGTGAGAAGAAGATCTACAATGACTTCTGTGCCCTTTCTTCGCTTTAGCCAACAAGAGCTTGGCTTCTCTCTCCTTCAGCACCTTTGGAGTCATGCTTTGGCAGGACACACACTGCTCGACGTCATGCTCCGAACTTAAGCACCAAAGACAATCATTGTGAGGGTCCATAACCGACATGCAACCCCCGAACTCCCGACAAGGCTTAAACCCTGAGTCCTTAGGAGGAGACATAACTAGAGACACAACGGAACACCTTCGAAACAGTAACAAGAGCTAGGAGAAAAACATTAGCGTCGAAGGCACGGAAAAAAGGGAACTGATGTCAGCGAGGACCTCTTACTGTCACAGTGACGTCAGACAAAGTCGCATGTGGAGCCGTGCAATTGTGATGTCCTCGTCGACGTGGAGAGCCAGGAAGAAGATTTTCTGATGAATGCTGGCGCATTGGGAGAATTCATAAGGTGAGGAATTCACAGGTAGTTGTATCCATCAGAAAGTGGCAGAGTGTTTTGCCCTGGAGTGGGGCAGATTGTTTTGGTGTGGGGCTGACTGTTTTGGACTGGAGTGGGGAGGATTGTTTTGGATTGACATGAGGCAGATAGGAGTGTGGTAGATTGCTTTGAATTGGAGTGGTTCAGATTGTTTTTATTGGAGTGGGGTGGGGTAGATGGTTTTTGATTGAAGCGAGGCAGATTGTTTTGGATTGGAGAGTGATATAGGGGGTCATTCCAACCCTGGCGGTCTGTGTTAAAGCGGCGGCCAACCCGCCAACAGGCAGGCTGTCAAAAAAATGGAATTCTGACCCTGGCGGGAACCGCCAACACAGAACGCCACTTTAACACTCCAACCGCCACGGTGGGACAAACAAACAGCGCGGCGGTCACCGCCAACAGGCAGGCGGCAGACAATGTACCGCCCACCCTATCACAACTCACCAATCCGCCACCTTTTCCGGGGCGGGAGCCCCGCCAATAAAAACACGGCAGAAACAGACTACGAACGGGAAAACGCTCACCTCTATACACTCCACGAGGATTCTGGACAGCATGGAACCCGAATTAAACATCCTACCAGCTATTGTCTACCTGCTCCTCTACCAGGAGCAGGAACGCCGGCGCAGACGACAACGGTGAGTACTGCACCTAGGACACAGGGCAGGGGGGAGGAGAAAAGGTTACGGGCACACACATACGCGACACACCCATCCCCCCACCCCCGCAAATACCTACACACCAATGCAGAGCGACAAGTCAGAGTGACACCCCCCAAACCCACTGGAAGAATGCAAAGACAAAATAAAATGATCATTAAAATTGAAGTATATTATAGCATATTTGAAGTTAAGTGAAATATTAAATATATAAATAAAATATATTACAACATGAACAATATATGCATAGCTCAAAAGTCCGGCACATATTGGCTACCTTCCATTGTTCGTGGGCCAATGTGCATAAACACATGGGCAAAGACCACACACGAGACCCGATTCCATTGGAGAGAACACTGCTGGGGCATCAGATAATAAAACTACAGGCACCTCAGGGGGAAGGGGGGGCACCTCAGCCACATGAGTCCACGACGCCAGATCCACGAGGGGCCTTCATGCCCACTGTACCATCCAGGGGAGTGCAAAGCCACAGTCTCTCAAGTCTCTACAGTGGGTGGATTGCCCACTGCTGCATCCTGGGGAGTGCAAAGCCACAGTCTCTCAAGTCTCTACAGTGGGTGGATTGCCCACTGTTACATCCTGGGGAGTGCAAAGCCACAGTCCATCAAGTGGATTACAGACTCCACTGGTTATGGAGGAGGCATGTTGCCCAGAGTGCTTCGTGAAGCCCTGCCCGACACAGATCCGGCCCTGCCAATGGGCCAGCGGTGCTTGAGATGAAGGGCCCAGCGGAGCGGTGCTTGACAGGAATGGCCCAGCGGAGCAGTTCAGAGACGGCGGTGCCCGGCGGTGCCCAGGGGAGCGGTGCTTGACAGGAAGGGGCCAGCGGAGCGGTGCTTGACAGGAAGGGCCCAGCGGAGCGGTGCTTGACAGGAAGGGCCCAGCGAAGCAGTTCAGAGACGCGGTGCCCAGCGGAGCGGTGCTTGACAGGAAGGGCCCAGCGGAGCAGTTCAGAGACGACGGTGCCCAGCAGAGCGGTGCTTGACAGGAAGGGCCTAGCGGAGAAGTTCAGAGACGGCGGTGCCCAGCGGAGCGGTGCTTGACAGGAAGGGGCCAGCAGAGCGGTGCTTGACAGGAAGGGCCCAGCGGAGCGGTGCTTGACAGGAAGGGCCCAGCGGAGCAGTTCAGAGACGGCGGTGCCCAGCGGAGCGGTGATTGACAGGAAGGGCCCAGCGGAGCGGTGCTTGAGATGAAGGGCCCAGCGGAGCAGTTCAGAGACGGCGGTGCCCAGCGGAGCGGGCTTGACAGGAAGTGCCCAGCGGAGCGGTGCTTGACAGGAAGTGGCCAGCGGAGCGGTGCTTGTCAGGAAGGGCCCAGCGGAGCGGTGCTTGACAGGAAGGGCCCAGCGGAGCAGTTCAGAGACGGCGGTGCCCAGCGGAGCGGTGCCAGACAGGAAGGGCCCAGCGGAGCGGTGCTTGAGATGAAGGGCCCAGCGGAGCAGTTCAGAGACGGCGGTGCCCAGCGGAGCGGTGCTTGACAGGAAGGGCCCAGCGGAGCAGTTCAGAGACGGCGGTGCCCAGCGGAGCGGTGCTTGACAGGAAGGGCCCAGCGGAGCAGTTCAGAGACGGCGGTGCCCAGCGGAGCGGTGCTTGACAGGAAGGGCCCAGCGGAACGGTGCTTGACAGGAAGGGCCCAGCGGAGCAGTTCAGAGACGGCGGTGCCCAGCGGAGCGGTGCTTGACAGGAAGGGCCCAGCGGAGCGGTGCTTGAGATGAAGGGCCCAGCAGAGCAATTGAGAGACGGCGGTGCCCAGCGGAGCGGTGCTTGACAGGAAGGGCCCAGTGGAGCAGTTCAGAGACGGCGGTGCCCAGCGGAGCGGTGCTTAACAGGAAGGGCCCAGAGGAGCAGTTCAGAGACAGCGGTGCCCAGTGGAGCGGTGCTTGACAGGAAGGGCCCAGCGGAGCGGTGCTTGACAGGAAGGGCCCAGCGGAGCGGTGCTTGAGATGAAGGGCCCAGCGGAGCAGTTGAGAGACGGCGGTGCCCAGCGGAGCGGTGCTTGACAGGAAGGGCCCAGCGGAGCGGTGCTTCAGATGAAGGGCCCAGCCAGGCGGGGCTTGTCTTGGCGGGGCCCTGTTCAGCGGTGCTTGTCTTAGCGGGGCCCTGTTCAGCGGTGCTTGTCTTGGCGGGGCCCTGTTCAGCGGTGCTTGTCTTGAAGGGCCCTGTTCAGCGGTGCTTGTCTTGGCGGGGCCTGTTCAGCGGTGCTTGTCTTGGCGGGGCCCTGTTCAGCGGTGCTTGTCTTGAAGGGCCCTGTTCAGCGGTGCTTGTCTTGGCGGGGCCCTGTTCAGCGGTGCTTGTCTTGGCGGGGCCCTGTTCAGCGGTGCTTGTCTTGGCGGGGCCTGTTTAGCGGTGCTTGTCTTGGCGGGGCCCTGTTCAGCGGTGCTTGTCTTGGCGGGGCCCTGTTCAGCGGTGGCTGTCACGGCGGGCACTGTTCAGCGGTGCTTGTCTTGTGTTCCTAGGGAACCAGATCTGGCCAATATTTCCCGCTCAGTCGCCATCCGACCTTTCGCTTGCGGGGCCCTCCTGTGCTGGAGTCCTGGGCCCGTGGGTGTCCTCCGTCACACCCGAAATGGGGCTGGTGGGGCCCTCCTGGGCAGCTCGCCTGCTGCCGGACTTGTCCGCCCTGCTGCCCTTGCCCTCCTTCGGCGAATCTCTGGGGCCCTTGCCTCCCTTTGTGGATGTGCCAGGTGACGGTGAAAGGGTAGTGTCCTTGGGGGCAGCCGTCTCAGGCCTGTCACGCCGGCCCTTCCCTTTTTTGGTTCTTTTCCCAGGGGGTGGGCTGCCTGTCCCCTTGCTGCTGGCCGATGTTCCTGCCCTAGGAGCTGGTGGACTCCAATAGCCCTGAACTATGGTCCTATTAGGTGCAGGGCTTGTGGTGGCTGAGGTGCTGTTTGGACTCTTACGAGATGGAGGGGGTGGGTCAGGTGATGCAAAGAGGTTAAGCTTGGAGAGGAAAAACTTTTTAGGAGCAATGGGAAGGGTAGGTGCAGTGGGTATGGGAGTGGAGGAAGAGGATGTGGTTGTAGGAGAGTCAAGTGTGCTGTCTTTGGGTGCAGGTGCTTGTGACGGAGGCTGTCATGAGGTGGATGGCTGTTGGGTGGGTGGCTGCCTGCGTTTGTGTGGTTTGGAAGAGGGGGTGACAGACACAGTGGGAGAGAACACAGGGGACGTGTAAATGGCAGTGGGGGTGGTGACTGCACGTGTGCGGAGTGTTCTGGTGGGTGTGCTGGTGATGGACGTACTGGCTGATGGTGGTGTGCATGCAGGTATGAGTGGAGACGTCACACGGAGGAAGGAGGGAGACAAGGAGGAGGGGGACACAGAGGAGGCAGTGGCTGTTGGCATGTCTGCATGTGGATGTTGCTTGGGTGAATGCTTGTGTGATCTGTGGTGCTTATGTCTGAATGAGCTGCCCTTGGGTGTTGAGGTGTGTGCAGGCTGGTCTGTAGGTGTGTCTGGGATAGGCAGAGGAACAGGGGAGTGGGACTGGGTGGAGGGAGTTGGAGGAGGGAGGCTGGAGACAGGGACAATGGCTGCCGTCAGTGCTGAGGCCAGAGCGTTGAACGATCGCTGATGGGCAGCCTGACCCGAATGAATGCCCTCCAGGTATGCATTGCTCCGGTGCACCTCCCTTTCTACACCCTGGATGGCATTCAAAAGGGTAGACTGCCCAACAATGAGCGTCTGGAGGAGGTCCATGATCTCCGCACTGAGGGCAGCAGGGGTAACTGGGGCAGGGCCTGAGGTGCCTGGGGCGAAGGAGATGCCCGCCTTCCTGGGTGTGCGGGCACGGGGCGAACGCTGAGGGGCTGCTGGGAGGGCGGTGCTGGTGCGCTGGGTGGTGGCTGTACCTGTTGTTGCTGTGGGCACGGATGTTGCCGCCACCACAAGGGAGCTCCCATCCGAGGACGTGTCTGTGTCGCTGACGTCCCACGGGTCCCCGTTGTGGAGCTCCCCTCGCCCTCCGTCTCACTGGTGAACTCGGAGTCGGTTGCATGGCCCTCCGGGGCCATGTGAGATGCAGCTCCCTCGTGCGCCGATGCCACTTCTCCTCCGCCTGATGATGCTAATGCACACATGAACAGGAAGACAAAAAAAAAAAGGGGGGGAGAAATAAAGACATGTTGAGTGCATGCATTGGCGACACCGTTGGCGGAGAGGACAGACACAGAAGCCCCCTGCACTACGCCGGGCACTCGGGGTACACTACTCAATTATTGTGACTTGGCCTACAAGTCTATGGACGAGAAATGCACACATAGGTGAGCCCGGGCCATGGATAGCTGTACTTAGCACCCTACAGAGGTGGGGTGCGGGGGCACAGGGCCATGCCTTACGGAGGGGCCTAGCCTACAGAAACCGCCCTGGCCTAGAGATAGCCACAGCCCTCCTCCCCCACCCAGACACCTCCACTGTGCGCTAATATAGCAGAATGTGTTGATACTCACCCCCTTGTGTCTGCTGTGATGTCCTCACGCGCCCATCCAAATCGGGGTAGGCCACCGCCAGGATCCTGGACATCAGGGGGGTCAATTGCCGTGTGGCACCCCTCCTAGGTTGGGAGGTCATCCCCAGCAGAGCCTCCGCGGTCTTTCTGCTCCCGCGGCGGATGTCCTCCCACCTCTTGCGGCAGTGGGTGCCCCGTCTGTTGTGGACCCCCAGGGCCCGGACGTCCTTGGCGATGGCACGCCAAATGTCGATCTTCTGATGGGCGCTGACCTATGTGACATGTACAGGGTGGGAAAAGAAATATCATCACTTTTCTGCATGGTCGATGTGAGTGGCCCCCCCTCCCCAACCTTGCCATGTGGCACATGCTCTAATCTGTCGTGCGATGCATTCCTCATTCGCTCCCCTCACCACTATCGTTCATTCACCCACTCAACCCAGGCATTGCCCACTAAGCATGGTCCCAGTGTACTTACCTGTTGGTCTGGAGGACCGTAGAGTAGCGCATACTGGGGGAGGACCCCATCCACGAGTGTCTCCAACTCTTCTGAAGTGAAGGCAGGGGCCCTTTCCCCAGTCGCAGCAGCCATTGTCACTTCCAGACCGAGGTCACAGCAGCACTTGCAGTATAGGTCCTCTCCTGTGGATGATCAGGTCTCGAGTGATTAAGCAGATAGAAAATGGCGGTCACGCCCGCGGCGGTGCGTACCGCGGCGGTGTGTACCGCGACCGCCGGCGCACACCCTCATTGGCTCCTGAAACCCATAGGGTTCAATGTTAACCAATGCGGCTTTGCACCGCGGTCTTCGACCGCCTACCGCCACGGTGTGCCACGCCATCGCAATGAGCTCACATCCCATTGTCACACTTCACAGGTCAGGCACCCCCCATTTCAAAGGCCCACATGGCTTAATTTCTACTGCGTCACACAGGCCTAGGCCTTGCATTGCCACTCATACAAGCCATTCAATGCATTGAGAATTGTGTACTATGCAAGCTGTGTGAACGTACCTGTGGGTTGATTGACTCTGTGCTCCATGTTGTCCTTCCTAGGCACCGTCCGCTGGGACTTGAGAGGAGATGGAGGAATGTTCCAGTGTACAGACCGCTGGTGGACCTGTCGACAATGGAAGAACGACATGTCATACTCACATACAGACTTGACTGTGCCACTATACAGGAACTGTGTGCCCAGCTGGAGCCAGACCTGATGTCACCCATCCACCAACCCACAGGGATTCCCCCTCTAGTGCAGGTTCTGTCAGTACTCCATTTTTTGGCAAGTGGATCATTCCAAACAACAGTGGCCATTTCATCTGGGATGTCTCAGCCTATGTTTTCTAAGGTTTTGTCCAGAGTGTTGTCTGCCCTGATGAAATACATGCGGAGCTACATTGTTTTCCCTGAGGTGGAGGATTTGGCTACAGTGAAGGGTGATTTCTATGCCCTTGGACATATTCCCAACATCATAGGTGCCATTGATGGGACCCATGTGGCTTTTGTTCCCCCCAGAGGAAGTGAACAGGTGTACAGGAACAGAAAAAGTTATCATTCGATGAATGTCCAGGTGGTCTGTTTGGCAGACCAGTACATCTCCCATGTAAATGCCAAATTCCCTGGGTCAGTGCATGACGCGTACATCATGCGAAATAGCAGCATCCCTTATGTGATGGAACAGCTACAGAGACACCGTGTGTGGCTAATAGGTGACTCTGGTTACCCCAACCTGTCATGGCTACTGACCCCAGTGAGGAATCCCAGGACCAGGGCAGAGGAACGGTACAATGAGGCCCATGGGCGTACTAGGAGGGTGATCAAGCGGACCTTTGGCCTCTTGAAGGCCAGGTTTAGGTGCCTGCAGATGACAGGTGGATCCCTAATGTACTCACAAAAGAAGGTGTGTCATATCATTGTGGCCTGCTGTATGCTTCACAACCTGGCTTTGCGACGCCAGGTGCCTTTCCTGCAGGAGGATGGTCCAGATGGTGGTCTTGTGGCAGCTGTGGAGCCTGTGGAGAGTGAAGAGGAGGAAGACGACGGGGACGACACAGACAACAGGGACAGAGTGATACTACAGTATTTTCAATAACACACAGGTAAAATACAACACCAGCATTTTACAATTACTTACAGTCTCCTGCCTCTCTACTGTCTGTCCTATTCCCCCAGTGTATGTTAACTGAATTGTGACTTTCCCTTCCAATTTCAGAGATGTGGCCCCCACTGCGTGACCTCTGCTTTGTTTCCCCATGGACTACAGCTGTGTGACAGTGGTATGTTTTCATCACTGTGTAACTGGACATTTTGGCAGCATTATCTTTAATACATTTGTTCACAATACAGGCAGACTCCAGATTGTTTTTGTGCAATACGTGTTTTTATTAAAATGCTGAATTTAGGGACATGGTGGGAAATCGGTGATGGGTGATGGTGGAGGAATGTCCATGGCAGAGTCCAGCTTTTCAGTCTCACAGGTGCATTGTCCATATGCCTGTGGAAGGTGGAGCAGGGGCAGTTAAAGGATGGACAGGGTGACAATGTGGGACAGTGGGATAACATCAGGGGGTATCCTTTTCTGGCGGGGGTCTTGACATCCTACTCTGTCTTCTTACGAGATCTCAGGCCCCGCTTGCGGGGTGGTTCTTCTTCTGCAGGAGGTGGGGTTCTGGTGGCCTGTTGTTGTGTGGGGGCCTCCTGTCCACTAGCGCCGCCGGAGGTGGTTGCCTGTTCTTGGTCCATGCTAGTGACAGGGGCCCTTTGTGGTGCCACATGGTCCAGCAATGTGGGGACAATCTGGTTGAGTGCCCCTACGATGGTGCCCATTGCGGAACTGATGCTTCTAAGTTCTTCCCTGAACCCCATGTACTGTTGCTCCTGCATGACCTGGATCTCCTGGAACCTGGCCAGTACCGTCGCCATTGTCTCCTGGGAGTGGTGGTATGCTCCCATGATGGAGGAGAGGGCCTCGTGGAGAGTGGGTTCCCTGGGCCTGCCCCCCCCTGTCGCACAGCAGCCCTCCCAGTTCCCCTGTTTCCCTGGGCCTCTGTCCCCTGGACCGTGTGCCCACTACCACTGCCCCCAGGTCCCTGTTGTTGTTGGGGTGGTGGGTTAACCTGGGTGCCCTGTAGTGGTGGACACACCGCTGATTGATGTGTCCTGGAGACAGAGGCATGGGCCCGCTGGGTGGGAGCTGTGCTGGTGTTCCCAGAGGGGGTTGGGTCTGCTGTGGCCAGTGGCTGTGTGAGGGGAACCGACTGTCCAGAGGTCCCCGATGGTCCGGGCTGGGCATCTGTGTCCAGGGAGACAGAGCTGCTGTCATCACTGGTGGCCTCTTCTGGGGGTGGGATGGACATTTCTGGACCCTCCTGGGCGATGTGGTGGTGTTCGGGTCCTGCAGGGGTATAGAGGTATAGTTATTGCTTCAGTGTGTGCCATATCGGTCAATGGGTGGGTGCCTGTGTACCCCAGGGCTGGCATTCCTGTGTGGGGGCTTTTGTGAGGGTGGCTTGTGGGGGAGATTTGTATGTGCAGTGGGCATGCTTTGGTGATGGGTGTCCATGCTTTGTGGACGCATGCAGGTCTAGGTGTTGGGATGGGTGGGTTGTGATGGTGAGACATTTGCAGGGAGTGTGAGTGATGGGTGTGGGGGTGAGGGTGGGGGTATGATTTGGGATGCAGGTGGGGTGGGGGTGGGAAGAAGTAGTTAAGATTTGACTTACCAGAGTCCATTCCTCCAGATACTCCGGCGAGGCCTTCAGGATGCAGGATGTGCAAGACTTCCTCCTCCCATGCTGTAAATTCGGGGGGAGTAGGTGGGGGTCCGCCGCCAGTCTTCTGCACCGCGATGTTGTGCCTTGATACCATGGAACGCACCTTCCCCCCGTAGGTCGTTCCACCGCTTCCTGATGTCATCCCGATTTCGTGGATGCTGTCCCACAGCGTTGACCCTGTCGACTATCCTTTGCCATAGCTCCATCTTCCTGGCAATTGTGGTGTGCTGCACCTGTGTACCAAAGAGCTGGGGCTCTACCCGAACTATTTCCTCCACCATGACCCGGAGTTTGGCGTCTGAGAACCGGGGGTGTCTTTGGGGTGCCATAGGGTGGTGTGGATGAGGTGTGGGGTGGTGTATGTGTTGTAGAGTGTGGTGAGTGTGGTGATGTGTGGTGTTTTGTGCGTGGATATTGTGTGGGTGATGGTGTGGTTTGCCTCTGTGTGATGGTGTTGTCTAAGCAGTTCTGTCTATCTCTGGCTTTCTGTCGTTTTTTTTTGTCGTAGGGGTTTGTGGGTGATGTGGGTGTGTGTTTTATATTGTATTGGGTGTGTGGGTGTGTTGTTTGTATGTGTATCAGGTGTGTGTATTTCAAATTGTCCAATGTGGTTGTGTTTTGTAAGGGTGTGAGTATTTTGACCGCGGCGGTGTGTACCGCCAATGGAATACCGCGGTTGAAAAACCGCCGCGTGGATTCGTGGGTCGGAATGGCATGGGCGCATTTCTGTTGGCGTGACGGTGGAGGTTTGGTCATCGCCAGTTTTTCGCTGGCCGTTGGTGTGGCGGACTTTTGTGGATGTCGGGTTTTTGGCGGTTTGCCAGTTGCGGGTCAGAATGACCGTGGCGGTTTACCGCGGGCGCGGCGGTGTTATGGCGGTCTTCTGACCGGCGGTAAGCGCCTTTTACCGCCGAGGTCAGAATGACCCCCATAGTGTTTTTCACTGGAATGGGACAGATTGTAGTGGGGTAGATTGCCCTTACTCCAGTATAAAACAGATTATTTTAGATTAGAGTGGGGCAGGTTGTTTTGAATTAGCGTGAGGCGGATAGGCATGGGCAGACTGGAGCGGGCCGAATGCTCTGGATTAGAATAGGGCAGATTGTTTTGGTTTGGAGTATTGCAGATTGATTTTGCTGGAGTGGGAAAGACTGGTTTGGATTGGAATTTGGCAGATTGTCTTGGATTGGAGTAGGGCAAAAGGTTTTTGGTTGGAGTGGGGCAGATTGTTTTGGTTTGGAGTGGGGAGACTGGAGAAGGACGGGGTGTCTTGGATTGGAGTGGGCAGGTTGTTTTGGATTGGAGTGGTGCAGATTGTTCTTACTGGATTGGAATGGGGAAGATTGTTTTGGACTGGAGTGGGGGAGGATGTTTTGCACTGAAGTGGGGCAGATTGTTTTGTATTTGAGTGGGGCAGATTGGAGTGGGACAGACTGCTTTAGGTTGAAGTGGAGCAGATTGTTTTGGATAGGAGTGGGGCAGATTGTATTTGATTGGAATGGGGCAGATTGGAGTGGGGTAGATTGTTTTAGATTGGAGTGGGTAGATTGGTGTGGGGCAGACTGATGTATGGCAGATTGCTTTGGATTGGAGTGGTGATGATTGTTTTAATTGGAATGGGGCACATTGTTTTGGATTGGAGTGGGGCAGATTGTTTTGTATGGGAGTGGGGCAGATGGTTTTGGAGCGAGGTAGATTGTTTTGGATTGATGTGGGCTCACTGGAGTGGGGCAGACTGTTTTGGATGGGAGTGGGGTAGACTGTTTTAGACTTCAATGCTGAAGATTATATTAGATTAGAGGGAGCAGATTGTTTTCGATTGGCGTGGGGCAGACTGGGGTAGGGCAGACTTTTTTGGACTGGATTGGGGAAGATTTTCTTCTTTATTGGAGTAGGGGCAATTGTTTTGGACTGGAGTGGAGCAGATTGTTTTGGACATGAGTAATGTTTTGGATTGGAGTTGGGCAGAGTGTTTCAGATTGTAGAAGGGCAGTGAGGCAGAATGTTTTGAGTTGGAGTGGGACAGACTCTTTTGGAGTGAGGTAGAATGAGTAGGGCAGATTGTTGTGGTTTGGAGTGCGGCAGATTGGAGTGGTGTAGACTGTGTTGGATTGGTGTGGGGCAGATTGTTTTCGATTGGAGTGGGGCATATTGTTTAGATTGGATTGGGGCAGATAAATTTGGACTGGTGGGGACCAGATTGGATTGGGCAGATTATTTTGGATTGCAGTGGGACAGATTGTTTTGGACTGGAGTAGGGCAGATGGTAGTGGGGCAGATTTGAATGGGGTAGGTTGAGAGGGTTGGATTGTGGATTGGAGTGGATTGGGGTGAGTGGTGTAGACTGGAGTGAAGCGGATGATTTGGTCTGGGGTAGATGGCATTGGTCTAAGGTGGATTGGATTGAGTGGGGTCGAATGGAGTGAGTGGGGTGGATTGGTTGGGGTGAGGTGAGGTGGACTGGAGTGAGGCGGATTGGACTGGAGTGTGGTGGATTACAGTGTACTGCACCATTATGTGTTAAAGCATAATTTTTTAAATTACACGTAAGAAATAAACAATGCCGCTTTCCAATACCTATAACAAGATATTCTTAATCATTTGAGAACAGTGCTCACGAGCAAAAGCATAACGTGTGCAAAGTGATAAAAGAAGACTTGGCAAAATTAAAGTAACAAGTTAACTATAGAAAATAAAACTTTGCTATTTTGGTGGTTCTGCTGGACACATTTGTAACAGTCACTCACCTTCTTTTTGCTGGGCCTTAGAAGTTAAAAAGAAGTACATCAAACAAGTCAGGAGCAGCAGAAAGCCACTGATTAAGTTGAATCAATCAGTGCTTGGCCCTTGTTCCACTTCTCTAGTAGAGACTCTATCTAGCTGCAGATTCCTTAACTTAGAATATTCCCCAAGCATCAGACTGGATCTCAAAAATCTTGAGCAGTAGCTCTGGGTGCTGGTAGGTGGCGCCGAATGGCTCCACATCAGCAGAACCAGATGTGACGTGTACAGTGCCTATATAGCCGTCTCCTCAGCACCCTGACCTCAGTTTCTATGTAACTGTTTCTGTTCCAGAATCATGGAGTCACATCAAGGTGTTCTGTCTAGTGTGCTAGAACTACGGGCCAACAAGGACCTTGCAGGCAAAGAATTACAGTTCAAAGAATGGGGAAGATAGGAGGATCAGTAAGGAATCTGAGGCTAGATAAAGTCCCTACCAGAAAAGGCGTCACCAAAGGTAAGTAACTTGTTCATCTGATTTAGTCTTCTAGATGTAGTCTCCTTCTCTTAGAATAGATACCAAAGCAATCCATTCTGGGACATGGGTCTGCGAATTAAGTCATACCAAAAAGTCCTGGAGGACCAAATTGGCAAACTGCCTGTCACAATGGATCTCACTGCCAAGTCAGTAGTGTTGAGTGAATGTGTGCAAAGAAGCCAACATAGCAGATGTCAAGGACAGGGACTCCATGAGCTAACACAGTGGGCACAGCTTTGTTTCTGGTAGAATAAACCCACAAGCCCTCAGGAGGCTGTTTCTTGGCTTAGCGATTTTTAATGCAGAGTACAATCCATTTGGAGATGGTCCACATCTGCACTAAATTCCCTTTCTTTGTACCAGTGAACCCCACAAAGGCTGGATGTCTACTAGATGTTCTTTTGTGCATTCAAGATAAAAGATAGAAGGAGAATGCTCTATTCAGGTCTAGATGGTGGAGTCTCTCCCACTGCATGGAGAGGTGTGGCAGAGAGAAGCATGTCAGCGGTATGATGCTTTGGCCGACATGGAAAGGCATTACCAGCTTCCGTAGGAAAGAGGCACGGGTACTGAGAAGCAGTTTATATGTGAAGAAGCTGGTGTATAGAGTTTGCACAGACCAAGCCTGTTACTTGCTGAACCTCCTAGCGGATTTGATGGCCACAAAGAAAACAGTCTTGAGTGTCAGGAGTTGGAAAGGACAACTATGTATGGGTTCGAGGGGGTAACGCATGAAATGAATCAAAAACAAGGTAAGGTCCCACTGGGGCTTGGGAGGAAACATTTGTTGAAGACCTTTCAGGAAACATGTCAAAACAAGTGACATGACTAGGGAGGGTTGATCCGGCAACAGCAAGAAAGCAGCTATGGCCGAAAGATACCCGTTTGTGCCCAGTGCAAGGGCTTGCAGCGCTAAAGACAAAACAAAAAACACTTCCAGATAGTGGATCAATATGTTTGTCAGCGCATCAAGCTACAAACTTGTTCCAAAAGCAGGCTTATACAGTCTTTTTCGATAGCTGCCTGGTGGCCAGGATGACATCACAAATCTTAGTATGGAGGATGGATACCCTGAACTGTCACCACTCAATCTACATTCATGAAGTGCTGACTGTGCATTCTATTCTGTGGCAAATAGCCACGGTTCTTCCCCAGTTCTGAAAGAGACCTTGAGCCACCTCTGGATGCAGTCGCCATTTGTGGTTGGCAAAACATGTACAGCAGATTTTGTCCACACTGGCATTTAGAGATCCGACCTGGTGTTGTACGACCAGGAAAATGTTCTGACTTCCAGCCATGTCCGGAGGCGCAGAGCCTCCTGACACAGGGTCCATGACCCCACTCCACCCTGCTTGCTGCAGTACCGCATGGAAGTAGTACTGTCTGCGAACACCTGGACTAGCTTCCCTTCATGGAGGGCAAGAAAGCTTTCAATGCCAAGCAAGTTGCCCTTAGCTCCAGAAGACTGATGTGGAGCGGAGTCTCCACCAGAGACCAGAGGTATCTGATCTCCCCCTCTCCCAGATGGCTGCCCCAGCCCAGAAGCAGTGCATCGGTCACTACTGTCAGCTCCAGATTGGGAAAGGAGAGGAGGGGGTCTACCCCTGACTCAGTCACTGCCCATTACCACTGCAGATCTTTCACAGTCACCTTCAAAATCTGGACCAGGTCGAAGAGATTCCCCTGGTGTTGTGCCAACTGGGACTTCAGATCCCACTTCAGTGCTTGCATATACCATTGAGCGTACTTCACCAGAAGGAGGCCATCAGATCCAACAGTCTCAAAATCAGTCTCATCAAAATCCAGGATTTAGGTTGAAACATCAGGATCATAGCCTGAATGTCCTGGTCTCCTCGCTCCGGAGGGTAGGTGCAGAATTGCATTGTGCCCAGAATGGCTCAGTTAAAAAGGAGCATCCAAGGAGTCAGGTGGGACTTTCGCAAGATGATAGTGAACCCCAGTGAAGGCAGGCCTGCAGTGTTGTGCAGGTAAGAGATGGCTGCCTGGGACAAGCCCGCCTTCAGCAGCCAGTTATTGAGGTAGGGAAGCTTGGAACCTCTGACCTCTGCAGATGTGCTGCAGCCATCGTCTTGGTAAACACCCGAGAGACACTGGTGAGACCCAAGTGGAGAATAGCGAACTATAAACATCTGTCCCACTGAACTCTGCAGGTAACACCAAAGGGTCTGGAGGATGGGGTTATGAAAACAGGTGTCCTGCAGGTCCAGCTCTGCCAAACAGTCTCCAGGGTCGAGAGCAGGCAGGACCTGAGCAAAAGCAAATATCTTGAATTTTTCCTTTCTCTGGAAGGCATTGAGTGGGCGCAGGTGTAAGATAGGGCAGAAGCCTTCGTCCTTCGTGGGCACCAGAAAGCAATGGGAATAGCAACCACAACCTACTTCTGACTGTGGCACCCTCTCATTGGCTTCTTTGGCCAAGAGAGCCTGTACTTCCTGGTTTAACAGAGAGAGGTTGTCTCTGTCATTTGATCTGACGACAGTGGTGGGAATGGTAGGGTTTCTGTAACTGCCACTACCAGACAATTTGAAATACACACTTATACAAAGTTTTCAATGTGGTACTTGATCCTGCCAACAGGGGGCCTGTGTAAGTGCAGTTCATACTAAAGAGGTTTGGAGGCAGCACCTGTCAGGGGGAGGGGAAGCATATTGGGCAGATATCTGGCTTTGAGTCTAGTGGGAACAGCAGCCATGAAAACGATGGGAAGCCTGTTGGCTGGAGTGGTTGGGTTGGAAGGGATGCAGGTGGTAGCCCATACTGTAGCCACGGAAGGAGAGAAAAGAAGAGTGTGGCTAGTGTGGGATCATGGTGAGCCCTAATGACCGTACAGTGACCCTACTCTCCCTTAAGGTGCTCAAGCGCTGAATCAGCCTTATGGCTGACCTGGACATCCCCTGAGAAGCCAGTTGATCTCAGCCAGGTACCGCAGAGAAGCTCCACTGATGAAGCAATAGCCCTGCCCAATAAGTTTGTGTATCGAACCCGCATCTGATGGTCAACATGGCGGCATCACTGCCGTCTGCAATAGCCTGGGTCAGTACGGCTAAGGCCTTCCTCCGAGACCATGGGCAGCGCTTGCGCACGAGTCCCACACAGTGGCCCAAGAGGCACACAGTGTTCACTGACCGCAGTACAAGGTTTATGGAAGAGAAAATTCTCTTCCCAAAGATATACAGCCTCTTGGACTCCCTATCTGGCGGATTGGTAGGTAGCACGCTGGGATTAACCTTAGAAGTAGAGGCCTGCACCACCAGGCTTTCAGGGGGTGGGATGCTGGGTGAGAAAAGCGGAGTCCGAAGGAGAGGGGTGGCATCCAGTTCTCCTATGCACAAGAGTGCCCGTGCAAGTAGGACATCACAGAGAGCTTTAGTGAAGGTCAGAAGGGGTTCTGTGTGGGACACCCGAGGCTGAAGCACTTCTGCCACCCAGAGTGGCATGAGGTCGAGGACTTCGGCCTCACTCTGCAGCACCATAGAAAAGGAGGACCCTTCCTCCGTGGCCACTATAGGAGGAGCGACCAGGCCAGTGTCTGGAGAAGTGTCCAAACCACTGGCATCCGCCAGGTCCTCATACCAGTTGTTATCGGTCAACTGAGGTGTCAGGGTAGCAGCAAACATCCTCAGATCCACCCCAGTCATAGTCCTCACAGGTCCTGTGAGGGAAAGGAGTCACTGTCCTTGACCCTGAATGTCATGGTCTGGTGGGCACCAGGGTCGACGTCAGAGTACGCCAGTCCGGCTCGGTATCAGAGTCGAGAATGACTATTGGATCAGTGCCACCAAAGGGTGTCAATAGTGCCAGGAACACCATCGTGCCACTGAACCGAACCCTGGCAAAGGTTGTGGATTCACATCTGGAGTTGATAGGGATTCAGGAATGGATCAAGGGGGCCTGACTTGCGCAAAGGCAAACCTGCCAGCGGTAACGCAGTCGGGGGACCTTTTGAACCTTTGGGGCCCAATGGCAAAGATGAGGTGCATGGCCTTACAGAACTCTTAGGATTCTGCAGGAATTGCTCTGGCTCCAGGAAATGCAGGGAGGCATGGAGCAGACCCAGACTGTGGCTCTGCAGGGGACGTGTGGGAGTGGGGGCTAGACCTTTGATGTTGTTCCCATGTCTCGTCTGAAGACTTGGACCTTGAACCTGGCAAAGTCGAAGAGTATTTCGACTTCTACGTTTTCTTTTTTCTTGTGGGACTAACCTGATGACTACTTCAACCTCGACGACAACCAGCCAGAACAGCTCTGACAGGGGATCTGGGACCTTCCAAGCGCCCAGGACCTGGAGAAGTGTTGAGACCTCCGGTATCGAGCGGCCAGGAGCTTGAATGCCCATTCCTGGATTGCTTTGGGGTTCATTATATGGCAGTCTGGGCAAGAGCTGGAGTCATGATCTGGCTTCAGGCACAACAAGCAAACCAGTTTGGGGTCTGTCACAGACATCTGTCTGTGACAGGCTCCACAGGATTTTAAACCTAAAGGTTTCTTGACGGACATCCCCAAGGCACACAATGAGCAAAAAGGCTCTAAAAGGTTGACAAACCATCAACAAAATGGTAAAAAATTGACCGAGTTAGCTATTCTGGACAGAAAAGGAACTGAGGTCAGTGAACTGTCTTAGCACCTATATAGGCACAATGCACGTCACATCTAGTGATGAAAATGTTGACACAGAGTCATTCAGAGCAACCTACCAACGTGCAGAGGTATTTATCACGATTTTACAGATCCAGTCTGATGCCTGAGGAATATTCTCAGCTAAGGAATATGCTGCTAGAGTTATCTATCAGACCTAAGCAGCACAGCCTTCCTAAAGTTCTTAACCTACTAAGGCATCCATGGGCCATCAGTGACATCAGGTCACATCTTCCTCAACTTTTGAATAGATTCCACAGCAGTACCTCCCAGATGGTAGGTCTGTGAACTGGTTCAAATATCTTGCTTGACTGAGCTGGCAAAGTTCCTTTCTCGTTGGACCTGGCTGTCCAGACAGAAGTGCTTCATGAAGGTGAGGAGCAACGTCTATATAGCAGCCTGACAAATATCCAGAAGATGCACTCCAACTTAATGCTAGGAGCCTTAGGTCTAGTGGAATGAGCCAGCAGGCTTTCTTGAGGTTGCTTCTTGGACAGTGCATAGCAGATTTGGATGCAGAGAACAGTCCAGCAAGAAATAGTTGTTTTCTGCCTTGCCCTTCGTTGCTCTAGTGCAAAAAACAAAGAGCTGGTCTTCCACACAATGTCCCCTGGTACAATCAATATAGAAGCTAAGAGCTCTTTAGGGATCCAGCTGATGTAGTATCTTCTCCCCTTAGAGGGGTGAGGTAAAGCAAAGAAAGCTGAGGGTGATGCTTTACCCGACCATAAAAAGTAGTAACCCCTTTTGGGACGAACAAGGCTTTGGTCCTCAACACCAGCTTGTCTGTAAAGAGTGTTTTGTATGGTAGGTTGACAGAGAGAGTCTGTAGCTCACAGACCCACCACACCACTGTTATGGCCATGAGAAAAACAGTCTTTAGAGTGAGGAGCTGCAACTGACACCTGTGTAGCGGTTCAAAGGAAGTACACATTAGGAATGTGCAGACTTCGTTCAGGTCCCACCAAGGCATATGGAAGGTGTCGGGTGGAAACTTATTCTAAAATGCTCACAATAGGTTACTTAAAGAGGGCTGGCTGGGCAACCACAAAAACATAACTTGTAACTGTCCCTAAAGCAGGTTTCTTGCTGGGCTGGAGACACCACAAAAAGCAACACTTCAAATAGTATCAATATGCTGAGTACCGCATTTAAGCCACAAACTTGCCCTAACAACACGCGTAGACTAATTTAGTGGAGGAATGTAGGAGGCTTGCTCTCCATGATGTACACCAATAGGTGATGCACCCTGTACTGAGTCCAGCAAACCCTTAGTGATCATATAGGAGGTTCTAGATAACCAGAGCTCTCAGAGGGGTAGCTGTGGTGAGCAGCTAAGGCTTATATAGGAGGGTGTAAAGCAGCTGCAAATACCATACAGGTCAGTCAGTGATGTACACACAGGAAAGAACCACACCAGTGTTAGATAAATAGTCTATGTTTATTGTAACACACACACACTAGAACTAACTTTGGTATATCTTCTAACCCATGATATGATGATCATACAAAAATATTCTTTGAAAATGGTATGTATAGGCATATAATGACATGTGCCCCTACTGGAGGATGGCGGGAGGGGGGGAGCAAACCATGTACTAAGTAAATTGAATGCAAGAATCACTTCGACCCCAAACTACCACCCAAGGAGCCTTAGGAGCACAGGAACACCGAAGGTAAGTAGACAGGATTCCTCAGGCACCAGTGTGCAGAGTTGTAACCCTGGGTCAGTGTCCATAGGATAGCAAGGGGAAGTGGTAGTTGGAGTTTTCAAGTTCTAGGATCTTTCCCAGAGGAACCAGAGGAAACCCGTTGGAACAAGGGAGGTTAGACAGTGCCCCACCCATGGATATCCAGAACAATTGAGTACCTACATCAGGGAGCCCAGGTGCATAGGAGTGAAGTAGTGTTGGAACCTCTCGTTCAAGTCACTGGGGACCTCTGTGATCCTGCTACTGTTGTGTCCCATGGACCAGATAGGAGGAATCCAGGTGTAGATTCCGGAAGAAGAGGACCTAAGGAAAGAGTCCATACCACCCAGAGGTGCCGAGGTCGTGCAGGAGGGCAATGCCCACCCTAGCAGAAGATGCTTTCCTGTGGGACAGTGGACGAAGAAGTGCAGCTGTAGAGTCCAGGCGATGCAGGAAGAACCCTGAGTTGACTAAGAGCTATCTGACGCCAGTCGTCGGATTGCAAAGGGGTCAGTGGTCAGCACGACCACCAACAAGCCTTGGCAAATGCAGGGAAGCATTGCCGAGGTTTGCAGGATTTGTGGGGACCAGCAAGGTGACCTAACCTTTTCAGGTAGGTCTGGGCCAGCCCTCAGCAAGCAGGAGAACCAGCAGGAATCATTGGAGCCCCAAGCAGGACCCTCTGGCAGCAGGCACAGGGAGGTCTCACCTGCACAACAAAGAGGGCTGCCCATGTCACAGTAGTTGCAGAGAGGACATCGTTCCTGGATCTGGAGAGTGCTGGAGGCCGGTGCTCGTTGGAGCTAGGAGGTCTTCGGACTGAAGAGCCAACAAGCCTTGGTAACGACAAGCAGACCAGGTGCACAGGGGTTCCAGCCAAGCAGCTCCATCGAGGGACCATAGACTTCTCAGGTGCAAGGAAGATGGGTCAGACCTCTGGAGAGCCACAGAACCACCACCTGTGTTGCAGAGCCTTGAAGAGTCCATGGAACAGCAGGGTGCAGGGGAGGGACTCCTTCACTCCAAGGGAGATTCCTTCTTGGTTCCTAAATGCAGAGAGAGTCCTTGTGACTCTGAAGGATGCACGGCCATGGAGCCCTAAGTAACCCAGGAGGGGGTTGGACACTTACTGCAGTGGCTCACCTATCAGGGATGCCAGCCTGTAACCAGTCGATGCTCCCAGGGGCCTCTGCTCTTCTTATTTCCAAGATGGAAGAATCAAGTGGCCACCTGGCAGAGCTCTGTGCAACTCCGTAGGGGAGGAGCTGGACGGGGGGGTGGTCACTCCCCTGTCCATTCTGTGGTTTCGTGCTAGAGCAGAAACTGGGGGTTCCTGCACTGGTGCAAACTTGTTTATGAGAGGAGGGCACCAAATGTGCTCTTCAAAGCAGTCTGGTGGCGTTCAGTTGCACTTTCACCCCAGCTCAGACACCTATTTCTAAAGAAGAGGTGGTCACACCTCTATCCTACAGGAAATCCTTTGACCTACTTTTCCCTGCCCAAGTTAACCTCAGTAGTAGGAAGGCAGAACAGTGTCTGGGCTCGGCAGCAGCACAGGCTGGCATGCAGACCCTGCAAGGCTGTACAGGTAGACTTAAGGGGAACCCCTAGGGAACCCCCAGAGTACATGGTATCATGTAACTAACACTGGAATCGGTGTAGTTGCGTGATTCCAACATGTTTGATCCCAAACATGCCTTGGTTCAGTGACACCATTATTGAGTTGGACAACTCATGTTGACGAGTGTCCACTATATACCTTAAGATGGCTTCCCCGCACTTACAAATCCCAGGAAATGGAGTCTGGGGTTTGTAGAGGCACCTTTGCTCATGCACGGGTGCCCTCACACCTAGAACCATGCATCCTGCCCTTGGGCTGAAGGGCCTTCATTAGGGGTGACTTACAGGGTCAGAGTACAGTGGCCATGATATAAAGTAAACCATATAGTTTTACTGAAAGGTGCATGCACTATTTCCACAGGCTGCAATGGCAGACCTGCAGTCCCAGTTTGCACGGGCCCCTATGGGTGGTACAATACATGCTGAAGCCCATGGGGGACCCCAGATGTACCAATAGCCTGGGTACCTAAGAACCATATATTAGGGACTTACATGGGTGCACCAGTATGCCAAGTGTGGGATGCAAAAGTTACCATACAACTAAATTTAGAGGAGAGAACACTGCCACTGGAGTCCTGGTTACCAGGATCCCATTGCACTAGTCTAAACGTACTGACACTAGTCAAAAAGTTGGGGTAACTATGTCCGGAAGGTGGTACTTCCCTACATGGAACCCTTTGGTGCCAGAATGACATCAATTACTTCCAGAGGAAGGTCGAATTAGGTCAATTAGCATTGTTCAATCTCCAAGCATGGAAATAAGGATTGGGTAAGTCCGGGCGCAGGACATCGCCTTGCTGCTGAGACAGAATGTCCTCCCAATACTACACCCTTATCAAAGGAGTGATGTTCATGTCCAAATGTACACAATCCCCTCGCCCAATATGGTGCCATGAGGATAACTTGGTTGTGGTCGTTCCTGCTCTTTTTCAAACCTCGGGCTGGAAAGGTAACACTGTAAAGGCATACAAGAGCCCTGAGCTGACTCTAGGCAGAATGCATCTCAAAGAAAGTTCTGACTTGGGAACTCCAATGTGAAAAGCTGTGCACACGGTGCATTCTCTGCAGTTGCAAAGAGATCGAGCCAAGGTTGACCCCATTCGCTGAAGGGACCATACAACACTTCCGGGTGTAGCTGCCATTAATGATCCATTAGTTCTGTTTGGCAGCTGAGTTTGTCCGCCCTACCGTTCAAAGATCCTGCAAGGTATTGTGCCACCACGAGAATTCAATGGTGGCCGCTGATACAGGGTCCACCGCCCCAGCCTGCCCTGCTTGGTGCAGTACAACATGGCGATGGTGTTGCCCAC
The DNA here is from genome assembly GCF_031143425.1 of Pleurodeles waltl. Taxonomy (NCBI): domain Eukaryota; kingdom Metazoa; phylum Chordata; class Amphibia; order Caudata; family Salamandridae; genus Pleurodeles; species Pleurodeles waltl. Next base: position 777,684,814 of record NC_090448.1, on the reverse strand, counting down.
TAGCACCTGCATTATCCGCCATTTGATGGATGGCAGGAAGGATTTCAACATCAAGCGAATAGCCCACAACTACAGGAGACTGATGTGAAGCCAGGCCTCCACCAGAGACCAGATGTCTCTGATCGCCACCTCACCCAGATGGCCTCGCCAACACAGAATTGATGCATCGGTCACCACTCTGATCTCCGGGTGGGGAAAGGAGAGGGGTTTGCCACGGCTCCAATCACATCCAAGAGCGACCACTGCAGGTCTCCTCCGAAATCTACACATACTCAGAGAGACTCACCTGATGCTGTGCCCACTAGCACTTCAGATTCCACTACAGAGCTTGCCTATGCCCCCCAGAATGTTGACCAGCAGGATGCAGGCAGTCATCAGCTCAGTAGCCTCGATGACATCCTCACTGGTATCTAGGATAGAGGTTAAATCATCGGTATCACAGATCAAATGTCCTGGATTCTCTGCTCTGGGTGAAAAGCATGTCACTGCACTGTGTCCAGAATAGGTTGATGAAAGGAGTACATGTGAAGTACTCAGGTGTGACTATGGCATGTTAACAGTGAACACCAAGGATGTCAAGAGGTTTGCTGCAGTCTGTAGGTGGGTGACTACTGCCTAGGGTGAGCTGGCTGTAATAGCCAGTTATCGAGGTAGGGGAAAACTGGAACCCTGCCCTCCATATATGCAGTGCAACCACCAACATCACTTTTGTGAACACCTGAGGGCCACTGGTGAGACCAAAGGGGAGTACAGTGAACTGAAAGTACTCTATTGCCCGAACAAGGCATCCATGGTATCAAGCCCAAAGCCAACACTGCTGCATCACTACCATTGTGAATGGCTACAGTAAGAGTGGGGACCAAGTCCTCTAGTAATGCAGAAAGTACCTGAGCGTCAGAGTCCCAAATGGCAGGAGCATAGTGGCCAAACAGGCAGTTGAGGTTGATGGACGTTAGAAGTAGACATGGGGAAGTGAACACGTGTTTTTCAAGTGTATTAAGCTGCTTTAATTCTCTATCCATATGAAGTGGTAGGGAAGGCGTTTGGATTTCCTCTGCTTGCGGACGCTTGCACCACTAAACTTTCTGGGGTCGGGTGCTGAGAATCTGGGCAAGGTGGTGTGCCTTCTTATGTGCCTATTTACCTGCAGTCAGGAAAACAGCTTTGCCCACATCCTGGAAAGGTGTCCTTAAGGGTTCTGTTAAAAACGAAATAGTGACTCTGTAGTGTCCTGTCCGGCTTGAAGGACGGCAGTAAATACATTCGTTTTCATCTCCATAGTATGAAATTAGAGGACAAGGACCTCAGCCACACCTCCTTCCGTATCACTACACGAAGTAGGCACTTTCCTCAATAGGTGGCCCAGGTGTGGAGATCAGTCCACTGAGTGGAGAACTGTATAGCCCTCTGGCATCTTGAAGCTCATCATACCAGCTGTCCTGAGATCATTGTTGAGCAAACTCATCACCTTCATCGTAGCGATCACTAAGATATTATAAGAGTCAATGCTGAAAAGATTGTGAATGATCACAGTGCTTCCATGGAGTAAGGGCAAAGTGTCTGACTCTGAGTTGATTTCGATCAAGGCCGTAGTCTGATTTCTCTAGGCCACAGCATTTGGGTAACCCATCAGACACTGTGAGCACTACAGGTTGCACTTTGTTGTCCGGCGTTGATGCTCTGAGGTCTGGTGTGGTTGTGGTGCCAAGACCAATGTCAGACCCGAAACAGGTCCAGAGGTTCCAACTGGTGCTGGAGGTGGGTCCGCCAGTGGAGTCCCAGTTGGAGGTCCTCACCTGACGAGCACCAGTGGGAGCCGGCAGCATGCCAAAGAGGAACAGCATGCCGTCACAGAGCTGCGGTGTAGTTGAAGGCCATGGAAACTAGTGTTGCTCTTGGATGAGTTGGAATTGGCTCCAAAGAAGACTAAGAGCCTGATTATGACCCTGGCGGACGGCGGAGGCCGTCCGCCAAGGTACCGCCGCTGAATGACCGCACCGCGGTCAAAAGACCACGGCGGCCATTTAGACATTTCCTCTGGGCCGGCGGGCGCTCTCCAAAAGAGCGCCCGCCGGCCCAGAGGAAATGCCCCTGCAACGAGGACGCCAGCTCAGAATTGAGCCGGCGGAGTTGCAGGGGTGCGACGGGTGCAGTTGCACCCGTCGCGTATTTCAGTGTCTGCTTAGCAGACACTGAAATACTTTGCGGGGCCCTCTTACGGGGGCCCCGCGGCACCCCCTACCGCCATCCTGTTCCTGGCGGGCGAACCGCCAGGAACAGGATGGCGGTAGGGGGTGTCAGAATCCCCCATGGCGGCGCAGCAAGCTGCGCCGCCATGGGGGATTCTAAGGGCAGCGGTAAACCGGCGGGAGACCGCCGGTTTGCCTCTTCTGACCGCGGCCGAACCGCCGCGGTCAGAATGCCCTGCGGGGCACCGCCGGCCTGTCGGCGGTGCTCCCGCCGACCCTGGCCCCGGCGGTCTTAGACCGCCGGGGTCAGAATGACCCCCTAAGTTCTGGAGCCAGTCGTAATGGTATGTTACACCCTAGAGCCTTCTCAGGAGCTTGCGAGTGGTAGGAAGGGGTAGAGTCCTGCATGGACTTTAAGAGTTTCTTTTTGGACTTGCCTGATGGCTTTGATAAAGATCTGTGGCATGAACAGGACTTTCCGTTCGACCAGTCACTGTATTGACAATGTCTGACAGCTTCATCTCGCAGTTCCAGATGGCATTAGATTAATCAAAGCACAGTCACAACAGACCTTAGAGTTGTGGTCCAACTCCAAGCACCAAGGAGGAATCTAGTGCGGATAGGTCTTAGAAAGGAACTGATGTCAGTGCATTTGGGTGGCTTTTAGATGCATTTCCACAAGTCATTTCTGGAGTGAAACAACATTGGGACGGAGCAACCACATGCCATTTATGGGTGCACAGTTATACTGCTTGATCATTTCCAAATCCAGTCTCACACCGAGGAGAATATTAAAAAAGTGGGGGATCTGGTATTAGAAGTATCGATCAGAATTACTAGAAGATTTTGACCACGCAGAGGTCTTCATGGAACAACGACCTCGGGCGCAAGAGCGGTTCCGTGCCCTCAACTTGGAGCTGAAACATGATCTACACAAAGCTTATGGCTCAGTCTTTTGTTTAGTGAAATAAAGCTTCACTTTCCAGTCCCAGTAGCACTTCAATTGCAAGAGGAGTCGTGCTGGGAACCCAAACACCAACGACACACCTAATGTGAGACCTTGACCAACATCTATTTTGTGCAGTCACAACATGGTTGAAAGACTTTGATTTGAGGAGCGGACATTGTTGGCCCTCTAGCTCAACCCTGGGTAGCCGTGGTTCTGAGCAGCACGGCCCACAAAAAGGAACAAGGGTTAGGCATTTAAACAGCACCAAGATAACTGAACTAGAAATAGCCGAAACACTAAGGAAATCCAACACCAATTTATAAAAGTAAAGTGTATTTTTAGGCACTACAACGGAAAAGCTCCACCGGAGGGTTCCAGATATATAGGTTTTACAAAGTACAGTAAACATTCAAATTTAACCTAACTGTGAACATGCACTGGCAATTTTAATGAATATAACATTTAAAAAAAAAATTGAGCAAAAACTTTGGCTAGTTGTATTACGACTGTGTGACGGGCTAGCTGTGGATCGCCCGCACATCGAACTGACTGGTGCTGGCGCTGCCTGCGCCTTTTCCAGACCTCCCCGGCTTCCCTTCCCGTGATTGGCTGACGGGACCTTCGGCGCGGGAAGCCGGGAGGTCAAAAGACCCAGTAGCAGAACGAGAAGGGATCAGAGGAGACGGAAAGAAAGGCAGAGACGGAGACGGAACCGGAGTTGGAGGAGAAGACGGAGAGGACGACGTGGAGGAGGACAAAGAAGATTGGAGACGCGAAATGCGCCTGGAGACGGAAGAGCGGTGTTCATCCCAGCGACGGGACCGGACACCACAGACGGGACCCCTACCAGCAGGAATCAGGGAAGACGGAACGCTGCACCCCGCCACGCTTCCGGAGAAGTGTGGCAGTTCCAGGTGCATGAGGGCACTGCCCTGAGGGAGAGGGAGGGTGGAGAGAAGGGGTGGAGCACTATCGCATGAAATCACTGAAACATCGAGCACAAAGCATAGAGGCAGCACCAAGGCACCGCGCACAGAGATTCACCAGCCAAGAAGGCTAATAGGAGACTACTAGATTGGTACAATTCGTTATAAAGGAAGAAAAGGGAAAAGGATAGATCTAGGAAGAATCCCAGTCGAAGGAGATAGAACAGAGTTATAGAAAACAAATACAAAGAAGAAAAGATACCAAAGTGGAGAGGAACCAAAAGAAGGAAAGACAAGAAAGGAGACAGAAAAGGGAATAACAAAACCCCAGAGTATTTTAAATAAATCGCTTACCTCTGTTCCTCTCTTTCTCTCCACATACGCTTCCCGGGGAACCTGTGAGACGAGGAGACAAAGGAGAAGTGTGAAGAACATAATCCGATACCTAAAACATCCATAACAAGCCAGAAGAAAGAAACACAAAAGAAGAAAGACCTAAAACTACCCTGGCTCTAACCCACAATATCTAAAATAAACACCTTGTACATAGAACAACCGGTTCATGTGTGATTACTACACGCCAATACGGTTACAAGTGGTGTCAGAAGTGAGATTTTGAAGAACCGCCGCCATGGAAGAGAAGGCATCGATGGCCGTCATGATAGCCCAGTTGGCAGAGGGTCAGCAACACCTCCAGCTGGTTTGGGAGCAACAAATGAAAGAAGCCAAAGAGGAACGTGAGGCGTTGCAGACAGCTCTCAAGAGCCAGGCAACACTTATGGCCAACAACCAGCTGGTACATGAAACAGCCCTGGGGAAGCTCACAGACACCATCGCCCATACAAAGGTACACCCTAATGTATCAAGTAGTGTACTGCAGCGCTATCAGGAACAGGAGGACCCAGACTCTTTCTTCACAAACTTTGAGAGAGTTGCCAGCACAGCCAACTGGCCAGAGGAAAAATGGGGCCAGTATATAGCCCCACTACTCACAGGCCACTTGCAGGCAACTTACCAAGCTATTAATCCCGGTGGCACTCTACCCTACAGGGAGATCAAGAAAACTATTTTGGAAAGGGTTGGATAGTGAAAGTTACCACACTAGGTTCAGATAAGTGAAATGGCAGCATCAGGAGAACCCTCACACTTTATACTATAGAGTCCAGCATGCAGCAGGGAGGTGGTTACATCCAACAGAGAAAACCAGGGAAGAAATGTTTGACGTTATAGTCCTGTAACAGTATTTGGATGCTTTGCCTTCTACCACACGAAACTGGGTAAGACAACGTCCCGGGCTCACTAACGAAACAGCTGTGGATCTTGCCTGTGCATCTCATAGGGGCCCGGACTTCCGTGCTACAGCTAGCAGACCCCCTCCTCTCCCTCCTGTCAGACCCATCATGACTAGGAATACCACTCATCGGCCAGTACTAATCCATGGTCCGGGAACGTACACAACCAGCCGCCCCGGTGACTCCCGGTTGCCCAGGCACAGGGCCCCAGTGTTATAACTGCTCGGAGTGGGGTCATATCGCCAGACATTGCCCCCATAGAAAAGACGCTGAGGAACCCATGGAGATTGGATTGACGAGAGGGAGGGTATTCTGGTCTGGAGGGGAGAAACCAAAATATACCCTGTCCATCATCATCAATGAGGTGGAAAGAACAGCTTTAATAGATTCAAGGTGTAGCCAGAGCGTGATTAGGGGGGATCTAGTATTGCCTGGTCAAGAGGATTCGGAAACCCAGGTCCTAATCGCATGTGTGCATGGCGATCAACTGTATTATCCACTGGCTACCATATGGTTGAAGTGGAGGGATAGGACTGAGACCCTACGGGTGGGGGTGCTTCCCCGATTGGACGAGGATATAATCCTCGGAACCGATTAGGAGGACTTCCCCTCTCTGTTAGATAAAGCAAGGCAAGAACATCTCTTGAGAACCTGGGGGGAGGAGGCACCCAGTGGATCGGAAAAGGAGGAACCCAAAGAAGCCCGGGTTACCCTCAGTAGGAGACAGAAACTGGAGTAGTGACATTATTATGCACAGAAATCCCTACCACGAGACGGACCAGAGGTTGCTAGAAAAGTCTGTACAGTCACGGGAGACTTTCGGCGGAATCAAAACGAGGACCCCGCTTTGAAACACGCATGGCAGCAAGCATTGTCTCCAGAGGAACAAGGGGTATGTCCCAGAGTCCTGATCCATGATAACCTACTGTATAGGAGACCCACCACGAAGGGGGGAAAAGAATTACAGTTGGTTGTACCTAGGAGTCACCGTCAGCAGGTGTTACACCTAGCCCATGGGGATAACGGGAAAGGTCATCTGGGAAGGGAAAAGACAGAGGAAGCAGTGCTCAGACCGTTCTATTGGCCTGGGGTATTCGGGGAAATTCATAAACATTGTGCAGTGTGTCCCAAATGCCAACTGCATAATCCCTCTCCACATAAACCCGTTCCCCTCCAACCCCTTCCTATTATAGACATCCCGTTTTCCAGAGTTGGGATGGGTATTATTGGACCTCTCACACCTTCAGTCCGGGGCTGGCAATATGTCTTAGTATTGGTGGATTGTGCCACCCGGTATCCGGAAGCGATCCCCATACCCAGTATGCACACAAAAGCCATTTCACAGGCAATGATAGAGTTCTTTTCAAGGGTGGGTTTCCCAAAAGAAATATTGACTGACCAAGGGACCCCCTTCATGTCCAGACTAATGACAGAGGTACGCCGATCTCTAGGGGTGAAACAAATCCAGACCTCTGTATATCGGTATATCGCCCACAAACAGACGGGCTAGTAGAGAGGTACAATAGGACCATTAAAACTCTTCTGAAAAAAAGCATATCAGAGGCGGGTAAAGACCGGGAGAAAGAACTACCTCTTGTATTATACGCTATTCGTACCCACGTTCAGACCTCCTTAGAACATAGTCCCTTTGAGATGTTGTTTGGCCGACAGCCCCGTACCCTGCTTGATATGTTAGCCGAACAATGGGAAGACACAGAGGAGAAAATAAAGGACCTCTTAACCTATACACGAGATTTGAGAGAAAATCTTCATACAGTGTGGGAAAAAGCCCACGCTGCTTTACGTGGTGCTCAGACAAAGCAGAAGCAGGTGTATGATGCCAGAAGTGTAGTTCGTAGTTTAACCGTAAGAGACAAGGCGTTGGTCCTACTCCCTAGAACTGAAAACAAACTGTTGGCCCGATGGCAGGGACCATTTGACGTTATTACACCAATTAACCCCACCACATATAAACTGGCCATTCCCCAAGGTAGAGAAAGGGAACAGATATACCATAACAATCACCTTAAAAAATGGTTAGAACCCACCTGTGGGCAGCCCGTCCGTTACATCACCCATGATGTTACCGAAGAAATCCCGTATCCCTCCCTCCCTACCCAAGATCTTTCTGACATGTCCAGACCATGGCTCAATCCCGCTCTCACAGGACCCTGTCATAGGCAACTTGTCCAATTGATAGGTGTAAATCAGGACGTCTTCTCTAAGTGTTCGGGAAGAACCACCCTAGTACAACACCCCATTCGGCTCAAAATAGATAAAGTTTCCCGGCAGAGGCCATATCGCATCCCGGAGGCAAAAAAAGGATTATGGAACAGGAAGTCTAGTCCATGTTAGCAACTGGCATTATTGAGCCATCAGCCAGTCCTTGGTGCTCTCTGGTTGTACTGGTTCCCAAGCCAGACGGAAGTACCAGGTTTTGTGTGGACTAACGTGGGGTCAATAACCTAACCCACTTTAATGCATATCCCGTTCCACGGATTGATGAACTTATTGAGAGATTGGGCCAAGCCAGATACTTATCCACCCTTGATCCCACAAAGGGATATTGGCAAATACCCATGAGAATAGAGGACAAAGAAAAAACAGCCTTTGCCACTCCCTCAGGACTATGGGGGTGATTCTAACCCTGGCAGTCGGTGATAAAGCGGCGGCCAACCCGCCAACAGGCCGGCGGTCAAAAAAATGCAATTCTGACCCTGGCGGGAACCACCAACACAGGCCGCCGCTTTAACACTCCGACCACCACGGCGGAACAAACAAACAGCGCGGCGGTCACCGCCAACAGCCAGGCGGCAGACAATGTACCGCCCACCCTATCACGACCCACCAATCCGCCACCTTTTCCGGGGCGGGAGCACCGCCGATAAAAACACGGCGGAAACAGACATTTTCAATGGAAAACGCTCACCTCGAGACACTCCACGCGGAAGGAGGACAGCATGGAACCCGAATTGAACATCATACCTGCTCTCGTCTACCTGCTCATCTACCACGAGTACGAACTCCGGCGCAGACGTCAACGGTGAGTACTGCACCTACGACACACGGGAGGGGGGAGGACGAAAGGTTACGGGCACACACATATGCGACCCCCCCAATATGTACACACCAATGCAGAGCAACAAGTCACAGTGACACCACCCAAACACCCGTAAAAAATACAATGACATAACCAAATTTGGGATAAATATTTATGTACAAAAAAAGCTCCTGAAAATTATTGTCCAACCGTGAAAAATATTTACAATAAAAAAAAATATATACACATCAGTGTATAACTGAAGTAACAAGTCCTGCACATCCTACGAATTTAACATGTCCGTGGGCCAAAGTTTTGCAAAACAAGGGCAAAGCCCACACAGGAGACCTGAGTCCTTTGGAGAGAACACTGCAGGGGCATCTGATGTAAAAACTACAGGCACCTCAGGGGGAAGGGAAGGGAGGAGCACCACAGCCACATGAGTCCACGACGCCAGATCCACGAGGAGCCACCATGCCCAGTCTCTCAAGTCTCTACAGTGGGTGGGCTGCCCACTGTACCATCCTGGGGAGTGCAAAGCCACAGTCTCTCAAGTCTCTACAGTGGGTGGGCTGCCCACTGTACCATCCTGGGGAGTGCAAAGCCACAGTCTCTCAAGTCTCTACAGTGGGTGGGCTGCCCACTGTACCATCCTGGGGAGTGCAAAGCCACAGTCACTCAAGTCTCTACAGTGGGTGGCTGCCCACTGTACCATCCTGGGGAGTGCAAAGCCACAGTCTCTCAAGTCTCTACAGTGGGTGGGTTGCCCACTGTACCATCCTGGGGAGTGCAAAGCCACAGTCTCTCAAGTCTCTACAGTGGGTGGGCTGCCCACTGTACCATCCTGGGGAGTGCAAAGCCACAGTCCATCAGGTGGATGACAGTCTCCACTGGTCAAGGAGGAGGCATGGTGGGCACAGTGAACCACAAACAGTGCTTGAGACGGCGGTGCCCAGCAGAGCGGTGCTTGACAGGAAGGGCCCAGCGGAGCGGTGCTTGAGATGAAGGGCCCAGCGGAGCGGTGCTTGACATGAAGGGCCCAGCGGAGCGGTGCTTGACAGGAAGGGCCCAGCGGAGCGGTGCTTGACAGGAAGGGCCCAGCGGAGCGGTGCTTGAGATGAAGGGCCCAGCGGAGCGGTGCTTGAGATGAAGGGCCCAGCGGAGCGGTGCTTGAGATGGCGATGCCCAGCGGAGCGGTGCTTGACAGGAAGGGCCCAGCGGAGCGGTGCTTGAGATGAAGGGCCCAGCGGAGCGGTGCTTGAGATGAAGGGCCCAGCGGAGCGGTGCTTGAGATGAAGGGCCCAGCGGAGCAGTGCTTGAGATGAAGGGCCCAGCGGAGCGGTGCTTGAGATGGCGATGCCCAGCGGAGCGGTGCTTGAGATGGCAATGCCCAGCGGAGCGGTGCTTGACAGGAAGGGCCCAGCGGAGCGGTGCTTGAGATGAAGGGCCCAGCAGAGCGGTGCTTGAGATGAAGGGCCCAGCGGAGCGGTGCTTGAGATGGCGATGCCCAGTGGAGCGGTGCTTGAGAAGAAGGGCCCAGCGGAGCGGTGCTTGAGATGAAGGGCCCAGCGGAGCGGTGCTTGACATGAAGGGCCCAGCGGAGCGGTGCTTGAGATGAAGGGCCCAGCGGAGCGGTGCTTGAGATGAAGGGCCCAGCGGAGCGGTGCTTGAGATGAAGGGCCCAGCGGAGCGGTGCTTGAGATGGCGATGCCCAGCGGAGCGGTGCTTGACAGGAAGGGCCCAGCGGAGCGGTGCTTGACATGAAGGGCCCAGCGGAGCGGTGCTTGAGATGAAGGGCCCAGCGGAGCGGTGCTTGAGATGAAGGGCCCAGCGGAGCGGTGCTTGCGATGGCGATGCCCAGCGGAGCGGTGCTTGAGAGGAAGGGCCCAGCGGAGCAGTGCTCTTCTGCACGGCGGGCCCTGTTCAGCGGTACCTGTCTTCACGGCGGGCCCTGTTCGGCGGTACCTGTCTTCACGGCGGGCCCTGTTCAGCGGTACCTGTCTTCACGGCGGGGCCCTGTTCAGCGGTACCTGTCTTCACGGCGGGGCCCTGTTCAGCGGTACCTGTCTTCACGGCGGGGCCCTGTTCAGCGGTACCTGTCTTCACGGCGGGGCCCTGTTCAGCGGTACCTGTCTTCACGGCGGGCCCTGTTCAGCGGTACCTGTCTTCACGGCGGGCCCTGTTCAGCGGTACCTGTCTTCACGGCGGGGCCCTGTTCAGCAGTGCCTATCTTCACGGCGGGCCCTGTTCAGCGGTACCTGTCTTCACGGCGGGGCCCTGTTCAGCGGTACCTGTCTTCACGGAGGGCCCTGTTCAGCGGTGCTCTTCTGCACGGCGGGCCCTGTTCAGCGGTACCTGTCTTCACGGCGGGGCCCTGTTCAGCGGTGCTCTTCTGCACGGCGGGCCCTGTTCAGCGGTACCTGTCTTCACGGCGGGGCCCTGTTCAGCGGTACCTGTCTTCACGGCGGGGCCCTGTTCAGCGGTACCTGTCTTCACGGCGGGGCCCTTTCAGCGGTGCTCTTCTGCACGGCGGGCCCTGTTCAGCGGTACCTGTCTTCACGGCGGGGCCCTGTTCAGCGGTGCTCTTCTGCACGGCGGGGCCCTGTTCAGCGGTACCTGTCTTCACGGCGGGCCCTGTTCAGCGGTACCTGTCTTCACGGCGGGGCCCTGTTCAGCGGTGCTCTTCTGCACGGCGGGCCCTGTTCAGCGGTACCTGTCTTCACGGCGGGACCCTGTTCAGCGGTGCTCTTCTGCACGGCGGGCCCTGTTCAGCGGTACCTGTCTTCACGGCGGGGCCCTGTTCAGCGGTACCTGTCTTCACGGCGGGGCCCTGTTCAGCGGTACCTGTCTTCACGGCGGGGCCCTGTTCAGCGGTACCCATCCAGTCGGTCAAGGGAGCTAGACCTGGGCTGGACTCCCTGCTCAGTCGCCCTCGGACCGTGACGTTTCTGGACCCTTCGGGGACGGAGTCCTGGGCTCTTTAGTGTCCTCCTTCGCTGCTGGGATGTGACATGTGGGGCCCACCTGCTCCGGGCTCCTGCTGCCCTTCCGCTCCTTAGATGGGGCTCTCGGGCCCTTGCCTCCCCTAGATGTTGTGGCTGGTGAAGTGGGCGCACATTGCTCCTTGGGGGCAGCCGTGTCAGTCCTCGCACGGCGGCCCTTGTGTTTGCGGGTCCTCTTGCCGGGGGGGGGGGCTGGAGGTGTCCTTGCTGCTGATCGAAGTGTCACTGCTGGCAAAGGGTGGACTCCAGTACCCATGCACAACAGTGACACTCGAAGCTAGGCTGGTGGTGGCTGTGGTGCTCTTGGGACTCTTTGCAGATGGAGGGGGTAGGTCATCGGAGGGAAAGAGGTTAAGATTAGACAGCAAAAGTTTTTTAGGTCCAAGGTAAAGGGTAGGAGAAGTGGTGATGGGAGTGGAGGAAGAGGATGTGGTTGTAGGAGAGTCAGGTGTGCTGTCATTGGGTGAAGGTGCTGGTGCTGTAGGCTGTTGTGAGGTGGATGGCTGTTGGGTGGGTGTCTGCCTGCGTTTGTGTGTCTTGGAAGAGGGGGTGACAGACACAGTGGGAGAGGACACAGGGGACGTGTAAATGCCAGTGGGGGTGGTGACTGCACGTGTGAGGACTGTAGTGGAGGGTGAGGTGGTGATGGAAGCACTAGCTGATGTTGGGGTGCATGCAGGTGTGAGTGTAGACGTCACAGGGAGGGAGGAGGAAGACGAGGAGGAGGGGGACACAGAGGTGGTAGTGACTGTTGGAGTGTCTGCATCTGTGTGTTGCTTGGGTGAGTGTTTGTGGGATCTGTGGTGCTTGTGTCTGGATGAGCTGCCCTTGGGTGTTGAGGTGTGTGCAGGCTGGTCTGATGGTGTGGATGGGATAGGCTGAGGAACAGGAGACAGAGACAGGCTGGAGGCAGACAGAAGAGGGAGGCTGGAAACAGGGACAATGGCTGCCGTCAGTGCTGAGGCCAGAGCAGTGAACGCTCATTGTTGGGCAGCCTGACCCGAATGAATGCCCTCCAGGTACGCATTGCTCTGTTGCACCTCCCTTTGCACACCCTGGATGGCATTAAAAAGGGTAGTCTGCCCAACAATGAGCGTCCTCACGAGGTCAATGAGCTCCGCACTGAGGGCAGCAGGGGTAACAGAGGCAGGGGCTGAGGTGCCTGGGGCGAAGGAGACGCGCGCCTTCCTGGGCGAACGGGCACGGAGCGAAGACTGAGGGGCTGCTGGGAGGGCGGTGCTGGTGCGCTGGGTGGCGGCTGTACCTGTAGAGGCGGGGGGCACGGATGTTGCCGCCACCGCTGGGGAGCACCCATCCGAGGATGTGTCTGTGTCGCTTGTCTCACCACCGGTCCCCGTTGTGGTGCTCCCCTCGCCCTCTGGGTCACTGGTGCCCTCGGTGTCTGTTCCTGGGCCCACCGGGGCCTTGTGACCTGCAGCTCCCTCGTGCTCCGATGCCAGATCTCCTCCGCCTGATGATGCTAATGCACACATGCACAAGAAGATGAAGAAAAAGGGTGGGGGGAGAAAAAAGAAGACCAGGTTGAGTGCATGCAATGTCAACACCGTTGGCGGAGAGGACAGACACAGGAGCCTCATGCACTAAGCCGCGCATTCGGGGTACACTACTCAGTACTACTGACTAGGACAACAGGTCAAGAGACGTCAAACGCGCACATGGGTGATGCTGGACCATCAATGGCTGTACTTGTCAGCCTACAGAGGTGGGGGCCGGGGGCACAGGGCCATGCCTAAGGGAGAGGACTACACTACAGAAAGCGCCCTGGCCTAATGTCACCCACAGCCCTCCTCCCCCACCCAGACGCCTCCACTGCGCATAAAGATAGGAGAATGTGCTGATACTCACCCCCTTGTGTCTGCTGTGATGTCTTCAAGCGCCCATCCAAATCAGGGTAGGCCACCGCCAGGATCCGGGACATCAGGGCGGGTCATGGTGCGACTGGCACCCCTCCTAGGTTGGGAGGCCATCCCCAGCAGTGATTCTGCGGTCTTCCTTGTTCCGCGGCGGATGTCCTCCCACCTCTTGCGGCAGTGGGTGCCCCGTCTGTTGTGGACCCCCAAGTTCCGGACTTCCTTCGCGATGGCACGCCAAATATCGATTTTCTGGTGGGCGCTCACCTGTTTGACATGTACAGGGTGGGAAAGAGAAAACGTCACATTTCTGCATGTTTGGAGTACATGCCCCCCCCTCCCCAACCTTGCCATGTGTCCCATTCTCTCATCTGTCGTGCGTTGCACTCCTCATTTCCTCCCCACCCCACCAACTTACATCCCCCCCACTCCACACAGGCATAACCCATTCAATGTGCACTCAGTGTACTCACCTGTTGGTCTGGAGGACCGTAGAGTAGCGCATACTGGGGGAGGACCCCATCGACAAGTTTGTCCAACTCTTCAGACGTGAAGGCAGGGGCCCTTTCCCCAGTCGCAGCAGCCATTGTCACTTCCAGACCGAGTTCACAGCAGCACTTGCAGTATAGGTCCTCTCCTGTGGATGATCAGGTCTCGAGTGATTAAGCAGATAGGAAATGGCGGTCACGCCCGCGGCGGTGCGTACCGCGGCGGTGCGTACCGCGACCGCCGGCGCACATCGTCATTGGCTCCTGAATCCCATAGGCTTCAATGTTAACCAATGCGTCTTCGCACAGCGGTCTTCGACCGCCTACCGCCACGGTGTGCCCCGCCAGCGCAGTGACCTCACATCCCATTGTCCCACTTCACAGGTCAGGCAGCCGCCATTTCAAGGGCCCACATGGCTTAATTTCTAATGCGTCACACAGGGCTAGGCCTTGCTTTGGCACACATACAAACATAGCAACCCATACATTTACCTGTACTGTGCAAGCTGTGTTGTACCTACCTGTGAGTGGATTGACTCTGTACTCCATATTGTCCTTCCTAGGCACCGTCCGCTGGGACTTGCGATGAGAAGGAGGAATCCTCGCGTGTACCGGCCGCTGGTGGACCTGTCGACAATGGAAGAACGCCATATAATACTACGATACCGACTTGACCGAGCCACCATCCATGAACTGTGTGCCCAGCTGGAGCCAGCCCTGATGTCCCCCATCCGCCAACCCACAGGAATTCCCCCTCTGGTGCAGGTTCTGTCTGTCCTCCATTTTTTTGCAAGTGGCTCATTCCAGACAACAGTGGCCATGTCATCTGGAATGTCTCAGCCTATGTTTTCCAAGATCTTGTCCAGAGTGTTGTCTGCCCTGATGAAACTCATGCGGAGCTACATCATTTTCCCAGAGGAGGGTGATTTGCCTACAGTGAAAGCTGATTTCTATGCCCTTGGACACATCCCCAACATCATTGGTGCAATTGATGGGACCCATGTGGCTTTAGTCCCCCCAAATGACGATGAACAGGTGTACAGGAACAGGAAGAATTATCATTCTATGAATGTGCAGGTGGTCTGTTTGGCTGACCAGTACATCTCCCATGTAAATGCCAAGTTCCCTGGGTCAGTGCATGACGCGTATGTTATGCGAAATAGCAGCATTCCTTATGTGATGGAACAGCTACAGAGACAGCGTGTGTGGCTAATAGGTGACTCTGGTTACCCCACCCTGCCGTGGCTATTGACCCCAGTGAGGAATCCCAGGACCAGGGCAGAGGAACGGTACAATGAGGCCCATGGGCGTACTAGGAGGGTGTTTGAGCGAACCTTTGGCCTCCTGAAGGCCAGATTTAGGTGCCTGCATATGACTGGTGGATCCCTAATGTACTCACCAAAGAAGGTGTGCCATATCATCGTGGCGTGCTGTATGCTTCACAACCTGGCTTTGCGACGCCAGGTGCCTTTCCTGCAGGAGGATGGTCCAGATGGTGGTGTTGTAGAAGCCGTGGAGCCTGTGGAGAGTGAAGAGGAGGAAGACGAAGAGGACGACACAGACAATAGGGACAGAGTGATACAACAGTATTTCCAGTAGCCCACAGGTAAGAATCACCCACGCCATTTCACAATTGCTAATAGCCTCCTGCATCTGTACTTTCTGTATTTCCCCCCAGTTCTTTTTAACTAATTTTTGGTTTTCCCTTCCCTTCTCAGTGCTGTATGACTCAGTGCGTGACTTCTGCTTGGTTTGCCCATGAACTACATCTTATTGACATTGGTATGTTGTCATCACTAATTGACAGATCAGATATTGAACAGTAATGTGTAATACATTTGTTAATAATACAGCATGACTCCAAACTGATTTGTGTGCAATATGTGATTTATTTACAGTGCTAGATATTGGTACATGTGATTATAAGGGTGATGGGTGGGGGTGGAGTAATGTCCATGGCAGAGTCCAGTTCTCAGTCTCACAGGTGCATTGTCCTTTTGCCTGTGGAAGGATGGAGCAGAGGCAGTTCATGGTTGGACAGGGTGGCAATGTGGGACAGTGGGAAGACTTCAGGGGGTATGTCCTGCTGGCGGGGGTCTTGACATCCTACTCTGTCGTTTTTTTGGATCTCAGGCTCCTCTTACGGGGTGGTTGTTCTTCAGCAGGAGGTGGGGTTCTGGTGGGCTGTCGTGGTGTTGGGGCCTCCTGTCCACTAGCGCCGGTGGAGGTGGTAGGCTGTTCCTGGTCCGGGCTAGTGACAGGGGCCCTGTGTGGTGCCACATGGTCCCGCAACGTGTCTTCGATCCTGTTGATGGCCAGGACTATGGTCCCCATTGCGGTCCCGATGTTTCTCAGCTCGTCCCTGAACCCCATGTAGCGTTCCTCCTGCTGTGCCTGGATCTCAGTGAACCTGGCCAGTACCGTCGCCATCGTCTCTTGGGAGTGGTGGTAGGCCCCCATGATGGTGGTCAGGGCCTCGTGGAGAGTGGGTTCCCTGGGCCTGCCCCCCCCTGTCGCACAGCAGCCCTCCCAGTTCCCCTGTTTCCCTGGGCCTCTGTCCCCTGGACGGTGTGCCCACTACCACTGCCCCCAGGTCCCTGTTGTTGTTGGGGTGTTGGGTTAGCCTGGGTGCCCTGTAGTGGCAGACACACCGCTGATTGACCTGTCCTAGAGACAGAGGCATGGGCCCGCTGGGTGGGAGCTGTGCTGGTGTTGGCAGAGGGGGTCGGGTCTGGTGTGGCCTGTGGCTGCCTGAGGGGAACCGACTGCCCAGAGGTCCCCGATGGTCCGGGCTGGTCATCAGGTTCAGTGTCGACAGAGCTGCTGTCCTCACTGTGGGCCTGTTCCGGGGGTGGGATGGACATTTCTGGACCCTCCTGAGCGGTGTGTTGGCGTTCGGGTCCTGCATGGGGTAAGAGAGTTTGGTTATTGTTTCTGTGTGTGCAATAGCGTGCGTGTTATGGGTGCCCTTGTCCCCCAGTGCAGGCATTCCCTTGAGGGAGGTGTTGTGAAGGTAGTTAGTGGGGGGGGGATGGGTAAGTGCAGTGGTCATGCTTAGGTGATGGGTGTCCATGGTTTGTGTTGGCATGCAGGGGTTGGTGTTGGGATGGGTGGGTTGTGCTGGTGAGACATTGTCAGGGAGGATGTGTGCTGGGGGGTTGGGGGTGAGGGTGGGGGTGTGGGTTGGCATGCTGGTGGGGTGGGGGGGATATAGTAGTTGAGATTGGACTTACCAGAGTCCATTCCTCCGGCTACTCCAGCGAGGCCCTGAGGATGCAGGATGTTCAAGACCTCTTGCTCCCATGATGTAAATTCGGGAGGGGTGGGTGGGGGTCCGCCGCCAGTCTTCTGGACCGCGATGTTGTGCCTGGAGACCATCGAGCGGACCTTCCCCCGTAGGTCGTTCCATCGTTTGCGGATGTCCTCCCTATTTCTGGGATGCTGTCCCACCGCGTTGACCCTGTCCACGATCCGCTGCCATAGCTCCGCCTTCCTGGCTATACTGGTGTGCTGCACCTGTGAGACGAAGAGCTGGGGTTCCACTCTTAGGATTTCCTCCACCATGACCCGGAGTTCTTGGTCCGAAAAGCGTGGGTGCCTTTGGGGTGCCATGGGGTGGTGTGGGTGAGGTGTGGGGTGGTGTATGTGATGATGAGTATGTTGGTGTGTGGTGCTTTGTGCTACTATGTGGTGTGTGTGATGGTGTAGTGTGCCTCAGTGTGTATTGCTATATATTGTTTGC
The DNA here is from genome assembly GCF_031143425.1 of Pleurodeles waltl. Taxonomy (NCBI): domain Eukaryota; kingdom Metazoa; phylum Chordata; class Amphibia; order Caudata; family Salamandridae; genus Pleurodeles; species Pleurodeles waltl. The sequence continues at coordinate 777,667,315 of NC_090448.1, read as the reverse complement.
TGTGTCTCTCTCTCCTACGTCAAAATTTGGGTTGTAGGGGTTTGTGGGTGATGTGGGTGTGTGTTTTATAGTTGGTTGATTGTGTGGGAGTGGTGTGTGTATGTGTATCAGGTGTGTGTATTTCGAATTGTCCAATGTGGCTGTGTTTTGGTGCTGTGTGTGTATTTTGACCGCGGCGGTGTGTAGCGCCAATGGAATACCGCGTTTGAAAGACCGCCGCGTGGATTCGTGGGTCAGAATGGCATGGGCGTATTTCTGTTGGCGTGACGGTGGAGGTTTGGTCATCTCCAGTTTATCGCTGCCCGCTGATGTGGCGGGCTGCAGTGGAGGTCGGATTTTTGGAGGTTTAGCCGTTGTGGGTCAGAATGACCGTGGCGGCTTACCGCGGGCACGGCGGTGTTATGGCGGTCTTCTGACCGGCGGTAAGCGCCTTTTACAGCCGAGGTCAGAATGACCCCCTATATCACTTCACGGTCCCCCCCTTTGGGCTCTACAGGGCCCCTGCCACCATCCAAAGACTCATGGATAAAATCTTACGGCCATATAGTCAATACGCAGCGGAATATCTTGATGATATTGTTATACATAGCAAAACATGGGGTGATCACATGTCCCATTTAGACGATGTTATGCGGGCCCTAAGGGAAGCCCAGCTAACTACAAATCCAGAGAAATGTCGATTAGGCCAAACCAGTATCAAATACTTGGATTACATAGTGGGGGGAGGTCAGATTAGCCCGTAGGTGGAGAAAATAGAAGCCATCAAGAATATGACATTCCCAAAGAAAAAGAAAGACATTAGGGCCTTCCTGGGATTAATAGGCTATTATAGACGGTTTATTCCCCAATTCTCCACTATGGCGGAACCCCTTACTAACCTGTTACAGAAATCGTGTCCTAATACCCTATTCCCTCCTATGTTGTCTGAGCTACACAGCTTTGACAGACTAAAGGCTGCACTCACTTCAGGGCCAGTGTTATGTTGCCCGGACTTCCATAAGCCTTTTGTTTTACTGACCGATGCCTCCAATGTGGGACTTGGGGCTGTAGTGTCCCACCTACAGGATGATGGAACACCACATCCCATACTATATATCAGCAGGAAACTCCTCCCAAGGAAAAAACATTATCTCGCTATAGAAAAGGAATGTTTGGCAATAAAATGGGCTATAGAATCTCTCAGATATTATCTGTCTGGAAGGACCTTTACCCTGGTTACCGATCACGCTCCTCTTACCTGGCTCGCTCATAATAAGGACACAAATTCCCGTTTTCTGAACTGGTTCCTTTCCTTACAGCCTTTTTCCTTTCAGATTCAACATCTCCCGGGCAAACAAATGGTGACTGCCGATTTCCTCTCCCATTATCCTGTTTCCAAGCATCCAGACCGGCTGCTCTCTAAGGGGAGTGTATGTGACGGGCTAGATGTGGATCGCCCACACATCGAACTGACTGGTGCTGGCGCTGCCTGCGCTGTTCCAGACCTCCCCGGCTTCCCTTCCCGTGATTGGCTGACGGGACCTTCGGCGCGGGAAGCCGGGAGGTCAAAAGACCCAGTAGCAGAACGAGAAGGGATCGGAGGAGACGGAAAGAAAGGCAGAGGCGGAGACGGAACCGGAGTTGGAGGAGAAGAAAGCGAGGACGACGTGGAGGAGGACAAAGAAGGTTGGAGATGCGAGAGGCGCCTGGAGACAGAAGAGCGGTGTTCATCCTAGCGACAGGACCAGACACCACAGACGGGACCCCTACCGGCAGGAATCTGGGAAGACGGAACACTGCACCCCGCTACGCTTCCAGAGAAGCGTGGCAGTTCCAGGTGTGTGAGGGCCCTGCCCTGAGGATGCGGTAGGGCAAAGAGAAGGGGGGGGGGAGCACTATTGCATGAAATCACTGAAACATCGAGCACAAAGCATAGAGGCAGCACCAAGGCACCGCACACAGAGAATCACCAGCCAAGTAGGCTAATAGGAGACTACTAGATTGGTACAATTCGTTAAAAAGGAAGAAAAGGGAAAAGGATAGATCTAGGAAGAATCCCAGTCGAAGGATATAGAACAGAGTTATAGAAAACAAATACAAAGAAGAAAAGATACCAAAGTAGAGAGGAACCAAAAGAAGGAAAGTCAAGAAAGGAGACAGAAAAGGGAATAACAAAACCCCAGAGTATTTTAAATAAATCACTTACCTCTGTTCCTCTCTTTCTCTCCACATACGCTTCCCGGGGAACCTGTGATACGAGGAGACAAAGGAGAAGTGTGAAGAACATAATACGATACCTAAAACATCCATAACAAGCCAGAAGAAAGAAACACAAAAGAAGAAAGACCTAAAACTAGCCTGGCTCTAACCCACAATATCTAAAATAAATACATAGTGTGATTACTACGCGCCAATACGGTTACAGACTGGTTAGAGTTACTTTGGGCGACCAACTCCGACATGTAGCTAGAGAAGGGGACCAGCAACATCCTCTGGAATGGTAACTTCAGCAAGAATGAGTCCTCAGTCAGTTCCAGGCACTTTTCCTCCTTTGGTGTAGGTTTCTATGGAAGTGATCCTCATGCAAGGGATCCAGGATGCTGAAGTTGTTCAAGGAGGCTGTGGGTGCAATACAGCCAACAGGGTTTTCCTGCGGCTACTACTGGTCCATGGAGGAAGTGAGGCGGTCCTGACCATGTGGTTGATGTCCCTCTGAGTTCTCTTTCTTGGTCCTGGTAGACGTCCAGTCGCCCGGTGCCACAGTCACTACCAAATCTTTGCCTGGGTGATAACTCATCTTTTTTGACAGTAAACTGCACTCAAATGATTCTCTGAGGTCCAGGGGACTTGGGTGCAACTTTGAGCATCAGGTCCTCATCTCTGGTTGGCAGGGGAGTGAAGATTCTGGGCTATCAACTTGCCCCTGCAGGCTTCTTCAAAGGAAGTTGCCCTGTGCTGCAAACAGGTCAGCCAACTGCACCTTGAAGTCTCTTGCTTCAGCTGGGCTCCAAAGATGATTTCTCCATGAGCAGGACACTGCAGACACAGTTCCTTCTGCTTTGCTAGCCACCAGGTTCAGCAGGTGCAGTCCAAGCTAGTGCACCCACCCTTTGCTGGGTCCTTGGTGCAGCAGGGCAGTCCAGATCTGAGTTTGGGGCACCAGGGGTGCCCTTTTATGTTCAGAAAATGCACCAGCTGAGGGGTCAGCATGTAGCTCTGTAATTGGCAAAGGGGCGGCCAAGTCTTTCCACAGTAAAAACCACAGTTTTTTGTTTTACTGACATATCACACAAAATACATGTTCTGCCCTTGAAATATGCTGCACCCTTACTTAGGGCTCGGTAGGTCTGCCATATGTGTGGCTTACACATATTGCTGAGGAAGGTTTGGCTTTGCCATTGCTTTAAATTGAGGTAGTAGCTTAAAACTGCTCTTCCAGTCTGCAATGGTGGACAGTGAGACTCATTTTACCTGTGTCACACTCAGAGTGGCACAACCGGTGTTGAGATCTCTGTGGTGACTAACTCCTATGCCCTGGGTAACATATACTAAAGATTTATCGGTAAATTAGCCTAAGCCAAAGGGGCGTGACCAATGTAACAGTCACGTTTTAGGGCTGGGGCACTAGCACCGAGGACTGGTTAGCAGGCCTCAGTGCACTCTGAGTAGAAAAACCAACAACATCAGTCCAAAAACGTGGGGGTAAACATACAAAAAGAAGTATTTCCTTACAGTTATGGTTAAAGTATTTACAGGGCTGGCTTTAGGGCGGTGCGGCTGCACCAGGTGCTGACCTGGACTGGGAGGTGCTGATCTTAGGGGGGTGCTGTTGTTAGCAATGACTTACGAAACTTACGTTTTAAAAGCACCTGCTAAAAAGTTCCTGGTGCATCCAACCTTCAGGAAACAATTAAAATATCAAGAAACCTCTTGTGATTAATGTTCCTACTAGGAAGAGAGATGGGAGGTTTGTCTAGTGGCAGTTTTGACTCACCATAGAGAAGCGTGGAGGGTTAATATGCCTGTTTTAAAGAACAGAACTATATTTTATGTGGATTAGTAAAGCCAGCCTTTACCAGCATTTAAAAAACAAAAAAAGTATGTGAAAGAGGGGCTATGGAGAGATGAGGGGCACATTTGCCGGGTGGTAGTAAATTAATCCGAGTAGGTGGTCATGGGGTCGGGGGCACCAAAAAAGACGGTCACACAGAGCAACATCAGCGCTAAAGCCAGGTCTGAGTATTTATATATTGTACAATTATTAAATAAATGTGAGTCACACCATTTAGTGATACGGTGCATTCAGCAAATCTATGGAAGGCTAACTGGGCTTTCCTTCATCTCTACAGCCCCAGTTATGACCCCTTGGAAATACTTCCAAAAGGCTTATGGGCTATCTCTGCAGTCCCTACCAAGAAAGATCAGGTCCTCTATGATATACTAATTCATAGTTAGTATTATTCTTTAACAGCCTATGCTACATCAATGAATGCTACTCAAACATGGGTAGATGAAAATGAGATTTCACGTTCTTACATGCTATGGAGCGCATGTCATGTAATCCTCTCTCACAACATCTGGTTGGCCACAAGATCTCTTATTCTATTAGCATATGATCTCATTGTAAAACAAAATATCTGACTCTAGGAGAATATCCAGCAATCAGTACACAATCATGGAAATCTGTACACTAACTGTCCCATCCACACAGGGCCAACATATCAATGCAATGTATGTCTTTCAAAACCCTGTTTTAGACCAGCCAGCTTGTCATAAAATGTTAGAACTTGAAGTATCATAGAACAATCAGATTATTCAGAATCTAGCAAGAGAGCCGGGTAGAAATGATTTAGTGAGCTCTGGTTTACCCCCACCAACTTAAGAAAGTCATTGAGGTAGCACAAAAAGTGCAATACGTATTTGCATATGGTTGGTCCCTGTCTGCAATCGCACAGATGTGTTAAAATGCAACAGAATGAAATGTGTCACAGATTAATAATCAGTGGCTAAGATTCAAGCCTACCATTTATCACTTTTTGTATTCTACGAGTTCACAGAGAACACCACATAGCGGGTGTCATTTGCACATACAGGTACCCAAACATAAGCATGGATAAGTTACTTACCTGTAAATCCTAGTTCTCTTCCAGGGGTCTCCTCATCAAAGTCATAAACACTGAATATTCCCGCCCACATGCAGGGACCCCGGAGCACATATAAACACACATGTATATGTATCAAATGTATATAAAAAATAATCATTCTCATAGAGAATATGAGTTCAAATATATTATATACATGTGTAAGCAATAATGCAGTCTATGGTGAGAAAACAGGCTAAAAATGCTTTATTGTTGTGATTTTTTAAATTAATTAAACTCTTCAATTATAGGAAAAAACCTTTCTGCACTCAAAGTAGAATGCATAGAACGTTTAAACAGATCACTATAAAAGAAAAAAGTATGTTGAAAATAAAGGAGCATTATTAGCCAATAGGCTGTATGCAGGTTAACACAGCAGAACTAAAAAAACTGGCACTGTGCCTTTAAGGCCTTGAGCACCTCCAGTATCCCACCATGCCTCAGGGGTGAATGTGAGGTGACAGTTGGTTCACAGTTAGGTCAGTACCTTTTTTACTGTGCTAAGAAGAGATAGATTAGACAAATGAGTACTGCTGTAACTCTAAAATCACGTCCGGGGAGTAGGGTGGGTTTGTTTATGACTTTGATGAGGATTCCCCTAGAAGAGAACTAGAATTTACAGGTAAGTAACTTATCCTTCTCTTCCAGGGGATCCTCATCAATAGTCAAACATTGAATAGATTAGCAAGCCCATCCCATACCCCTGCGGACGGAGAGATAGAAGCACAAGCAGTCTATTTCTCTTAGTTAAATACATTTCTTAATGAAGCCTGACCCACTTGAGTGTCTGTTTTAGCATCTGAATCCAGACAGTAATGTCTTGTGAAGGTATGCACCGATCTCCACGTTGCAGCCTTGCAAATTTTGGAGATGGGTACATGCCTAAGAAGTGCTATTGTCACTGCCTTGCCTCTTGTAGAAAGAGCTTTAGGCTTGGCAACCAATTGTATGTTAGCCAACTGGAATGCAGTCACAATACATGAAACTATCCATCTGGAAATCATTTGTTTTGATGCCGCCCGGCATGTTCCCATGGGTCCGTAGTTTACAAACAAGCGATCAAATTGTCTGATGCACTTAGTCTTATCAAGGTAAAATTTTGGCATCCTTTTCAAGTCCAGGGAGTGCAATGTTCTCTCTGACGGAGTAGTCGGTTTGGGAAAGAAAGTTGGAAGCGATATGGTTTGATTAATATGGAAGTCCGAAACCACCTTAGGTAAAAACCCCGGGTGGGTCCGTAGAATTACTCTGTTATCGTGAAAAACTGAATAGAGTTCTTTTGAACAGAGAGCCTGAATTTCGCTGACCCTTCTAGCCGAAGTAATGGCAACACAGAAAAGCTGTCTTCCATGTAAGGTGTTGCAAAGAAGCTTTGTGAATGGGCTCAAAGGGAGCGGCCATAAGTCTAGACAAGACCACATTCAATTCCCATGAGGTGAAGGTGGACGAATTGGGGGAAAAACGTTTTTGAAACCCTCTAAAAAAATCCTTAAACACCGGCATGGTAAAGAATGACTTTTGTGAGGTTGATTTACAATAAGCCGTAATGGCAGACAAATGTACCTTAGCCCGTTCTGTGCCCAGGACGTAATGGTTACGTCCTGAGGCACAGTGCTGCTGTGCCCAGGACGTAACCATTATGTCCTGTGCACAGAGCCCAGAGGGAGCACTAGCTCTCCCTCTGTGGGGTTCCCCCACCCCCACCCCCCAAATCAGGGATGGAAGGGGAAGCCCTTCCCCTTCCACCCCGACCCCCCCAACCCCTCCTGTGACATCAGCGCGCGAGCGCAGGCTGATTAGGCACAGGGTCTCCCCCATCGCGCTGGAAGCTCTGCTTCCAGCGCGATTGAAAGAGAAATGCAAAGCATTTCTCTTTCAATCCCATGGGGGAGGCCCCGAGGGGCTTCAAAGGGAAATAAATGTATTTCCTTCCCTTTGAAGTCTCTCACAGGGTTTGAAAAGCCGGATTGCTTGCAATCCGGCTTTTGAAACCCCACTAGACACCAGGGATTTTTTTTTTTTTACTGAAACTGTCAAAAGGGAGCGTCCGCTTGGGCAAGGGTCGCTCCCAGGGGGGGGCATTTTTTTGGGAAGGCCTTTTCTGCCCCCCCTGGGGGGTAGATCAGCCTATTTTGATTAGGCTGATCTGCCCCCAAGGGGGGCAGAAACCACTAGGCACCAGGGATTTTTTGTTTTTTTTTGTTTTACAGATGGGGAGCGACCCCTTTGACAAGGGTCGCTCCCAGGGGGGGGGCATTTTGTTTGGGAAGGCCTTTTCTGCCCCCCCTGGGGGCAGATGGGCGTATTATTAGGCCGATTTGCCCCCAGGGGGGGCAGAAACCTCTAGGCACCCGGGATCATTTTTTTTTTTCTTTTTGTTATGTTTTCTTTTTTTTTTTTTGGGTGGGGAGCGACCCCTTAGGCAAGGGTCGCTCCCCCAGGGGGCAAATTATATGTAGACCATTTCTGCCCCCCTTGGGGGCAGATTGGCCTATTTTGATGAGGCCAATCTGCCCCCAAGGGGGGCAGAAACCATTAGAAACCAGGGAGGTTTTTTTTTTGCGTGAATTTCACGCAAGGGGAGCGACCCCTTAGGCAAGGGTCGCTCCCTAGGGGGGGAATTATTTTAGGCCATTTCTGCCCCCCTGGGGGGTAGATCAGCCTATTTTGATCAGGCTGATCTGCCCCCAAGGGGGGCAGAAACCACTAGGCACCAGGGATTTTTTGTTTTTTTTTGTTTTACAGATGGGGAGCGACCCCTTCGACAAGGGTCTCTCCCCTGGAGGGGCAAATTGTATTTAGGCCATTTCTGCCCGTTTTGGGGGCAGATCAGCCGATTTTAGGTCAATCTGCCCCCAAGGGGGGCAGTAACCACTAGGCACCAGGGATCTTTTTTTTTGCGCCGTCACGCAAGAGGAGCGACCTTGTAGGCAAGGGTCGCTCACCGGAAGGGGTGGGGGGGCAAATTTATTTTAGGCCATTTCTGCCCCCCCTGGGGCAGATCGGCCTATTGGTATTAGGCCGATCTGCCCGTGGGGGGCAGAAATCTCTAGGCGCCAGGGCAAATAGATTTTTGTGTTTTTTTTTGTTTGTTTGTTTTTTTTAGAGATGGGGAGCGACCCATCAGCCAAGGGTCGCTCCCCTGGGGGGCACATTGTATTTAGACCATTTCTGCCCCCCTTGGGGACAGATTGGCCGATTGTAGGTCCCCAAGGGGGGCAGATACCACTAGGCACCAGGGATCTTTTTTTGTGCCGTCACGCAAGGGGAGCGACCTTGTAGGCAAGTGTCGCTCCCCAGGGAGGGAGTGGGGGGGGGCAAATTTATTTTAGGCCATTTCTGCCCCCCTAGGGGCAGATCGGCCTATTGGTATTAGGCCGATCTGCCCCCGGGGGGGGCAGAAACCTCTAGGGGCTAGGGCAAATAGTTTTTTTGTGTTTTTTCTTTGTTTGTTTGTTTTTTCAGAGATGGGGAGCGACCCATCAGGCAAGGGTCGCTCCCCTGGGGGGCAAATTGTATTTAGACCATTTCTGCCCCCCTTGGGGGCAGATTGGCCGATTGTAGGTCAATCTGCCCCCAAGGGGGGCAGAAACCACTAGGCACCAGAGGGGGGTGGGGGGGGTGCAAATTTATTTTAGGCCATTTCTGCCCCCCTGGGGGCAGATCGGCCTATTGGAATAAGGCCGATCTGCCCCCAGTGGGGGCAGAAACCTCTAGGCGCCAGGGCAAATAGTTTTGTGGCTCCTCTCAGATTCCAGAACTTTCTGCCACAGAAATGTGAGGAACATGTGTTTTTTTAGCCAAATTTTGAGGTTTGCAAAGGATTCTGGGTAACAGAACCTGGTCTGAGCCACACAAGTCACCCCATATTGGATTCCCCTAGGTCTCTAGTTTTCAGAAATGCACAGGTTTGGTAGGTTTCCCTAGGTGCTGGCTGAGCTAGAGGCCAAAATCTACAGTTAGGCACTTTGCAAAAAACACCTCTGTTTTCTTTCAAAAAATTGGATGTGTCCACGTTGCGCTTTGGGGCGTTTCCTGTCGCTGGTGCTAGGCCTACCCACACAAGTGATTTTTATCGGGAGACTTGGGGGAACGCTGGGTGGAAGGAAATTTGTGGCTCCTCTCAGATTCCAGAACTTTCTGCCACAGAAATGTGAGGAACATGTGTTTTTTTAGCAAAATTTTGAGGTTTGCAAAGGATTCTGGGTAACAGAACCTGGTCCGAGCCACACAAGTAACCCCATCTTGGATTCCCCTAGGTCTCTAGTTTTCAGAAATGCACAGGTTTGGTAGGTTTCCCTAGGTGCCGGCTGAGCTAGAGGCTAAAATCTACAGGTAGGCACTTTGCAAAAAACACATCTGTTTTCTTTAAAAAAATTGGATGTGTCCACGTTGCGATTTGGGGCGTTTCCTGTCGCGGGCGCTAGGCCTACCCACACAAGTGAGGTATCATTTTTATCGGGAGACTTGGGGGAACGCTGGGTGGAAGGAAATGTGTGGCTCCTCTCAGATTTTAGAACTTTCTGCCACAGAAATGTGAGGAACATGTGTTTTTTTAGCCAAATTTTGAGGTTTGCAAAGGATTCTGGGTAACAGAACCTGGTCCGAGCCACACAAGTCACCCCATCTTGGATTCCCCTAGGTCTCTAGTTTTCAGAAATGCACAGGTTTGGTAGGTTTCCCTAGGTGCCGGCTGAGCTAGAGGCCAAAATCTACAGGTAGGCACTTTGCAAAAAACACCTCTGTTTTCTTTAAAAAATGTGGATGTGTCCACGTTGCGCTTTGGGGCGTTTCCTGTTGCGGGCGCTAGGCCTACCCACACAAGTGACGTACCATTTTTATCGGGTGACTTGGGGGAACGCTGGGTGGAAGGAAATTTGTGGCTCCTCTCAGATTCCAGAACTTTCTGCCACAGAAATGTGAGGAACATGTGTTTTTTTAGCCAAATTTTGAGGTTTGCAAAGGATTCTGGGTAACAGAACCTGGTCCGAGCCACACAAGTCACCCCATCTTGGATTCCCCTAGGTCTCTAGTTTTCAGAAATGAACAGGTTTGGTAGGTTTCCCTAGGTGCCGGCTAAGCTAGAGTCCAAAATCTACAGGTAGGCACTTTGCTAAAAACAGCTCTGTTTTCTGTGATGTGTCCAAGTTGTGTTTTGGGGCATATCCTGTTGCGGGCGCTAGGCCTACCCACACAAGTGAGGTATCATTTTTATCGGGAGACTTGGGGGAGCGCTAGGTGGAAGGAAATTTGGGGCTCCTCTCAGATTCCAGAACTTTCTGTCACCGAAATGTGAGGAACATGTGTTTTTTTAGCCACATTTTGAGGTTTGCAAAGGATTCTGGGTAACAGAACCTGGTCAGAGCCCCACAAGTCACCCCATCTTGGATTCCCCTAGGTCTCTAGTTTTTAAAAATGCACAGGTTTGGTAGGTTTCCCTAAGTGCCGGCTGAGCTAGAGGCCAAAATCTACAGGTAGGCACTTTGCTAAAAACAGCTCTGTGATGTGTCCACATTGTGTTTTGGAGCATATCCTGTCGCGGGCGCTAGGCCTACCCACACAAGTGAGGTATCATTTTTATCAGGAGACTTGGGGGAACATAGAATAGCAAAACAAGTGTTATTGCCCCTTGTCTTTCTCTACATTTTTCCCTTCCAAATGTAAGACAGTGTGTAAAAAAGACGTCTATTTGAGAAATGCCCTGTAATTCACATGCTAGTATAGGCACCCCGGAATTCAGAGATGTGCAAATAACCACTGCTTCTCAACACCTTATCTTGTGCCCATTTTGGAAATACAAAGGTTTTCTGGATAGCTATTTTTTACTCTTTATATTTCAGCAAATGAATTGTGGTATACCCAGCATAGAATGATAACCCACTGCAGGGTGCAGGTCATTTATTGGCTCTGAGTACCTAGAGTTCTTGAAGAACCTACAAGCCCTATATATCCCCGCAACCAGAAGAGTCCAGCAGACGTAACGGTATATTGCTTTTGAAAATCTGACATTGCAGGAAAAAGTTACAGAGTAAAACGTAGAGAAAAATTGATGTTTTTTTCACCTCAATTTCAATATTTTTCTTTTTCAGATGTTATTTTCTGTAGGAAACCCTTGTAGGATCTACACAAATTACCCCTTGCTGAATTCAGAATTTTGTCTACTTTTCAGAAATGTTGCAGGTTTCTGGGATCCAGCGTTGGTTTCATGCCCATTTCTGTCACTGACTGGAAGGAGGCTGAAAGCACAAAAAAATCGTAAAAATGGGGTATGTCCCAGTAAAATGCCAAAATTGTGTTGAAAAATTGGGTTTTCTGATTCAAGTCTGCTGTTCCTGAAAGCTGGTGATTTTAGCACCGCAAACCCTTTGTTGATACCCTTTTCAGGGAAAAAACCACAAGCCTTCTTCTGCAGCCCCTTTTTCCCATTTTTTTGAAAAAAACGAAATTTTCACTGTATTTTGGCTGATTTCTTGGCCTCCTTCTGGGGAACCCACAAAGTCTGGGTACCTCTAGAATCCCTAGGATGTTGGAAAAAAGGACGCAAATTTGGCGTGGGTAGCTTATGTGAACAAAAAGTTATGAGGGCCTAAGCGCGAACTTCTCCAAATAGCCAAAAAAGGCTCGGCACAGGAGGGGGAAAAGGCCTGGCAGCGAAGGGGTTAGAAAAACTGCAGTCCTGACTTCACAAGGTGAAGGAGGTAGGACAGAATAACCTCCTCTTGAGCCAGGATAGGATTGAAATCATTCTGTCTGCACCGTATGTAGAATCTTTTTCATTTGAAAGCATAGGAATGTCGCGTCGAGGGCCTTTTGGACTCCTTCAAAATATCCATGCATTCCTGTGAGAGGCCTAGATGCCTGTACTGCAGGAATTCAGGAGCCATGCCATCAAGCTCAGCGAGGGAAGATTGGGATGTAGAACTTTCCCCTCTAGTATGTGGAGAAGATCTCGTATGCACGGCAACCTCTTGTGAGGTTTTTCTGACAACTGGAGGAGATCTGTGTACCATTATTGGCGAGGCCATTCCAGGGCTATTAGTATCATCCTTGTTCTGGACCTGTATAGTTTGTTTATCACGGTGGGAGTTATGGTAATGGGTGGAAAAGCATAAAGAAATGTCTCTGACCAATCTATCAACTGGGCATTCTCCTTCATCCCTAGTCGGTAAAACCTGGATGCGAAGTCTGGGCATTTTTTGTTGGTTTCGTCAGCAAACAGATCTAATTGAGGATGCCCCCATAGCCAGAAAATGTCTTCCACGGTGTCGTTGTGAAGCATCCAGTCGTGCGAGTCTGGTAGATTTCGGCTTAGGGAATCCACTTTTGTATTTTGTTCCCCTGGCAGGTGAACTGCTGTGATTGACAGCCTCTTCGCTACTTTGTGATTCTCGAGTCAGAGGGCGAGATGTGATTCCCCCTTTGCATGTTTAAATAGTACATTGTGGTCATGTTGTCTGTTTGAACTAAAATGCATTGGCCCTTGGTGGATGGGTAAAACGATTTGAGAGCCAGATGAACTGCCCTCAGCTCCAGCAGATTGATGTGGTATTGCTGTTCCTTTTTTGACCAGAGGCTTTGGGCTTGGAGAGGACCCATGTGAGCTCCCTAACCCTGCAGTGATGCATCCGTTACAAGGGTCTTGGTAGGAGTGCTCTGATAAAAAGGAACCCCTATTAGCAGATATTGTTGGCGAGTCCACCACTGTAGCAATGTTTTTGCCACAGGTGAGAGGATTATTCTATCTTCCCATCTGGCTGTGAGTTGACTCCACTGATCTTTCAGGTTCTCCTGAAGAGTCCTCATGTATAATCTGGCATCCGGGACAATGAAAATGCAGGAGGCCATGGAGCCCAGTAGCCATGCTATTTGCCTGACTGTAGGTAGTAGAGTGTGAAGAATGGTGTGACACTTCTGTGCTACTGATAATAGTCTCTCCTCCAAAGGATACACTTTTTCTAGATTGGTGTCCAGTACTGCCCCTAAGTAATGGAGCCTCTGGGTTGGAGTTAGTATGGACTTTTGAAGGGTGACCTGCAGACCTAGAGTGTTGAAGGTGCCCAAAACGATCTTGAGGTGGTTAAAAGTTTGCTCTGCAGTGCTGCCTTTTAGTAACCAATCGTCGAGATCGGGTAAATGAAGATATTCTTCTTTCTCAAGTGTGCTGCTATTGTTGCTACACATTTGGAGAATGTTCGAGGAGCTGATTTTAGCCTGAAGGGCAGTACCCTGAATTGGTAATGTTGGGATGCAACTACGAAGCGAAGAAATTTGCAGTGTTTCACTATAACCGTGATGTGAAAATATGCATCCTGTAGATCTATGGAGCACATCCAATCCCCTTGATGGAGCTGAGGAAAAATCTGATGTAGGGCCAACATTCTGAACTTTTCTTTTTGAATGTACTTGTTCAGATGTCTCAGATCCAAAAGGGGTCTGAAAACCCCGTCTTGACCTTTCTTTTGTGCTAAGAAATAGCAGGAGTACACTCCTTTTCCTCTGTGCGAAGGTGGAACTTTTTCGATAGCTCGTTTTTGCAGCAGAATGATAACCTCTTTTTTATAGCAAAGACTGGTGGAGATACTTTGTTTTTGTTGGTGGCACCGGAGGAGGAGGAGACTTGAAACGTAGAGAATACCCATTCTTGACAATATTTAGCACCCATTTGTCATGTGTTATGGCGTGCCACTCGTTTACATAATTTGCAATACTTCCCCATACTGGAGTGGTTGACAGAATCAGGGGAAGCAAATTCTCATTGTTTGCCCGATGTTTTGGGGGTAGACTGATTTTGCCTACTTGAACCACGTTCTCTTGTTGTCTTGCGGGGCTGATAGAACGGTCGTCCTTGTCTTTGCTGTGGCCTTTGGGGCCAATGAGGAGTTTGAACCCTCTGCTGATAAGGACGTCTATCATGTGCCCCATACCTTCTTCGGTATTCCTTACGTATGTCTAGCCCTACTGCTTTCAGAGTGTCCAACTCCGACTTCATTTTGGCCATCTCATCCGTATGGGTCCCAAACAAAGAATTCCCAGTGAATGGCAGGTTGAGGCTGCAATGTTGAACCTCCTGTTTTAAACCTGTGAGGCGCAGCCAAGATGACCTCCTTGCACATATGCCATGTGCATATCCATGAGCCGCTAAGTCCGAGCCATCCGCAGCCACACTGATCACCTGGTCAGCTACCAGACCTCCTTCCTGAAGGATCTCTTAGAAATCCTGTCTGTCTTCTCTGCAATTTTTCTACGAACCTGTTCAGAGAGTCCCACAAAGAATGGTTGTATCTTCCTAAAAGTGCAGAGGCACTAGAGACTTTCATAAAAGCTGCCGAGGTACCACACATTTTCCTACCCAACGAAGCCAGAGGCTTGCTCTCCTTATCTGGAGGGACTGTTGATGAGGAGGCCACCAAATAGGTTTTTCGGGCGGAAGCTAGAATGACCGAGTCCGGTGGAGGATCAGCTCTGAGAAATAAAGGATCCTGGTCTGGGGCCTTATATTTCTTTAGGATCCGCTGCGGCGCTGCACGCAGGGTTGCTGGTGTCAGAAAATGGTCCATGGCTGGCTGCAGAAGACCAGGAACTAATCGCAGCAGCTGCCTGGAAGAAGTATGATGGTGTAGCATCTCAAAAATTACCGACAATGATGTTGTCGGTTCCGGAAGGTCTATATTGAGTTTCTGGGCGCCTCTAACCAACACTTTATTGAAAGTGGTTATATCGTCCACTGGAGAAACTCTTGCCGGAGGAGTATTTGTCAGAGTAGGTGAATCGTCTCTAATTGAAGACTCAGAAGCCGTGGACCATGAAGGGGATCTGCGTCTCTGGTGACAGGATCTAGAGACCGGGGATCTTGATCTTCGCCTGGGATGTGATCTACTCCTTGTGCGTGACCGTAAAGTGAAGGACTGCGCCGTTGTCGTGGATCGGGCTGGTCATTTGTGATGCCACCCTCAAAGGTGAGGAGTGTCTCGAAGTCGAACGATGATGTAATGTCGCCGACGGAGATCGTTGAACTTTTGACGTCGAATGTGACCTTCCTGACTTCTCTAGTCTCGATGTCGAATGCCTCGACGGCGACTGATGACTCAATGGCAGGATATGTCTCGATGTTGACCGCCTCGACGTTGAGCGATGGCCCAACGGAGGCGAGTGCCTTGACCTCGAGTGGCGTTTTGTTGCCAGCGGAGACCTCGACCTTGCCCCTGAGGTCGACTTTGATATTGGATGTTTCGACGTCAGAGGATCTTGGTCTGCCTTTGATGCCGTATGTGCACTTCTGTGCTTACTCGATGCTGATCGGTGGGTGGCCGTCGACGGAGATCTATCCGGTGAGGAAGTTGTTTTCTCGACGTCATGTTGTCCCTCGACGTTGTCTGAATCACTGTCGACTGAGGAGTACTCCTTGATGTCGGGTGACGATGTTGATGTGACTACAGAAGCGATGAAGTCGACAGCTAACAAACAGGAATTTTCCTACCAGCCGACGTTGATCTTGCTCGCTGCTTGTCAGAAGAGTCTTTGTCTCTGGAGATCATCTTATGAAGAGAGGAGGATGATGTTTTCTCCCTCTCATGTAGCCCATGCAGACAAATCCTTTCTCTTTCTTTCAAAATTCTCTTAGACGGATGTTCACAGTGTTTGCAGGTGTCAGGACAGTGACTCTGTGGCAAACACACTTTGCACACTGAGTGTGGATCTGACTGGGCCTTCTTTTTGCCACAAGCATGGCATTTCACAAAAAGTGAAGGCATTTTTTTGAGATTTTTTTTTACTTTACTCAGGTAGTAAGGTAAAATGTCGAGTAAAGCAGAGAAATAATGTTTACAAAGGATTTTTCTGGTATAAAAAACTCAGAAGAAATGAGAGCTCAGTGCTCTGGGATCCTCACAGAAGGAGCCAGAAAAAAGAACTGACCTAACTGTGAACCAACTGTCACCTCACTTTCACCCCTGAGGCATGGTGGGATACTGGAGGTGCTCAGAGCCTTTAAGGCACTGCGCCAGTTTTTTTGGTTCTGCTGTGTCAATCTGCCTGCAGTTATTGGCTAATAATGCTCCTTTATTTTCAATGTAGTTTTTTCTTTTACAGTGAATTGTTTAAACTTGCTATACTTTCTACTTTGAGTGCAGAAAGGTGTTTTCCTATAATTGAAGAGTTTAACAAATTTAAAAAAAAAGAAACTTCACAAAAAAAAGCATTTTTAGCCTGCTTTCTCAACATAGACTGCATTACTGCTTGTACATGTATATAATACATTTGTACTAATATTCTCTACTAGAATTATTATTTTATATATACATTTGATACATATACTTGTGTGTTTATGTAAGGGGACCCCGCACTTGGGCGGGAATATTCAGTGTTTATGACTATTGATGAAGATCCCCTGGAAGAGAATGTGACCATCTTCTAAGTCTTTTGCAATTAAACCTCTACCACGGAGTATCAGAAAAATTCTCACTTTGTACACTTTCTCAATCTACTCCTTGATGTTAAGATGTATGGTCTGACCACTAAGAAAAGGAAGCACAATATCCATACTGGCTCTTTAAAGCATCAACTATTTTCAACTGGTGGACATAAAATGCAGTTGTTACATTTTATTTCCATGAATTTTTTGGCAGACACATTACTTCTGTATTAAAAACAGCCTGATGAATGCTAAGCTAGGCATGCAAGGGTGCTGCTCGAAGAAAATTCTCCAGACTCAGTCTGACGCCTGGAGGAAATTCTAAGGTAAGGAATCTCCAGCTAGAAGTCCCTATCAGATATTGAGCATCCGTTTTTTCGTTCACAGCACAAACGTATTTCAATGCAAAGTAGGTTATAACTTTTGCACCCCTGACGTGTAGCACATAAGTGTTCTTGTGTACAAACCTTGATAATGGCGGAGATCCCTTTGTCGCTGAGGCAGTCCACAAATGTTTCAATCGGATAATTGAGTCCTGGGACCAGTAGTGGCACCTGGTAGGAAATTGGAGAGAAAAGGAAGGGAAACATGTTGCCATTAGAATAAAGGAATGAACAAGCGGGGAAATCAAATGGTGAGAGTGTTAGAAAAAGAAAAATGGTAACAAGAGTTTATTGAGTATGCTGATGAGCAAGTGAAAGAGGCAGGGATAAGGAGGAAAGAGATATAGGGAAAGACTGGGAGAGGGAGATGAGATCAACATATTGAAATAAGGGTAGATAGAAAGGGACAGGGAGAGAGAAAGAGAGGGAAAAGTGGGGATCAAAGAGGATGAGAGAATTATAGAAAAAATAAAATGAGAATGCAAGGGAAAGAAAAGAGGAAGGGGCATTCACAGAGAGAAAGTAATGGTAGAGGCAGCAAAAAAACGTGTGAAAGGGAGGAAGACAATTGGCGGAAGAAAACAGACATGAAGGATGAGTGAGATTGAGGGTTGGAACAGAACTATTTAGTTGACGAGAGATTTAGTGTCATGAAGAGGGATGTGAAAAACAAAGACAAGAATGACAAAAGGGAAAAAGTAGTAACAAGTGAGATGGAGAGCTAGAACACAAGGTGCAAGTTAAAAGAAAGGGGATATTCAGGAGGTGTGAGAGGGAAAAATTGAGCACCACAGATCATTACAAGAATTTAACACAGTAAATGATTCAATATCTCTCCCACCCACAGAAGAAAAGACTCACCATGGGAATAGGATAGGCATACTCAATGAGTACTGTAGATACAAGCAAGTGTTAAAGGTGGAGAAGGACCAATCTAACAATTTATATGAGACACATCTCCTCTTTGACTGACTCTTCTCTAAACTCCAGTAGTAGGCTTGCTGTAATCTGCATGTCCTACAGATTCCCCAAAAATCCAGAGTGAGAGTGGCAAAGTGCGAAGAACTCCCAGTACATAATTATTAGGTGCAGTTCATCTTACACAAAGTATTGGTGCTTATTAGAGGTAATGAAAAAGTTACTTACCTTCTGTAACAATCTGTATAGTGAATAGTCTATAAACCTGCAGATTCTTCAACCTTTAACGCCACAGGTGCCAAATTAGAACCCCAAAAAGTTTCATAGTACTTCCATGCTGGTAGGGGGTGTTGGCTCAGTCTTGGCACCAGAGGAGATTCCAGCATGAAGCCCCTGGCTAAATATATCACCCACCTTGGTACACTGGCATCAGTTCTATTTTCCATGTTTCTATTGCCTTAGGGGCAGAGACAAGGAAGTGACTGAAAAGTTACTTACCTGTGGTAGGAATCTTTCTGCTGGATATTCTATATACCTACAGATTCCTCATCTGTAGGATGCTCCCAGACATCAGAATGGATCTGTACATTTTTCCCATCCTTCAAGGCGAGCAGACTGATTGACACCAATAGGAGTAGTGCAGTACCAAAACATAATTTGAGGTCTAATTAACTTTCTCAATAAGAATCCATTAAATGTGGAAGTGGGCTGGTGAGTGAGGAATCTACACATAGATAAGAGTATCCACTTGAAAGATTATTACTTCATGAAAATAATTTTTCCTTCTGATTATGCTTCTACCTGCAGTTTCCTCACCTGCCTTACAGAGCAATACCCCACTTAGAAGGAAGGTTGATGAACGCTTATACAAGGACATCCTATAAGATGGATCTGGTGAAGTGACCATCTCTGCTGAATTCCGAATTTAGGCAGTAATGCTAGGTGAAGGAGTGCAGAGATGTCCATATAGCTACCTTGAATATCTCTGCAATTGGTATTCCATTTGCAAGAGCAGAAGTGGTGGGTTTGACCCAGGTGGAATGGGCCCTGAACCCCTGTGGTGGTTCGTTTTTGGCAAAACTGTAGCAGGTCTTGATGTGGAGGATAATTCACCTTAATAGGGTCCTTTTTTGCAAGCTTTGCCATTCTTGGCTCTACATTAGCCCACGAAAAGCATCCAGTCGTGTGTCCTTGGTGTGATGTAGATAGTAGTTTACCACCTGCCTGGGAATCTACTTTTTGCAACCGCTCTTCCTCCTTAGTGAGACAGGGTGGGGGATATGGGGTCAGGAAGATGACAGACTGATTCAAATGGAAGGGAGTCACCACCTTTGGCAGGAAAGCAGCCCTGGTTTGCAACACTAAGCTGGCTAAAAGGAGGTAAAAAGAGGACAGGAACTCATAGCTTGTACCCCACTCACCTGTTTGGCTGAATTGATAGCCACCAACTGTGTTTTTAGAGTCAACATCATTAAAGGACCACACTATGCAGGGGCTCAAATGGAGTCCCTGTGAGAAAAGTAAAAACCAAATTAAAGTCCCATTGGGCACAACAAAGGGGGCTCGAGGATACATATTTGTTAACTTCTTCAGAAATTGCATTAAAATGTGGGATTTAAAAAAGATGACTGGTCTGGCTGACACATACGCCTTGACAGCGTCAGTCGCATAACCTTCCTGGGCAAGCTGAAGTGTAAATTGCAGTACCTGTGAGAACTAGGTCTTCAAGGAGTCTATGTTATTGAGTAAGAAGATTTGGTGGAGGGTGGGCACACCAATAGGGTGACATCAACTACCTCAGGTGGCAGCTGTAAGGAACCTCGATGTCCCCACTCAATCTCCAAGCATGTAGGTGGAGGCCTCAGAAATTGTGGTGCAGAAACATTTCTCCTGATTAGCAGAGAAGGTCCAGTCTCAATGGCAGCTTGAGTACAGCACACGTGGAGAAGTGCAGATGGTCTGTGTACCACACCCTCCTTGGACAATCCTGAGCAATGAGAATGACTTGGGCTTGGGTGTGGCAAATCTTCGTTAGAACTTGAGAAATCAAGGGTATGGTTGGCGAAACGCATAATGAGGCCAAAAGGACCACATCAACTAAGACGTATCCCCAAAGACTCCCCTCAATGGATACTAGAAGACAAGGAACTGCTGGCTTTGAACATGTTCCAATAGGGTGAACAAGTCAGCCTGAGGAGTGACCCACTGGTTGAAGATGTCCTGGACCACCTCTGGTAGAATGAACCACTCATGACCCGCAAGATAACAATGGCTCAGGCATTCCAAGATTGGCGGTAAGACAGGTCCATGGTAGTGTCCCAAAGACCACAGTTTCAATGCTTCCAGTAAAAGGAGGTGAAACCCTACAACCTCTTGCTAGTTGACTACATATGTACCACATCGCTGTTGTGTTGTCCATTAAGATATGGATGGACTGACCATGGATTGATTGGAGGAAGGACTTCAGCCTTAGCCAAATCACCCGTAGTTCCAAAAGGTTGATGTGAAGAACCTATTCTTCTGGAGACCAAAGGCCTTTGATCTCCAGATCCTAGATGAGTTCTGCACCCTGAAGTGGGACATCCTTCACTACCAGAGCCACGGTTGGTGGGAAGGGGAAGGCTATCCCGCAAGACAGGTTCACCTCATTTCTCCCTCTCCCCCGAAGGTCTACTGCAGCAGAGCTGGAGATAACCACTGTAGAATCTAAAAGGTCTCCTCCATACTGTAGTCACTGAGTGTGCAGACACCCCTGTTGGGCTCTCATGTATCAATGTGCGTGCATGACTAGGAGAATGCAGGAAGCAAGCAAACCTATGAATCTCACCACCATCAAAAATGGAAATTGTGTGGCTTGTTGGAAGGATGGGACCAATTCCTTGATGGAGGTAATCATCTGTGGAGATGGAAAGGCGCTGAATACTGATCCTATGAACTAGAAACATTGAGAGGGCCACATGTGAGATTGGTCTTGTTAATCGAAAAATCACAGTTCGAACTGCAGGAATACTGTTGACCATCTCTGGGGACCTGGCTTTGATAAGAGAGTCATCATGGTACAGGAAGATTAGGATGCTTGACCTTCTGAGATAGACTGCAGCCACTGCCATCAACTTTGCGAAAACCTGAGGTACTGATGTTAAGCCAAATGGAAGCACTACAAATTGTTTGTGCGTAGAAACAACTACAAATTGTGAGTACTGCAAGTTGTGACAGTAGGACAGGGATGTGTAAGTACACACTCTGTAGGTTGAGTGAGACCATTTTCTGAGTTCATTCTGGAGCACTGTATTGCCTGATTGGATTTTGTTGCTGCTGCTGGGTCTGTGGTTGGTCGGCCTTGCATTGTCTTTAAGAGAAGCCTTTTGAAAAGCCATGATAAAGCTTTAGATGGTGTTCATCCCTCATAATAGGTGGCAGTTGCAAGCCCAAGGAGTGGGCTGTGGCCTTGCTGGTCTTAAACCACTCTAATACCGAATCTGCCTTGTCCCAAAAAGGCGAGAATCATGAAATGGAAGGTCCATATAGTTTGGCTTGAATGTTGGATGAAAACTTGGACATGCGCAGCCGGGCATGCCGCTGAATTGAGACAGATGCTCATAGCCTGGGCCACAGAGTCTGCAGTATCCAGCCCAGACTTAATGATATGCCAGGAGACATTCAGTCCATCATGGATCACTTTCTGGAAGTGTGCCTACATATCTTCTGGTACATAAGGCACAATCATCTGGGACATGTCATAAATGTCTGGTTGAAGTGAGCTAGCAGCCAATAGGCATGCTGTGACATAACTGACATACTCCCTGCAGAGAAAGTCTGCAGGGGACTGACAGGAAAGTACCTTCTGACTGACTGGAATAACGTGATGACTGGATTACTAAGCTTTCAGATAAAGGTGGATAGAAGGAAATGGTGGATCGTCTGGAACAAGTGGTAATGTCTAGCTCCAAATCTGTTGCAAGCAGGAGGCTATGTAGGCTTGTCCCATGCTTCCAAGGCTGGGTCTAGGAGGGCACTATAGTTGGGGAGTAATGGATCAGTTGTAGGAGCTGACGTAGGAGAACGTCAGTGAGGAAGCAGGTTTTTGCCCCTACTGTACACTTCTGCCTCTTTCTTGACAATTCTATAAAAAGGCAACACCCCTGGAGTTGGGTGCACAGTAGGAAGGTATCCACCTGCGAAAGATAGGCCTTACAGCTCATGGCTTTGGTCGGTCCCATTGTCATCTCTGTATGGCTAAAGGTCTAAGGGTTCTGAATCTGTTCTAAACAGGTCCTGTTTCTACACTCTTCCTCCTGGATCCTCTGCCCCTCTCTTCTTGGGCTGTTCTGTGGCACAATTTTAGAGAGTTGAGCCCAAGGTGGAAGTAGTAGTGGCACTGCTAGAGGCAGTGACAACCTTTGCTTAGGGGTTGGTTTTTATTGTGGTGTACCTCAAAGCTGGTTCAAAGGGAGAAGGAGCCAGTGTCAGTCCAGGTGGGATGGCACTGAGCAGCATCTGGCCAGAGGCATAAACACTGGGAAGCCCTATGACACCATAGGGCCTGAAGGCACGGCAGATGGTGCCAATGTTTTGACAAAGACCTGAGAATTCAGGATGAGTCTGTGTCAGCATCGGATTCTGCACCAAAGGAAAGGGAAAGGTAAATGGTGGCGCCAGTAGAGATGGCTCACAAACCAGATCCAGCAGGGTCAATGGTGCAGGGTCCCTCAGAGGAGGTTGGACACGTTTCATGACGACTAACTCTGACTTTGAAGATCCAGATCATGAGGGAGTCCGAGGGTGTCTGGGTGACTTACTTTTTTATTTCTTGTGTTTTTTGTTTTTCCTGCACTTTGTAACTGAAGGATGTGAAGATGGGAAACTGGAAGGAGGTCTCCAACATAGACGGCTTCACCTATGTGCAATCCAGAAAGAACATGGCCTCAGCTATGATGGCCTTAGGGTGCATGCACTGACAGGATTCACAGAAGCAAGAATCCTGATCCAACCCAAGGCAACAGAAGCAAATGGAGGGGGGATCAGTAGTCAAGATCTGTCCTTCACAACCCCTGCAGGACTTAAAACGTGAGGGCTTGAGTGACAACACTGTACTGCACTAAATACATTTTCTGTGAGGAAAACTCAAAGTTCTGAAGAGCAAGCTCTGGATCCATGTCAAAGGTGCAGAAAAAAGAGATTTGAGATTATTGTACAAGGGTGGGTGCTATAAGACTATAGTGATGCCATTTGACGCCACTTCCAGCGTTTACACGAAGCAAGCACCCCTACCAGTGACATAAGAGCTTTTAAATTTCCAGACCCAGTCTGACACTTGGGCTTATTCCACAGATGAGGAATCTGAAGATAAAAGCATCCATTTAAAACATCACTTTTGAAGCAGTTCAATGTGACAAATTAACTTGTAACTACTGCTTTCTACCTTCTGAATGGGGAGGGTGGATGCATCTGTCACTAACATGGCCAAAGTATGTGAAAAGACATCCCTTCAGCCGGGTGCTCCTCCACAAATCACCAATCCAGGTCAGCCACAGTGTCACAGGAAATCTTGATGGAATCCAACAAATCTCTCTTGTGCTGAAGCCACTGGCAATGCAGGCACCTCCGCAGAGCCCTCATGTACCATGGACCAGAAGGATGCAGAAAGTCATTAGACCTAGCAGACAAAGTACCATAAGGGATGGAACTAGCGCTTCCTCCTGAAACATTAGATTCATATCCAAACACCTCAGATTCCATGAGGGGGGAAGAAGACTCAGAAAGATTTTGTGTCCATTACTTTCCGTATGAACAGGAAGCACTGGCAGTGCTTTCGGTGAGACTTGGGCACATTGCTGGAAAAGCCAAAATACAACAGCAGGGAAGTTGTTGCCAACAGTTAGTATGACACCATCCCAGAAGAACTGGTCTTCAGCAGCCAGATATCAAGGTACAGCAAAAGAGATACCCAGCATTGCCAGATGAACTGCACCATGGCCATCACCTCTGTGAAGGCTTGAGCTGCTGATGATAGTCTGAATGGAATGATTTAAAGCTGATAGTGAGTGGCCCATTCCAGGAAAACTCAGGTACCTTCTGTATAAACGCATCCTACAAGTGGAGGGACACAAGCCAGCTATCCTTTTTGGAAGTCATTAGGAAGAGAACTTCTGCCTGATTTCCTACACTGGGAACAAAGCACCAACTTTTTTCTGCGGCATAGCAGCCAGCTCCTGCTGCAGAATTTGCACATGATCATCTAACTGAAGGAATGGTGGGGAACTGCTGAGATCTGGAGGTGATCATGTTGAAAAGTGTGGGGCATACCTCGATTCTGCAATCTACAGGACATGTTGGGCCAATGTTATGGCCATTCAAGTGGGCGCAAGTGCTTCTTCAAGGGGAACCCAAAGTGGCTTTCCAGGTGGAGTTTAGATGGGAAGACTAGGTAGAGGAGTACAAGAAAGGCTGCTGGCCCTGGTGGCCTTTTTCCCCTCCCTCTGTCACTGACTGCCAAAGCAGCTGGTTTTCTTGTTAGACTGGCTGGACAGGCTGGGAATAGCATAAGTTTGAATCTCTCAAGAAGCTATTAGGAAACCATCTGAAATTATGTGTTGTCTTGGGTTGGAGATCGAAGTCCCACAGACTTAGTTATTGCTCTGCCAATATATCTCCAAACCAACATTCAAAATGATATTTCCCATTATATGGCATTTCGATCAATGCTGCTTTAACATCACTGGGAAATCTGAATGACCTGTGCCACACATGGTTATGCCTGGTCACCAAAAAACCAATGGCTGTGGCCACTCAGTCCACTATGCCCACCCTGCTCTAATGACCAGCCTAGAGGCATCCAGGCCACCTTTCACCAACTCTGAAAAGTGGTCTCTGAGTTGGGCCTACAAATTTGGCACCACAATAGATGCCATACCCAACAAAGCATATGTACACCTGCCCAACAGGCAAATTACATTTAGGGATTGGAGGGCCAAACCACCAGGAATACCGTTTTGCCTACAGCCTACAGCTTTTTTGATTGCCTGTCTAGGAGTGCCGGAAGGAAAGTTTCAGGATTATGTTTGGTGCTTTAAGATGCTTGACCCACAAGCCTTTCTAGTGATGTGTGAACTGTAAGAAAATCCAGGTCTCCAGGTGCAGGCCTGTAACCCTCTGGCTATCAAGCGGTTTACAGCTGAGGCCGATGTGGCTTGTCCCCAACTGCGCTTACTGGATATAGGAATGTCTCATTATCTAGCTGTAAAGGTTCTGTTGCAGCAGTAGGCAACTGCATGACGTCCTTCAAGATGTTAGACCTCAACTCCACTGTTGGCAGTGATAATTCTAACACATCTGCCACCTTCTTAAAAACTGCACTGAAAAATCAGAGAGAGCAGTTCCAGATTCTAGTCGAAGTGCACTGAATAAAGGTAATTGATGTCAATGGCCTGTGGTAGGCGCAATATGGCTCCTGTGATGTCATCGTGGCATTGCTTCTTATGTCAAGTTGAACCTACCTGTATGGAAGAGGTGAAAAGGTTCCAGACCCAGTATGGCACCTGGGGCTATTCAACAAGTGAGATATTTGCAGGTAGAAGTATCCATTAGAAGTAATTTTGCAATGCCCATACATATAAGCCAAGTTATAGCCTGACTCATCTTCCATGTCCCCACTAATACATTTTAAACTGTTACTCTGCAGATAGGCTTGCAATATTATTGTGCTACAACACATTTACTGTTCCTGTGGCTGGCTAAGGGTCTCTGTCGAGATAACGCAACAAACATTTAGCAAGCAAGAGTTCACACAACTACTTCAATTCTTTCTAGTCATTCAAGAAGAGTCAACAGATGATAGTATTGTGCGGTATCTAGTCTACCTGACACTGGGTGTGCTAAACTGTGCAGTTAGTTGGTCACACATGTACCTGAACAATTGTTTTTTTAAGAGATTCCAGAGTAAAACATGGGTTAGTTCAGATGTCAGATTGGTGTTCAAGGTGTTTCATAATCTTGGGTTAAGCGTTCCAAAACATTTGCTGATAACCCCATGTTTCATTCGGATTGCGAAAGACCCTCTAAACAGCCAATAGAGGGATTTATAAACATTGGCAAATTTCTTATTTTTACTCCACAGTGTGGAGTCAACAGAGATCTTGGTAGATAGTCAGTCATCCATAAATATTCTTATAGTGCAATACTGTACAATATTCCACAGTGGATATCAACTGCAGCTTATCTACCCATCCCACAGAAATGACTGTCACCAAAAAAGCTTCTATCTCACCACTATAATGTCAACTGTGGCAAAGGCTCAGAAAACATATATGCCAGCACTCATAATGCTAGTTTCATACACCAAACAGAGGGGGCATTTTTACTAGAGGATGAAGATTAAGAAGAATCTTGAAAAGCCATTCAACTGCTGAACCTTTTAGAAAATCATTCTGAGAATATCTGTAATTACGCTTAGCGGTTCGATGGACATAGGCAACTAGACAATAGACATAAATAAAACAAATATGTCTACCTGACAAGAGCAGAACAGCAAATAGGTCACAACATTTCTATTTACTGTTGTCTAATGGCGAACCCGGGCAAAGAAAATGCAGAAAGACTTGTACATGCAGGTAAACAACTCCCTAGGCATGTTGGTCATTTGTTTTTTGAGTTTGTTTTCTCAAAAAATAAAAAGGTTTGCTCAGTTGCTGAGCGCGCCCTGTAAAAATGGTAAAAAAATGGCACCTGTGTGGCATAGCTATAGGGCTCTAAAGAGAGTCACCGTGGGCTAAGCTTCTTTTTTAGAGAAATTCGAATGATACCCTCCAGACAGGCAAGGATCTATAAAGAGGGCAGGGGATCCATCACCCTTGCCCCCAAAGAAGATTGATGTACTATCCACCAGAGTCTAAGTGAGGCTCTTAGCCCTTTAAAAAGTCCTGAGAACTGCATTATAATTATGAATATTATTGGCTGGGACCAGTGAGCATGTCAAGTAGAGGCTATTTTTCAATCACTTGAGGAAGGATTTTTTTTGTCACTGAACAGCTTCTCACCAACTAAGACCAATTAGGCAGCCTGAACATCTTATAATTGTGTGGAATGCGACATGGGATGCCTGTGGATAATAAGAACTCTAGCAATGGATCGGGCCACCCTGTCGGTGTAATCCAGTCACATTCAAGAGTTTTTGCTTTGAAGCTTCAAATTGTCACGCTACAGATCAAAAAGCCTTTTTGTTTTTCAAGTGGTTTGGAAGGCTTACTACAGCCTTACTAACCAATTACCACAATGCATGGACATGCTATCGAAGAAGGCATGTAGCAATGGCAGTGGAGAGGGCTACGATGCCAGAAGCAAAAAGAGTTTGGCCCATGGAATGTGGACACACTGTCTAGAGGAGACAATGAGAAAACGTTGGAATACAGCTTTGCTGATGATGACTGACACCTTAACCACCAAGCTCTCAGTAGAGGCATATGCTGATAGTGCTGGACGAGAGAAGGGCTTTTCTCAGAAAATCAGAGCTAGTTGGCGCAATGCTCCATTAATCGGCAAAAATGTTTCTGGTATTCCAGAAGACAACCGCAGTATTTCCTTCAGGATGTTAGACTTAGGTTCTGCGGTTAGCAAAGGCAACTCACGTGGCTCCCCTGCATTAGCTGCTACAGAGATGAATGAACAGACTGTCTTAGGGATAAAAGGATAAGAGATATTGGCGGTCATTCTGACCCTGGCGGTCAAAGACCGCCAGGGCGGAGGACCGCGGGAGCACCGCCGACAGGCCGGCGGTGCTCCAATGGGGATTCCGACCGCGGCGGTAAAGCCGCGGTCGGACCGGCACCACTGGCGGGCTCCCGCCAGTGTACCGCCGCCCCATTGAATCCTCCAAGGCGGCGCAGCTTGCTGCGCCGCCGAGGGGATTCCGACCCCCCCTACCGCCATCCAGATCCCGGCGGTCCGACCGCCGGGATCCGGATGGCGGTAGGGGGGGTCACGGGGCCCCTGGGGGCCCCTGCAGTGCCCATGCCACTGGCATGGGCATTGCAGGGGCCCCCGTAAGAGGGCCCCTAAATGTATTTCACTGTCTGCTGCGCAGACAGTGAAATACGCGACGGGTGCAACTGCACCCGTCGCACAGCTTCCACTCCGCCGCCTCGATTCCGAGCCGGCTTCATCGTGGAAGCCTCTTTCCCGCTGGGCTGGCGGGCGGCCTGAAGGCGACCGCCCGCCAGCCCAGCGGGAAAGTCAGAATTACCGCCACGGTCTTTCGACCGCGGAACGGTAACCTGACGGCGGGACTTTGGCGGGCGGCCTCCGCCGCCCGCCAAGGTCAGAATGAGGGCCATTATCTTCTGGTGATGTATCACCACTAACATTTTGGAGGTCTAGGCAGTATGTAGCATATGTGCAACAAGGAGGGAGGGGGTAATCAGCCAAATGATATTCCCCTGTACATCCATAATCCTAGTTAGGCATATCTAGAAAATGAGAATCCAAGCTGAAGAGTACTTCTGTTCGAGCAAATCAATGCGCTCTTGAGAGATGCTTAGAAGGGGTGCTGGCTCTTGAAAGAAGCTCTAACTTATTTCTTGCCTCTCAAATAATCTCTTCCAACTTCAAGGGTGGGATGGTGCCAAGACAGTTCTGTTGGTGGTACCTGGGACTTCAGGGTTGGTGTCAAAGGCACTTGCGTTGACACCCATTCGAGCAACTGCATTTTTTCTGATGCAGACCCAAGGATGAAGCCTGTGGGAGTTGGGTGGTATCAGTGTCAGGGCCCATGAAATTGTTGAACATACAGCAGCAGGCTCACCTGTGGAGACTGCACTAGAAAGATGCAGGCACTCTTTAATATAACCGGTATGACCCAATATAAGGGCTTTGACCAGGAATGACTGGGTGAAGAAAAGCAACAACTTAGATTTACATTTTTTGAGACCCCAGACCAGTGATGGGACACAATGTCCTATTTGTCTGGGGAGCAGAAATGTTTCTTCCAGGAAGGAGACATCTCCTTCTCACAACATTTTTGTCTTTCTTATGGGAAGACTCACTGGGGGAACCTTTTCTTGTTATGAGATGTGCCTGCAGCAAAGAGACACTATTTAAGGATGTCCTTTGGAGCCCATGTCAAGAATAACTTGGGACTGGCGTTGGCTGACGAAGTCAAGTAATCAGGCTCCCTTATCTCTCCTGAAGTGTTGTCAGGATGGGCTCAGAGGGCAGTAATATTTTTGAGCCAACCTAACTGCGCCCTTTACTGAGTTCTAAGCTAGGAGACCTGGTATCTTCAGAGACAGGAGAAATTGCACAAGGTGAAAATAATCTTTGTAAAAGCTCTTCTGTAATTGGTAAGTTATATCAACAATTAGAAAATCTTAATATCAGATTCCTGGTCCTATATACAACAAAGGAGATTTTACGTAGAATTCTATTGAACCCCTTTTCACCCACAAAGGCCAGACACCTCTCCTTTTTGAATCAAGAAGCTTCTCTCGTTGATAGAGAAGTGGCAGAACTGCTGCTAAAAGAGGCTATTGCCCCAACCAGCATTCATCCAAACAGGTTTGTAAGCAATCTCTTTCTGGTGAAGAAAAATGACTGAGCTCAATGGGCAGTCATAAACTTACGATAGTCCAACAAGTGGCTGACCTATCGCCACTTCAAGATGGAGGACATCCAGCTCCTCAGATATCTTCTGAGACCACACAACTGGTTAGTTCTACTGAACTTCAAGGACACGTGTCTCCCAGTTCCTATCTATCTTCTGCACCACAGATTCCTGCAGTTTGTCTGGAGACAACAGACTTTGAAATCCAGATGCTTCCACTTGGCCTGACATTAGCACCATGGTGCTTTACAAAGGTTATGAGGCCAGCCATGGTCCCAAGGAGTTTGCCTCATTGTCTATGAGGATGACATCCTTCTGATGGTTGAATGCCCAAACTTGTGACAGGAGTATCTTCAGGTGACGGTGCACATCTCAGAGGGATTGGGTTTTGTTAATCAACCAAGGAGAAGGTGGGTGCAATGCTGCATCCTGCTGAAGATCAACTATATTTCATTGGTGTGTACATCAGCCACCTAGGGGGATACCGAACAAAGATGGTGTCAGATCTAGCAAAAGAGTTACGGCACTTCTGCCTGGACAACTAAATTTGGTGATGGCGGAATACTTACCAGACAAAGCCAACAATGTGGTGGACTGGCACTCACAACACTCACTGGACATAAATGTATGCAAGTTAGATCTAGCAGTCTTCAGGGAAATAGCACGCAGATGGGGTACCTTTTTGTTAGACCTGTTTACCTCAAGACTGGATCAACAGGTAAACAAGTACTTCAGCCAGAGTCTGGATCCACAAGCGGCGGTGGCAGATGCTTTTCTCCAGTAATAGGGTCAGAAGAAGAGGTAGGTATTTCCACCCTTTGTGATGATCACAAGGCTCAGGTCAGGAGATAGAAGACAATTTTGGTAACGATCACACTGATGAGGAGGGAACAAGTTTGGTTTCCAGTGCTGATGGAACTTTCTTGGGATTCTCCAATCTGTCTTCTCAAATCTCAAGAACTTCTCCTGGACCAAAGAGAGAGTTTCCATTATTTAGTGGTAAAAGGGAAACTATGGCTAATGGCATACAGGAATATAGGGAACAATGGAAAATCTCAGGAGTTTCGCAGGATGATGAAAGACTCTTGTCAAAGGCATGGGCAGATGAAATGGCTGAGCGGTATAGGTTAGCCTGACCAACAATGGATGCGTTCATGTTCACAGAGGGGTGTGGATCCTGTAAGGTCCAAAGTTATCCAAATATGTATATTTTTTTATCCCCTACGGCTTCGGAGTGCATGGCTTACAGGTTTTAAATGCATTCAGATTGGCCATTTCAATGGGACATATCCTGATGAATGGATTTTTAGTAGGGGACCATCCTCTATTAAGCAAATTGATAATGGGACGTTGTATACCTTTTTTACAAGAACCCGGATTTTCATCTTTGTTGGATGTCAATAAAGTTCTTTATCTCTTCCTCTCTTGGAGGAACAATGAACACGTTATTTACCTAAGGTAATGCATTATCTGTTAGAGACTATATCTAGCTGCAGACTCCTTACCATTGAATTTCCCAGACATCAGAATGGATCTAGAAACTTTTGCCTTCGGTGGCTTTGTTTGGTTCCGCCCGGCACCGCCAGAATTGACGTCATAGTCACCTATATAGGAGCTACCCAAGAGCGTGGACATCAGTTACTTTTCACGACTTTCTACACCAGGAGCGCAGAGCCTTGAAGTAAACTGACGAATGACTGAGAGTCCCAAGGACTAAGCCTTAGCCTGCGAATCCTGGAAGCGCTCCAGCGCCAAGTCTGCCTTCACTCCGAAGAGACGAGACTCGTTGAAGAGCAGGTCCATGAGGTTGGCTTGGACATCCTTTGGAAAGCCAGGTGTTCTCAGCCAGGAGTAGCACCTCAAGGTCACTGTTAAGGAAACCTCTCTGCCCAGCGAGTCACTCGTGTCCAAACCACACCTAATGGTGAAGTTCGCTGCATCTCTCGTCTTTCGCTGCTTGGGAGAGGATGGCCCGGGCCTCCTCCGGGACCTGTGGCAGCAATTTTGTGTCCATATTCCCACAAGGTATGGAAATAACAACATCCCTATAGGCATGTGTTCACTGACCGCAATGCTAGGCTGGTGGACGAAAACATGTTCTTGCCTAAGCTATCCAGCCTCTTGGATTCCCTGTCTGGGGGAACAGCAGGCAACGCGCCATGGGAAATTGAGGCTTGTACTACCAAGCTCTTAGGGGTGGGGTGTTGGGTGAGAAAACTAGGATAACCTGGGGCCGGGAGATGGTGACAGGCAATTGTCCTGTTTACAGGAGCCCCTGTGCTGGGCTTGAACCAAGTTCCCAGCAGGACATCAGTCAGTGCCTCATTAAATGGCAATTGGGGTTTGGATGAAGAAGCCCCAAGTAGAAAGTTAGTCTTGACTGTCACAGAGAGAAGTTCGAGGTCAAGGACCTCCGCTGCCCTCTTCACCACCATTGCAGAAGACGCTTCCTCGTCGGTAGCCATGGTAGGCGGAGAGAGCAAGCCAGTATCTGGAGAGGTGTCCAGTCCACTGGCATCTCGTAGTTCCTCATACCAGTACAATGAAGTTGGGGTATCTAACTGGTATTCTAAAGGGTCCAATTACCCCTCCCACTCTTCCCCATGCCTGGATGCTCCTGAAAATGCCCAGACAAATGACCTAGGACCAATGGGTCCAGCTGGTGCCGGAATCGGCGTCGAGGAACGCCGTTCCGAGTCATTGGGTTGTGAATGGAGCCTGCACCGGCGGGAGCATCGGTGTTGGGATCGGTGCCAGAGAAGGTCACGTTGGCATGACCAGCACCGATCCCGATCCGAGATCAGATCCATGAGACCCCATCAGAGTCAAGGCCAGAGTTGTCAACGCAGAACCTGATGGGGCCTCCTCTGACCCCGCGAAGCTGAAAGCGCTCCAGAGGGGTCGGCCTGCTCAAATACGTGGCACATGGCCTTGTAAAAGTCCTTTATTTGAGTGGGGGTCACTCCAGCTCCCGGAGACAGGGGAAGGCATGGAGTCGGACCAGGCAATGGCTCTGCAGAACTGTGCCTGGAACGCTGATGTTCCTCACGCGTCGCATCGGCCAACTGACCAGGTTAAATCAAAGACTGCTTTGACTTCTTTTTCTTCTTGTGCCTCTTCCCTGAGTGTCCCGAGGACCGTAAGCGCAAGAAATAGGGTGTGGGGCTACTGAAGCACTACCGCAAGCTTTTTCTTAATCGGGACAAGGGTCTCCTAGGAAATGCGCTAACTTGTGTGGACTGCGGGCCACAAGCAAGTTTAGAGACTGCTGCCTCAAAGCTTTCGGTGCCATGGCCCGGCAGTCCAAGCATAACTTCAAGTTGTGGTCGCACTCGAGACACCATAAGTACACCAAGTGCAGGTCCATTATCCACATGGTGTTGTGACAGGCACCACATGGCTTGAAACCTGCATTCCTAGAAGACATCCTTCGACACACACTTCGAAAAACAGCTGACAAAAAGTTTTAAAAAATAATAATAAAAAAAAACTGTCAAAAAAGAGGCAGATGGGTATCTCTTCTCTGGATCAGTGCTAATTGGCACGAAAAGAAAAGAACTGACATCCGGGCACCTGGGTGAATCCTATATAGGTGACTGTTATATCAATTCCGGCACTACTGACGCTGCCATGCAGAGCCGAACAAAGCCATCCAATGGCACCCAAGAGTAATGCTCACTCAAAAGTTTCTGGATTCAGTCTTTCCGCAAAATTCAGAGTTAAGGAATCTGCAGCCAGAAGTCTCTACGAGATACATATCGTTCTCAAAAGGAGTTATTCGGTAAGCTGACCATGCTGCTAATCTTACCATCCAGCAAGGGTGTGTCGGATGTTAGGGCCCTGGTTATTACAGGAAGAGTATTCACCCCAGATCAATCAATCACTGCATTTGTAAAGCGCACTACATACCCGCAAGGGTCTCAAGGCGCTGGGGAGGAGGGGTGCTACTGGTCGAAGAGCCAGGTCTTGAGGAGTCTTCTGAAGGCCAGCAGGTCCTGGGTCTGTCGTAGGATGGTGGGAAGAGTGTTCCAGGTCTTGGCGGCGAGGTAGGAGAAGGATCTGCCGCCGGCGGTGGTTTTTCGGATGCGGGGCACTGTGGCGAGGGCGAGGTTGGCTGAGCGGAGGCTTCGGGTGGGGGTGTGGAAGCTGAGTCGGTTGTTGAGGTAGGTGGGTCCGGTGTTGTGCAGTGCTTTGTGTGCGTGGATCAGGAGCTTGAAGGTGATCCAGATGGGGTAACTCTCCATATCTCTAGAAAATGAAATGTAATACTTGGTTGGTTTCATATCCAGCTTTTGATAACATAACAAAGTAACATGTGGCCGTAAGTATTAAAGTTATGAGAATGTCTGACGAGCTTTGCAACACAGGTGAACAACCCCTGGTTTCTATACGCCAACTTCTTGAGGCAGTCTTTTCTCCCAATATTGCAACATGAGTAAGGTGGATTATGCAGGAGGCAGGCATGGATATATCAAGATTTGCTACTCATTCGACCGGGGGAGCTATGGCTTCCAAACCCTTTGTACTCGGGGCTCAGTTAGATGGCATGCGAAATGCCGCAGAGTGTTCTTCGGATTCTATGTTTAAGTGGTTTTTCTTTAAACCAGTTCTAGATATGACATCTTTCGTGGTAAATAAGCTTAGAATTAGCATAATCCTAGCCTCCAGTTCCAACATAAAATGTAAAACTTCCTAGCTTTCATAAAAGGAATGGAGGTGAGGGTTATCCCTCCCGACGGTCAAAAGGATTGCATTCCCGACCACATAGGAAGGATGAATAACAGTTATGGGAACAATAATATTGTAAGTTTTCTAATATGATAAATAGTAATTCTGAATGAATTGTCAGTTTGTTTTACTGTTTTAATAAAACTATGAACAATGCTGGTCAGGGGAGCTAACGTCAGAATTTCCCGTGTGTGTGTGTGGGGGGGGGGGGGGGGGGGGGGAGGGAGCTGTGTTTAATTGAATTGTCCATTTGCGCAGGCCTGCAGGGAGATTCAAGGGTTCTTACTGTTCAGCAAAGAGGAAGGTCTTGAATCTCTTTCAGAATAGTGCTTCAGATTTGAGCATTCTATGATCAGTAAGTAGCCAATTCCACAGCTTGGCACCTGCTATAAGACATGATATCTGACCTCTGTGGCATCACCTGAAGTGTTCCAATGGTAGATATAAGGCACTCAGTAAACAAAAAGGACAGGTAAAAAAAAAGAGTTTAAAAATCTTTAGTGTAAAAAAGCAAAGCTCCTACAACACTTTTTATGATCATGACAGAGTATTTAAGCAGCAGTTATTAACTTATCACTAATGGATACACACAACTTATTTGCGTGTAGCATTTAGTGCCTCATTTTTGCGTTCATGTAAGAGGGCACCAATATTCAGTGTAGTAACTCAGGAAAATGAAAATATAAATGATGCTCTTGCTCACTGAAATGCATCAGTTGCTCGCTGAAATGACGTAACAACAACTCCTCTCTGCCTATCATCTATTTCAACCCATACGATTTAGTGTAACCAATCATCACATACTTGTCCAGGCAAAGTGTGTTTCTCAAGGTGCGCCACAAGGCCAGAGCTACAAGCTGTAACATACTCAACAGCATGGTATGGAACGAGTTAAAAAGTACTCCAGGAACATCTGCCCATACTTGGAAACATGTTTAGAGGATACGCATATCGGGGAAGTATGTAGATTGAACACCAGGCAGAGAGTTTAAAGAGTGTTTACTATTGACATTCAGACCATGAGTAGACTCTTGGATAAAAATAAGCTGGCTCAGCGGGCCCATGCTTGGATGGTTCTAACGTCTCATAACGTCCTGGACGAGGAATCATCCCTGGCATTTCTTAATTTGTACATAAAAAACTTGATGGTACACAAAGTAATAATTAAAAAAAAAAAAAAAACGCTTACCTACAGCGTTGCTTGGCCACCGCCGCCTCGCTGCTTCTGCCTTCCTCCCCTCCCCACCCAATCCATACGAGTCTTTAATGCTGTTACACAGCACACAGCATGAAGGAAGCGCCAGGATTGCCCTGAGCAGGCTGAAATGCTGCTCAGGGAGGGAGTGGGAGCCTGAACTTGGTGTCCACCTGGCTGTGAATCACTGTTGGGTGGAGTGTTTCTAAATGTGCATGTCAGTGTGGCCACCCTTGAATGTCGGGCCAAACCGACACGCGCAATTGGAGTGTACCTAGCATTTTTTCCCTCCACCCCCGTGGAGAATGCTGCCTCCTCCCTACCTAAGCGGAAAAATAAAATGATAATAAAAATGCTTTTAATATCTTTATTTTCTGCTGCCCTGCTTCCTCCTTTAAGCAGGGGGGCAACGCTACTCCACCATAGCGGAGGGGCCACCCCTGATATTAGGGCCTGTTTTTCTTTTTATGACTGATCTTTAGCATATATAGTTTTAATGAACCAACACATGCAGTAAACGGAAACTGAAAGTGTTTTAGGATAGGATGAACACAATTTGTATCCACAAACGGGCACTGACCAGCCAGTACAGCACTTTCTTACCGCACTGGATCACTGGCACTTTTAAGAACATATTGTGTTCTAAAGTAAATTAAGGATTGCAATGAAATCTTTTTAGTTTATTGCATTTTTATCTGTATTATGTTTCCCCGCTATGTATTGCTTTTAAAATTTGTTTGTTAGTCTGATAAAGGTTCTAATTAACCATGCAACAAAAAATTTAAAAAAACTCCATCACATGCTTGTTTCACGGAAGAACGGCTTTAGCTGTTGGCTGTGCTCCTGGAGTGCAGAAGAGGACCTGCATGTATGAGCCTCATTATCTCACTCACATTAAAACATGTTTCCCAATAGTATGTTAGTATACTTATTTGAGGTAGCCTAAACCACCCACAATTGCAGACTCCCTTGAAATACTTTACCTAATAATATGTTAGTCTGCTCATTTGAAGTAGGCAAGAACGCCCAGAGTAGATGAACATCCTGCTCGATACTTTCTGCGAGCCCTAGCTGGATATTTTAAAGCATGTTACATACCAAGGCATGCAATGTTGTTTTTCCCACTGTGATATGGGCTCAAAAAGCTGTGCTTGCAAAGTGCCAAGACTGGTTGATGGTGTCACATATGTTAAGAGCCCATTTGGCAACTATGAACAACACCTGCAGGAAAGTACCCTATACACAGTTCTAGATCTAGAGTTTTAAATAGTTCCAGTTTAGCAGTGATATGACTGCAAATGGAGCCCAGTGAAGTGAGTAAGAGTTAATAACAAGTGTCTAAAAATCTGGAACATGGTAGCCTTATCTCAGCCAGTGTCTCCAGATTTTGAACCCTGTTTTAGGCCACTGGAGACCAATAATATTCATAAATCCAAAGCTGTATGATTCAATTGGCACTAATCTAGCCTCCAGGAAACCTTTCATAAGTATACTACTATTTGGTAACTTAAGAACAATGACCAAAATAATTACAGTATTTCTGATTTGTAAGGAAAAAATTAACAAACATAAATCAAATCAAATCATTAGCATTTATAAAGCGCGCTACTCACCCGTGCGGGTCTCAAGGCGCTAGGGACAAAGGGGGTGGTTATCGCTGCTCGAACAGCCAGGTCTTTAGGAGTCTCCGGAAAGCAGAGTGGTCCTGGGTGGTCCTGAGGCTGGTGGGGAGGGAGTTCCAGGTCTTGGCCGCCAGGAAGGAGAAAGATCTCCCACCCCCCGTGGAGCGTCGGATGCGAGGGACGGCAGCGAGTGCGAGGCCAGAGGAGCGGAGGGGGCGGGTGGGGACGTAGAAGTTGAGGCGTCTGTTGAGGTATTCCGGTCCCTTGTCGTGGAGGGCTTTGTGTGCGTGGGTGAGAAGTCGGAAGGTGATCCTTTTGCTGACTGGGAGCCAATGCAGGTGTCTCAGGTGTGCAGAGATGTGGCTGCTGCGGGGTACGTCAAGGATGAGGCGGGCCGAGGCGTTTTGAATGCGTTGTAGGCGATTTTGGAGTTTGGCTGTGGTCCCGGCGTAGAGGGTGTTGCCGTAGTCCAGGCGGCTCGTGACAAGGGCGTGGGTCACGGTTTTTCTGGTGTCGGTGGGGATCCAGCGGAAGATCTTGCGGAGCATGCGGAGGGTGAGGAAGCAGGCGCAGGACACGGCGTTGACTTGCTTGGTCATGGTGAGATGAGGGTCCAAGATGAAGCCGAGGTTGCGGGCGTGGTCTGTGGGGGTCGGTGAGGTGCCGAGGGCAGTGTATGAACTCTTTACAATGAAAACCCTTCCTTTGTGTATGAATGGTTTAATAAGCAGACAAGAAAGACTTACTATATAGTGCCACACATTAGCGATACCTGTATGCCAATAAAGTAGGTTTAAACAAACTCTTTTTCGATAGAACTTGGTATGATAGGTCTTTTAGGCCCCTACACATAATGAAAAAGTGAAACTATATGTCCCAGAATATAATGTTGTATTGGCTTAAGTGTCATAAGAGCCTCAAGTTGTTACACGTGACATCGGTAGTTGAGAGATTAATACCAATGGGCAGGGGTAGATAACATCTATGTATTGTGAAGTATTACTTCTGTCAACTATGCTGCTATTTACCAATTTGCGTACCAACTGTGTAAAAACAAATTTACACCATAACAGACAAACGTGCAAAAACAAATTAGAAGCAGGGCCCCCAAATATGCAAAAACAAATGCACAGCTATATCCCCCAAATCAGTAGTTCTTAATCCCATTTTTTACTCCTGTCGATCCTCACTTTATTATTACTGGAACCCGGGGACCCCACCACTGAATAATTATTGGAAGCCAGGAACCTCGACATAAACGCTGTTGATGATTTGAAGCGCAATACAATACAGAAAAAATACAGAAACAAGCATTCCATCAAACACATGCACAAATAACAAGCTAATTAATTTGCAAACAAATATAAATAAAAAAACAAACATTTTAATGGGAAGGTTGGAACTTTTCTAAATTTAACTGAAGCCACGAATCATCCATACTATATTCGGTTTGATGCATCTGCACTAGTCCCACGATTCAATCTGAGGATATTAATTAAATTTTTAGCCTCCAATTTCAAATTCCTTGACACTCACAGTACGTTTTTTGAAATTTTCAATTGTACTTTTGGGCACTTTATTTATATACACTTTTTAAATCTGTTAATATTAATTATTTTTCTAAGCAGTCACTGGTCCCCCGAGGAGGCTTAGCGCACCCCCACGGGTCCCCAGACCACAGGTTTGGAACCACTGCCCCAAATAGTAATACAGAATAAGAGCTTCTTTCCAACATCACCAAAAATGAAATCGCACTCATGGAAAATAAGTCTGTAATAATAATAATAAAAAGACCTGCCTCGATTTTTTTTTTATAAGAAAAATAAACGAATCCTTCCGCTATTACAAACCACTATGAAAGCAAAAGTGGTAAATCACAAAAAAAGCCTAGTCTTTGGGAAAAATTCAATGTGTACTGACAACTTTTTTCTTGGACATGTTCCTGTGTTACTGGTACATGCTTGCTGCTAGCCTGTAATGCCTTTATTCATGCAGCTGATTCTTTTAAAGAGCACATTGAATTGCCTCAACACACTCATAATAAGACATGGGATTTAAAGTATAGGAAGACTGTTACTTGCCCAGAATCACAGGTTCCAGGTAAGTGGGGTAGCTGCGATTACAAACACATGCTTTCTGATGAAAAGGCTGCTACCGGGACAATATGGTACTGTCCAGGTAGGACCGCCTCCCACCTTTTCCTCCCAGCTTCAGGCCTGCCAGTCAACCACCAGATGAGAATCCACCCACCAAATGTAATCAAAGTCATAGCCCACTGCACAAAATAAAACACGAATTCATTAGGAAACGAATCTGAGCACCCTCACAAATCAATTATGTTTTTCACACATTGCAAAACGTAGCTCAGTGGTGCAAGAAATAGCCAAATCTGACAACAGTTACCTCAGCCTACACACTTTCTGTGCCCGGAGAACTTTGGCGTCGGTCACAGCCTCAAGGAATCTGGCAGGATTCTTCATATAGCACTTTTTATTGGAATGTCCTTGCTTGTCAGCCCACCTGTCTTCCCCTCCTCCTGGCAAAGAAATAGACCATAGCCCTAGCACAAATGTCCAGACTCAGAACAAAATGCATGGAACGTGCTTTTATCTATCACAGGCCTGGACTACTCTTGAGTAAACACCAATGAGTATCTGCAGTGCTAGTCTTTATCTTCATGCTCCCATCACTTTATTTCCGGGGGTACTGGTAACTGTTAACATTTAACAGAAGATAATTATAAAAACGCAGATCAGTGATGGTATTGTGTTTTATCATTGTAGGAAACAAGCGTTCCAAACAGGAATGAGATGCCAGTTTGGATTGGCTCCTGTTGCACAAAGAAAGAGGGGCCATAAGGGATGACAACTGACTATAAAGCACCATGGAGACTGTGATTGGTTGAACGTTTTCCACTTCCTTTCACTGTAGTTTCTGGGAAAGATAGTTCTGAAAGCTTGTGTTAAGACTGGTCAATCAAATAAATTGAAGAAAGAACAGGATAATCTGTGCCTCCGTGTCCTTAACAGAATTTAAACTTTCTATTACAAAAGCTAGGAAATTTTGCATTATTAATTGGGGTGGGTGGCTACCCTCCTATAGGAATAATCACAGTCCTTGCCAGGGTAAACCATGAAAGTCATTAGATAAACCTGAGCTCAACCCCTGGTATCTGTGGCATTGAGGAGACAGGATTAACTTGGGCAATGTATATAGTATTTATACTATACTAGAACAATAATGAAGTAAAAATACAAAACATGTCCTTGGCCTAATCACACAAATAGATTAATATTTAATAAACAAAACGGCATCAAATGACAAAAATCCTATAAGGGGAACTGGCGATACAAGTTTATAACGTTTTGAGTAGAAATGGGGAGAGGAGCTTAACTGGTGTCCAAGATGGAAACAAAGACCCAGCCTTCCTCAGACTGAGGAAAAGAACTAAGGGAAAGAACACAGCCGAGGGGGTGAAAACATGCCACGGGCACATGTCAATAACTCCTCTCATGGAATACGATGATGCCAATACTGACTAACAGAGCTACAGAACAGAGTGTCAGGAACTCTGGCTGCAGTGCTTAATTTGTAAAAAGTCAAAAAATAAAATAAAAAAGTAAGTGCCAGAGCCCTTGTCAGGAGGCAACTGCAGCTTGCACCATCCATTGCCCTAGCCAGCGCTGCCAATAACTGTACCAACAGAACTACTAACCATGGCACTTCTACAAATGTGTCAGTTCCAGGTAACCTAAAGTACAAGAATGGCTTAGGGAGGGAGGTATTTTTATTGTACATAGAGTTACTAGACAACTGTTGTGCTCATTCCAAAATTAGATAGCACCACCATGTGGCAGAATGTCATAAGTGCTGGTGCCAACAATTAAGTGCTGGTGCCCTGCACCGGAAACCACCAACTCAAATTAAGCACTAACTGGCCAACTAGCCGGGCTGGAGATCTTAAGGTGGCAGCAGACACTTGCTGGAGCCTGAAGCCTAAGGCATGCTGAACAGGAATCCAAGGTGTGCCAGGAGACGATTAGCACTGCTTACAGTCATGAGTGCTTGGACAGTATTGTGGATGATGCCGCACCTCCTGGGGGAAGAGGAGGAGAAATGTTTCAGGGCCCTGCAGAGGCATGCACTGTACTCCGGTGCCTGAACGGGCAGAGAACAGCTAGGGCTTATCCTTGCGGCCTGCTAAATATAACTGCGCTCTGCGTCACAAGGGTGGGGAGTAGATATGAGTTGGGAAATCCCTGGGGCCACTTGGGTGCTAATGGTAGCCTGCTAGGCCTCAGTGAAACAAAAAAAAGAGTGTGAAAGGCCCTCCAGTAATAAAAAAAAATGGAGATCCCAAGTCAGCAACCGGGAACATCTGTGTCCAAGAGAGAGAGAGCAAACCATCAGAGCAGGTAGACTAGATCACCCTTTCTGATACGCAAAAGCAGCACTCAAAAATAGTGGTCTCAATCGTAACCTGTGAACAAACAGCAAATGACAAATATTGGTCAGTCAGTCAGGACACGCAAATGAGACACTGACCCCTCCTAAGTAAAAATTGAGGGGGATGCAGTGGAAGTGTGACAGTAAAGAAGAGGGCATGTGGAGGTAGATGCTTTTTGTTCCACATCAGTGAAAGGTGGGACATCACCAAGGTCTGCATCACAATCAATAAGGTCCTACATTGGGGTGGCTGGACTGCTCGTTCTCCCCCACGTGTGCAGGGGAGAGGCGGGTCTGGCTGAGCAAAGTACACAACATACCTTGCACAACATAAAGTGACTGGTACGTCATGACAGGCTAGGACATAATAGAGATGCCAACAAAACGTGAGCAAATACCTCCCCCAAGAGTGTAAGTTGACTCAGAGGCCCAGAGCTCTCACCAGCAATCCTGGGGGTGCGGAACGGGGAAAGCCACAGACCCTTAAAAGCCCCGGCTCCCTTTTGAATCACGGTGCACTGGCAAGCAGCAGGATCCTGGCCTGCCCTTAGTCAAGGAGACCCAACAGAAATAAAAAATATAAAATATGAAACTGAGTCTCTCCTCCATTGATATAAAGACCAATCCACTTAATTTTCGGATTACTACTATGGCCACCCGAATTAACAGAAGTGGAAAACAGAGTCTTCATGTTGAAGAGGACACAAAGAGCGATAGAGAGAAGTTGCTGAAAGTGGGAAAAATACTCTCACTAATAAAGGGCAGAAACGAGAACTTACAGCCCAGATCAAGGAGCAATAACGTACGAATTCTGGAAATCTCAGAAACAACGGACCCAGGGAAAAATGAATCCTTTGTTATAGACATGCTGGTACTGCTCTTTGGCACAGGAGGTGTTTTGAGCTGTTCGTGGTGGAGAGTGCTCATGGTTGCCTGGTGGATCAACCACCACTGGGGGGCCCAGCTACAGCTATCACTGCAGGACACGACTTTTGTGATTCCAGGTTTTGGACCCAAATCCTCCAGATGCCCGAGAAGTGAAAGACCTCCCGTACAGAGGATGCGTTCTGTCATGCTATCCATACTTTACACTGGCTGTGCGGGAGGCTGCAGCAAAAAACTGCAGCAGCTGTAGATCCCCTACCAAATATTGTACTCTGCAAGAGTTCAGATTACTGATATAGGAGACCTAGAACCGCTACAAGCAACACAGTTTCTTAATACTCTTAGGGAGCATTGCAGATGATTAAAGGATGCTAACAACGACGGCTCATCTTCGCCATCTGGGGATGAGTCCACTTAGAGCAGCAGCAGAACGCTACATGGTGACAAATGACAATAATTTGTCTGTTGTAAATATAACGAGTGACACACTACAGAGTGGTCCTTTGCAAGAGTATTAAAATGTGGCATGAGTGACTGTTCACTGATTTGCAGGGTGGGACTCCACTACTTTCGTTTATCATAATATGCCTCTCAGCCTTTAAAAGGATAAAAGACCCTGAGATACGTGAGGATGGCCATCAACCCCCTGATGGCACACTCCTGGGTATATTTCGGTTAAGTAGTCATTGCAACATTCATCTGAGTTGTTAGAACTGATGGGAAATTGCAGGGGAGGGTACAGAGGGAGGAATTTGCAATTTGCTGGCTATGTTGGGGGGTTGGTGTGGAAAGCGGAAGGTATTTGCTTTAAATGTACCATTCTTTTCCATGATATTGGTGCTGTAATCTGTCAACTCTATGTCATAACTATTACTGCATATACTAGTCTATGCACCGACACACACCCACCACAAAGACTAAAGGCGGCCTAATGACTGATGGGCTTGATAACCCTAAACACTATCATTTAGTAACTTGGAATGTAAGGGGCATTAATATTCCCAGGAAAGAAAGGCACGTGTCAGCCTTCCTATCACGCAGATAGATGTAGCCCAACTCCAAGAAATCTGCTAGACTGCCACACATGACAAGAACTTGCAAAAAAAATGGACAGGCTTCAGTGTCACCTCCTCATATTCGATGTATGCTAGAGAGTGATCGCCCTACTCGTCATAAGGGGAATACAACTACGGGTATTACACACAATAATAGACGCTGCAGGGAGCTATGCCATATTGCAGGTGCTCTTGGAAGGGAAACACTTACCACTAATTACCATATATGGTCTGAAAAATGATGACCCCGAATTTGATTTTTTTTTAAAATACATTGTGGGGTACAACAAGGAAACTAAACAGTAAAACAATAATATCGGAAGATGACTTTGGTACTATATTCGAGCCCCACATGGACCACTGAAACTATGAGCAACTCTGCGGTGTGTGACACCACTGCCGGATTTGTGTTGGAGGGTGAACTACTGAATATTTGGAGGAACAGTAATAAGCTCCGGAAGGAATGTACATATTACTGTTCCACCTACAATACGTGGTTAAGGTTAGAGTATTGGCTGACCACTCAGGAAGTCTTTCCATGGGTAACAGCCGAAGAATACCTTGACCGCACATATTCTGGACAACTCCGTAGCATTATTACGAGATAACATGTCAGATTCTATTTGTCAAGGTTACTTAACTTTGCCAGCACTTTTTCTGCAGTTAGAGTCCGCAGACTTCTGAAGGCAGAATCCTCACCTTAGAATTTTCCCCAGGAGACAGACTGGATATGGAAAATTTTGATCAGTACTTCTGTGCCCCGGTAGATGGCATCGTTTGGGTCCGAGTCAGCTTTGACCTTGTCGTGATATTCCAGTGCCCATTTAGGTGACACCCTGGCGCGTTGACATTAGTTCCTTTCTGCTTCGGCCAACAGCGTGGATCCAGAGAGCTAAACCGGTCAATTTATGGCCAACTTTTTTCGAATTTTTGTCGACAATTTTTAAGCTTTTGCTCCCAGTGTGTGATGGACATGTTCTCTGTGAAGCCTTCAGGGTTTAAGCTTTGTGGGGATTGTCAAAGGTAGATGTCTGTGCCCAATCATCACTTGGTCTGCCTCTGGTGCCTTAGTGCGGGACACACGCGGAAGGCCTGCTCCAACTGTAAGTCGATGAACCTGAAGGCAATTCACAAGTGGCAATGAAGCTCCTGGTGGTGTGGTAAAAGAAGGCTCTGTGCAGTTTCCATTCCCAAGGAAGATCTCCCCAGGTCGTCCGTTTTTTTTTTTTTTTTTTTAAGGGAGATG
Organism: Pleurodeles waltl; assembly: GCF_031143425.1. Taxonomy (NCBI): domain Eukaryota; kingdom Metazoa; phylum Chordata; class Amphibia; order Caudata; family Salamandridae; genus Pleurodeles; species Pleurodeles waltl. The sequence goes on along the minus strand of NC_090448.1, from coordinate 777,622,714 downwards.
GGGGCCTTGTTATACCCCTCCCTAATCCTATTTTGGCCCCGGGGGCATCCATTAGAGCACTCACCAAGTCCCAGGCCCCCATCTACCCCAGCCAGCTCTCCACATGGTGTGGAAGCCGGCATTGTTCCACAAGCTGAGAGCAGCTAAATGAAACCTAAGATCTGAGTCTCGATGCACATGTTGTGGAGATGAGTTTGCAGAGTTTATCTACTTAGTGTGGTCATGCTAGAAAACATATGAATACTGGCAGGAGGTAATGGGCACATTGCAGGAAATAATAAACTTCCCCGTAAAGTTCATTACAGAGCTTCATACAGTATTACATACTCCACAGAGCTTACCTCACCCCACTTAGACTACGAGATCACTTTGGAATAAGGGAAGCGAAATGCCCCCGTTGTAATATGGGGGAGGCGAATTTCCTCCACATGCTTTGGTCCTGTCCCTGACTAGAGTCTTATTGGGACACAGTGATTGCAGAAGTGGCTAGCATCACAGAGACTGAAATTACGCGCACACCCGCTAGATGCATACTTCACTGGTTACCACACACACCCAAGAATAAGGCCACTAGTAGATTTCAAGAACTTGCGTACGTATTAGCCAAAAGGGAACTGACGAGGAATTGGAAGTCCCCGGGGTGCCCGCGGCTCCGGAACTGGTGAAGGGAGCTTAAGAAATGGGCCGAAAGTGAGGGGACATAGCATTTCAAAGGGAGGACTTGGACTGGGGCAGGGACGCCCCCACGCAGGCTGACACACTGGAGGACTGATGCCCTCCCTTTCAGGGGGCAAACCACGCAATACTTAAGAGGAATAGAACAAGTCACCTACGGCTAGCACGACCGGGGAGTATCTAGCATGACCAGACGGGATATACCTTCAACACAGGTCATAAGCAGAGCGGGGGAGGGAGGGGATTAGTTATATGTTGTTTGAACATTTTACACTCTCCATAAATATGCATAGTTCCAGATATCAGGCGCATTTAAATATTACAGTATCCAGCACACCACTTTGTCGATCGGATGCCCTAGGTCGTCAGGGCCCACGCACTGGTGGAGGGGATACGATCTCTAATAAGAACCTACTGAAGAAGATGGAAAACGCTGTGTTTAAACAAATACACTAACACCAATTATAACTAATGTTCTGTAATGAGGTGAATAACTGCTAATATTACTACTAAGCAAGTTGAGAATTTATGATCTATTCCACTCACTGATGTCAATGTGTATCATTATTGCCTATCACGAATAATAAAATATGTTTGCAAAAAAAAGGTGATTACAGAGCTTCCTGGCTACGTCAAAAAAGTGCCTTACTCCAAATGTAGGCTCGACCTGAAATTGCTTCTGGCAAAACAGTTATCTGCAAAGCAATGGGGCCGTAAATGATGTCTCACTACAAAGATGTGCCTATCTGAGCTAACATACTGCACTGAACAACTTGAATTTTATGATGAATCCATACCCTTGCCCCAAAGACATTAGGACCTGGTTCAGGTATTAAATACTTTTAACTTCCGAAGCAATGGAAGCAAAATCCGAAGCGCCATTGGACATTCAGCAGGTGGGAGTGGAGGGGATTGATCCAATCAACTATCTGTGAAGAGCACAAATTGAACTGTTGACATGATTACTGACATGATTTTATGGCATGATGGTACAAATTGTAAATTCCTTTTGAATCTGCTGTAAGCAGTTAAGAAAATATAGTAAAACATTTATAAGTAGATAGAGCACCAAAAAGCATCAACTGTTAATGATAGTCGATAGTCGCAGTAGACCAGGATCTAGGTGCAATTTGAGGCCAATCGCAATGGTCGGAAACACCATGTGTGTCCAAGTCAAAGATTTTATCTTCTGCCTTGGACTTTTAAGTCGCTATCAAACACAGGAGTAAACTACTTCTAAGGCCCCAAGAACCTCAGGGGAGACACTTATAGATTCACAGGATGTCAGGCAGAGCCCAACAGCAGGGTCCAATGATCAGCTAGGTGTTTCCAGGAGAAGGCCTCTTGCAGCTCACTGTCTCCCTGTAGACACACAGGAGGTCTGCTAACTCACCCTTGGAGACCCCTTTGAATATTGGCTACAACAGTGACAGACAGGTCCAGAGCTCCTTTGAGATCACCAACAGCAGGTTAAGTCCTCTCCTGACCTTCTGCATCCACTTCAGAAAGACTTCTGAAGTGGATGCCTGGAGAAGCCATATTTTGCCAGGCACTACTAGCTAGGGGGTAGGGGTGACTCCTGGACCCCACCTAACCAATGGGTTAAAGTTCCCCAGTCTTGGCCTACCTACCTTTTTAATAGTTCCTGTTTGCCTTGTTGCAAATAGGCCTCAAAACCATATGCTGAGGCATTTTCAAAGTCTACAGCCACACTAAAAGTGGGCTCTGAGGCTGGAGGCAAGAGTGAGAAATGTACTGTGGTAATCCTAGCCTCCTCACACATCTAACACTAAAATCCAGTTTGAAGGAGGCAGTGAACCGACAGCAAACGCAGAGTCAGAAATCTGGCCGAACAAAAGCAGGGTCCTTCAGACAGGCAATACACAGGAATTGCCTTGGCATCTTATTCTCTCCCCTTCAAGTGTGTCCAAAGTGACACATGTGGCAACAGGCCTGTCACGCAAAATATGCCGATGAGCTGTCAAAAGGAAGCTTACAGCCCCCACCCTGCATATTTTACCAGTTCAGATCAGCCTACTGTTTGCTTCTAGAAGGCATTTCACACCTATTCAAGGCTAATCAGTGACATGGAGTTGGATGAGACTTATGCTAATTAGCCTTCTGACAGTGCAGACAGGTCAAGAGCAACTTTCTAAAAGTTACTTTTCCTTAACATTTATTAAAAACCCAACTTCACATTTTAATTATTAATACCTATTAAAATAGTTCTTTAATTATTTTTCTAGTTGCCCACTTTCCTAAGTTAGCAGTATACCGCATTTATCGGCGTATAACACGCACTTTTTCTCCCTGAAAATAGGGGGCAAATGATGTGTGCGTGTTATACGCCGATAAAATGTAATGGGTTTTTTTTCTGAAATTTCCTCTTAAAATGAGGTGCGTGTTATACGCCGGTGCGTGTTATACGCCGATAAATACGGTAATTATTTTAAGCTCCACTCTGGATTTCTACACACAACATCTAAGCCTGCCACAATGAAAACAGCTTTTTGGGCCTAGTCAGCCTAGGGACAAGGTAATATTATTTTCTACATGTCCCACTTTTTAAAACCATGCGGCATATTTTGTAGACTACAAGATGAACACTGGGGTCGTACTAATATTTAAAACAGGTTTTTGCCTGTAAAAGAGGGATATTTTAACAAGCTGTATTGCGGGTTAAACTGCAGCAGTCAGGCAACACAGGTTAGACCTGAAGCTATGTTTGCACTGCCACCATAGTGGATGAAAAAACAGCTGCTGCAGTCCACCAGAGGCATTTTAACTTTCAGGCCATAGGTCCACGTTCTACATCTATACTAGGGACTTATAGACAAGTTTAGGGTTGCCATTAGGAATAAGTTAATTCAAACATATTTCAAGGGGGAGCACAGACACTTCACTACTGGTTAGCAGGTGTAAAGATCAGAGTTCTAAAGCCAGCAAAAATATAGGGTCCAGCAAGATGCGAAAAATCCCTGTTGACCACTCAAAAAGGTATATTTCCAACAAATACCAATTAAGAAAGGACTGGAACTATGAGACGGATGAGCTGGAGACATTTGACACTGTAGAAAGTCTCTATAGGAGGGAATATGTGGTTTAAGGCAATTGTGCCTGAAGACGAAACAATTGTGTAAAATGAAGTGAATCAAATTTAAAAAGGAAAGTTACTTATCTATAATCTTAGTTCTCATAATTGTTTTCTTTGAGTCATAAACACAATATATCCACATGTGCAGAGCACCAGAACATATTTTCAAATATGCTGCATTGCCATTTATATAAACTATTTAATTAAGAAATATGCCAAATATGTTGAACCATTTTCTGTATTTCAAAAACTTAAACCTCCATATAAAGTATATTCAACTGAACACTCTAAAACCTTCCTGAAAAAAATAGTGCCTTGTTCTTTGAGGAATACGTTTTCACATGGATGATTTTAAACTCTGCCACTTGATTCCAGTAGGTGCTCTGACCCAAAATGCACAGCAAGGCTAGATAATTTTTGATGGCCTTCATCGAGTAAGTATTACTCACCAATGAGAACGATACTTCTTATGAATTCAAGGACAAATAGCATTAGAGAGAAGTATCTTTTACTGTCATACTCAAACAGTACATTAGACCTGGTCTCCAACCAGTCGATCGTGAGCTACCAGTAGCTAGCCAACTCCCTTTAAGTAGTTCGCAGACTTACATCTCTTTTTAAGTCTGTCTTCTTTTGGCTCTTAATATTTTTTCCAGTGCTTGCCGCCCTTACCAAAAGCAGCTGCTCAGATTGGCTGGACTGAGCTTAGCTGGAGGAGGTGGTAACGTCGTTCATAGAGCAGTAAGCCACTGGGGACAGTGCTGCTTGCCTTCTGCAGCCCAGCACCACACTTCCACCCCCATGACCTGTGCGGCAGACCAGCAGCCTTGAAACCAGAGCTCGGGACTCTGGCATGGTTTTCTAATTTAACTGCATACTGCAGAGCAGGTAGTGCAGTGCTATTCCAATCGAGGTAAGGGCTGAGTATTGTATATTGATAAAAAAAAGATCCCTGTGTCACAAGAGGTACTTATATTAAAACAAATCCCTGTGAAATGCTGCTTTAATGTAATAATTACATTTGCTCATTGAAATAAAGCCAAAAAGAAGAGATGATGGACGGAATGCTGAACAATGCAAACACTCACCCCCAGTCACAAAGATCTGGGTTTAATCCATTGTTTTCTTGACCACAACGCCACCCCAGTTTGGACCCAGCCATATGGAAACCAGTCTTGACCCTGCTCCCCTTGGAACAGTTCAGCCAGAACTGCAAGGCCAGGTCCTCACTGGACCAGAAACAAGCATCCTGGGACCGGTTTCGGGGTATCACCCCTCATTAGCCAGGATAGCTTGAATCCAGTGGCACAGTGAGCATGGGACCCACGTCTGGGCATACTTTTCCCACTTAGGGCGACAAAGGCAAGAACAGATGATGGACGGAATGATGAACAATATAAACATTCACCCCCAGTCACAAAGATCTGGGTTTGATCCATCATTTATTTGCCCACCACGCCACGCCAGTTTGAGCCTAGCAATATGAAATATGTCTTGACCCTGCTCTCCATGCATTCTGTTGTAAATGTGACTAGGATATGAAATGAACAAGGAGAGATGAACTAAGGACAAACCTAGCCCTATGACCCCTTGCACAAACAGTCATGAAAATGCTCTGCGTTTAAAATAATGCAAAAAGTGAAACCAATGCCTTGCATACAAAATATGATCTTTTCAATTCAGAAAGTGTATTTCTCTAACACGCAGAAGTGTTTACACTCAGAACACCATATTATATCACTGCTCTGAGAGACAATTTTAGAAATGGGAGTTTTTAAACGTCATGGACTCCCTCCACACCTGATGACAATGCTACATTAAACAAAAGGCAAGTCGTTTGTCATGCATACTATATAAGTGGCCTAGGTTGTTGGTAGCATGTTGAGTTGTTCTTTTCATTGTTTTGATGTTCTCATTAACCTTGGTGGTGTTCTTTTTGTGGCCAACCCTGGATGTGGTTTTTGTTGGTATCTTTTTAGCCTGTGTTGTGGAAAGCCAGTTGTATGTCTTTCGACAGCATGTTTATTGGGATTCTTTAAAGATGGGTTTTGAGTTAGTATATGTCTACTTTCTATCATTGCCTGTACATGCATTTGTTTTTGTTGTTTTTTGATGCCTCTGAAGTATTGTTGTTCATTGGGGTTTGATCTTGTGGTCGTTCCTGCCTAAAGGGGGTTGTCTATAACTATAGCTTGTCTTAAGGTTGAGAATACAAATATGACATATAGAGTTAGTTGAATGCTTCAAGATTTCTTGTGTTATCTGATGTTGTGGCTGGATTTGCCTTATCAAACTATATGTTGCGGTGTCCTAGAATGTAATAGTTGGGTCATCCAGATGGGTGTGGGTCACTGTATCCAGTAAGACATCTTTTAAGTTGGCATTGGTGGTTGGTGGTCTATATATGAAGAGGGAGGAATAAGTTATAGTTGGAGATGGGTGACATCCCATCAGCAAGGATTCACAGCCATCCATGGTGAGATTTTCATTAAGTGGTTATTTGTAGTGATTTTTCAACGCTGATAACAGTCATCCTCCAATACTGCCATTGAGATTTTATGTTTAAAATGAGAAATCATGTGGGATGGCTTTATGGCATTTGGAGAAGCATGCGCTGCACGGTATCTGAGCAGGAATTAGCACAGCTGCAAGCCACTTCTGTAGCCACTAAAGGCAGATTTGGGGATGGAAGGCTACTGCCAGGCCCAAGGGCCTGGCTGTAGCCTAAGAATCCTTAAAGCGCTTGAGCACTGAATATGCCTTGCCTCCAAAGAGATGGGTGCCATCGAAGGGCTTGTCCATAAGGGAAGCTTGGACATCACCCAAAAAGCCAGACGTTCTCAGCAAGGCATGTCGCATTACGCCCACTGTTGAGGAGACCGCGCTGCCTAGTGAGTCAGTCATGTCAAGTCTGCAACGAATTGTGAACTTTTCTGCATCCCTCCCATCAGCAACAACCTGAGAGAGTACAGCCTGAGCCTCCGCTGTGTCAGCACTTGTGCAACCATGTCCCAGAGTATGTGGGAATAGCAGCCCAAAAGGCCTGCGGTGCTCAAGGACCACAATGCCAGGCTGCCATTAGAAAAAGTCTTCTTCCCATATGAGTCTAGCCTCTTGGATTCCCTATCCCGGGGCAGAGTAGGAAAAGCGCCTTTTGGAACTTGAGGCTTGGACCACCACGCTCTCACGGGGAGGGTGTTGCGTGAGGAAGGTTGGATCCCAGTTGTGGGGAGATGGCGGTGTGCGTCTTATTCACAGGAACCCCTGTACTGGGTTTGATCCAGGTACCCAGAGGCCGTCAGTCAATGCATTATTGAAAGGGAGCAGGGGTTCGGATGCGGAAACTCCTGGTTGCAGCACTTCTTTCAAAAGATTAGTCTTGACTGCCACAGAGGGCACTTGAAGGTCTAGGCTGCCCTCCTCACCAGCACTGTGTAGGAACCCCTCTCCTCCATAGCCATGATAGAGGGAAAAAGCATACCAGTATCAGGAGAGGTGGCCAGTCCACTGACTTGACCCTTATCCTCACGCCATTCCAGGTCATCCTCATAAGGCTGGTATTCTAAAAGGTCCATTCTTTCCGAGGCCTAGCACGAATGAATAGAGTTCAGGCTCCGATCTAGAAGGCAAGGCTCATGCCGGCATCAGAGTTGGCTTCGAGGAACACCCACCTGGCTCTACATTGGAGTTGGGAATGGCGATGGAGATGGCACTGCCGGGGGCGTCAGGGAAGGTCGAGATGGTATGACCGGGGTTGGTCTGGATCCATGATTGGATTTTTGAGGGTCCATGGGAGCCTAGGCTGAAGCTGCCGGTGCAGAACCAAACGGTTCCCCCTCTGACTCCGTGGGGCCCGCAGGCGCACTGACTGGGTCGGACTGCCCAAAAGTAAGGCACATGGCCTCATAAAACTTATTAAGTTTGCAGGGGTCGCCCTGGCTCCCATAATGTCAGGAAGGCACAGAGCCAGCCTAAGTGCAAGTTCAGAAGAACAAGACTTAGAATGCAGATGCTTCCTCGTCCAGTCAGCCGACAGACAAGGAGAAGTAGAAGACCGCTTTGGGTGATGGTTATTCTCCAAACAAAGAGAAATGAGATGCGGATCCGTCACCGACATTGCCTGGTGACAGGATCCGCAGGGCTTAAAACCAGTCTTGCGTGACGTCAACCACAACACACCAAGAGGCAAAATCTCAAAAACTGTCAACAAAAAGTCGGAAAGGTCCTGTCAAAAACGTACTGAAGGGTAGCTCTTCTCTCGGATCGGCGCAGACTGGAACAAAATAAAAGAACTGACCCCAGCGTACCTGGGTGGTGCCTACGTAGGTACTGCAACGTCACTTCCACCACAGACGACACTGAAGACGGACGCGGAGCCGATCGACGCCACCTACCGGCAGGCAGGGGTACTGTTCAAGAAAAATCTTCTGGATCCAGTCTGACACCTGGGGAGAATACAAAGGACAGGAATATGCAGCTAGAAGTAGCTATCAGATAGAAAGATTTTGTAAGTGGAGTGGTTGTTTCCTGAAATCTTTAAGGTGGAGGTGCAGAGTTTCTGGCCTTTAAT